>NC_072000.2:67768920-68111920 GCF_028885655.2 Pongo abelii | reverse complement strand
TTATTTGTCAGGAGTTGTCATAATCATTACATTTAAAGAGTTTAGGACAGTTTCTAATATATAACATTTATTATATGCAAATCAGTATTACTATTACTTCACTTGATGAAAGAGATGTGATGAAATATTTTTATAGCACTGTCCCATATCCTTAACAAAAGTACCTTTTTTTTCTGTGTGAGAAAGAGTAACAAATACATCAAAACAAGATCAAGATAACTTTTAGCACATTCTTTCAAGAAAAGACATTCCACCACCTTTTCCCTGTCATCACCAGTACCATTTTTTAATGGCCTCCTTGGAGTCAAAACGGAAGGAGTAGGGGGAGTAATAAATAGATTTACAACCTAATTTGGTCTTTGTTTGCTTACCCTGGCCAACTGTGAGTTTATCCAGCACGTGAAGGCTTTCTTCTGGGTGTCTTCCTGTTCAGCTATCAAAGAAAGAACAACAGCAGTTATAAAACCAGAAGCCTCAGAAACCTCCTGCACATATCAGAGCTTCAAAGGTCTGTCACGCTAGGTGTGTGCCTGTGTTTCACAAGCTTACAAACTTTCCAGAATTTAGTCTAAACTGTAGATGTTTGTCCAAGTAGTGTTTCAGAAAAAGCATGTTGATAACGATATTTTTTTTTAAACCATAGGTTTGTTGATAAGACGATGGTTTTTAATATTTTCTACTGACTAAAGAATTAGGACCATGGTGCTGTGGTTCACACCTGTAATCCCAGCACTTGGGAGGCTGAGGTAAGCAGATCGTGTGAGCTCAGGGGTTCGAGACCAGCCTGGACAACACAGAGAAATCCCATCTTTACAAAAAATACAAAAATTAGCTAGGCATGGTGGCAGGAACCTGTGAGGGGGGAAGATGGCTTGAGTCCAGGAAGTCAAGGCTGCAGTGAGTCGTGATCATGCCCCTGCACTGCAGCCTGGTCAACAGAGCAAGACTCTGTTTCATTAAAAAAAAAAAAAAAATGAACTGAGACCCTATACCACCTTGACAGTACTGTACAAAGAACTGTGAACAGCAACAGGAGTTCCTAACCTAGACTTTAAGTTTAAGCCAAAACCGTGCAGTAAAGATAACCCCAGAACATAAGAAGATGTTTTAAATGGCACATGAAATCATTAAAGTTTAGTCTTAACATTTATCATGGAGAATATATCGCCACTGAATTAACTGTAAATGGGCTGTAATTAGTCAGAGAGAACTGTGTTCAAATCCTGTTTCTGTTATGGAGTAGCTGTGTGACTTTGAGCAGTGTCCTTGTTTAATAAAAAAGTAATAGGCATTTGTCTCTGGAGATTATTATAAGAATCTAATGATTCACTTAAAGTGATTAGCATAGACTCTGGCACATAAGAAGTGTTGGCTATTACTCTTATTAAAGAGGTAGGGGTCGGATGTGGTGGTTCACACCTGTAATCTCAGCACTTTGGGAGGCCGAGGCCGGTGGGTCACCTGAGGTCAAGAGTTCAAGACCAGCCTGGACAACATGGGGAAACCCCATTTCTACTAAAAATGTGAAAATTAGCCAGGTGTGGTGGCACACGCCTGTAGTCCCAGCTACTTGGGAGGCTGAGGCCGGAGAATCATTTGAACCGAGGAAGCGGAGGTTGCAGTGAGCCGAGATTGTGACACTGCACTCCAGCCTGGGTGACAATGCGAGACTTCGTCTCAAAAAAAAAAAGAAAAAAGAAAAAGAAAAAAAAGAAAAGAAAAAAAAAATCCAGGTAGGAGTCAAGGGGAAGACCTGAACCCTCAGAGTACAGCCCTTCTTGCCCCTCTGAGCAGGAGTGGGCCCCACACTGACACCATGCCTCCCCTAGCCCTCTACCCCCTGATTTTCAGCAGACAATCTCAACACCGAGGTTAAGGGTTAGCCCTGCACTCAAGAACTGAGCTTCCATCTCCCCAGGTCTCCTCACCTGGATGGGCAGAGATAAGCATAGGCCCAGACACCCATGGCACCCTGTGACCAATGCTTACGGCCTTGCCACCACCAACCTCCAATTCACCGGGCCTCATCTCACTATACCCTTTATCCTTGCTTATATCAGCCAGTGCATGCACACATGCACACACTCACATGCACACATGCACGGACACACATGCACACATGCACACACACGCACATGCACTCTAGACTCTCAGGTCCCTCTCATTTCTTTCTAATTCCTGTAAGACTCTGCATATCCCCCCAACTTTTCTCATCTCCCACCTCTCCTTAAGTCCTAAAATGCTTCCACGGATGATGAAATCCGTGGTGTGCCATCAGCAAAATGCCCTCCATGCCCAATACCCTCTCTGGTGTTGAGACTTTGCCTTCCTGCTTTCGTGGAAACCTGGCTCTCCTCTGAGAATACCACTTCCCCTGCAGTCCTCTCAAGTGGCGGCTTTGCTTTCTCTTGCAGCCCTCGTACCACTATTTCCTCCCTCCTCATGGCCACCTCCAGTTCATCCTCTACTCTCTTTGTCCCTGAAATCCCCTAGCTTTGAATCTCATGTCATTAGACTATCCTTGCTATCACAATTGTTACCTACCTCTATCATTTCCCACCCTTTCTGTTCCTTCTCCACTGTCACTCTGTCCAATAGACTCCTGTCTAATTCTTAGTACTTTCTAATTTACTTATTTATAGACAAGGTCTCACACTGTTGCTCAAGCTGGAGTACAGGGGTGTGATCATGACTCACTGCAGCCTTGACCTCCCAGGCTCCCAAGTAGCTGGGACTACAGGCGTGTACTGCCATGTCCAGCTAATTTTTAAAATTTTTTGTAGAGATGGATGTCAACATGTTACCCAGGCTGGTCTCAAACGCCTAGGCTCAAGCAATCCTCCCAACTCACCTCCCAAAGTGCTGGGATTACAGGCATGAGCCATCACACCTGGCCTTATTCTTGGCGATTTCAATATACACAGCAATGAACTTTCCAATGTCCTGGCCCCTCAGTTTCTCGAATTCCTCCTCTCCAATACACTTGTCTTCTGCCCTGCGTCAATCACCTTGCTGTCGTGGTCATACTCCAGACTTTGTCATTACTAATAACAACTCCTCCACGATCTCAAGTTCATGCATCTCCATTCAGTTCACTCACTCTAGTGCCCCAACTCCAGCAATCCTTTCAGTTCATCAACAACTCCAAGCCACTGACTCTGCCAGTTTTTCAGTGTCCCTCACCCCCAGGATATCCTACCTTTCAGTCTTATCCATTTTAAGTTCCATGATCAATTATTACCAACACTCCTTGCATTTCACCTATTTTGTTCTATTTGCTTTGACACTTCATGACTACTCTGTGCACTTCATCCTACAAACAGGTTGCTGAATGTGGCTGGAGAAACCCACCGAACAGTGCTCACTGGTCTCACCAGCACCCCCAGTGGGCCCTAAATGCTGCCCAGTAATCACACTATATGGCCCTCTCCCCTTCCCCAGATGGCAACTTAACCCCTTTTCTTCTTCCACAAACATCCAATACCTCCTCCCTCATCATTAAACTCAGCTGAAACCTTGCTTCCCACCCCCTCATCTAACAACCTGCAAAAGTGGTCTGCTTCCAACCTATCAGCACAAATGAACTAGCCTTGCTCAGATCTAAAGCCAATCCTTTCACTTGTACACTATATCCCATCCCTGTGCTCCAACGCAAGAACATTCTGTTCCTACCTCTTCCGTATCATCGTCTTCCCCCACTCTCTTAAACAATTCCCATGAGTATACAGCCATACTGTTAATTCTCCCATCTAAAAACAAATCTCTTGACGCCAGTTCCTGACCAGCCATCGCTTCATTTGTCTGCTCCTTTGTGGCAAAATGCCTCAAATAGTTTGTGTTTACTGTCTCCAGGTCTTCTCCTCCCTCACTCTTAACTGAACCCATACCAATAAGGTCCCTGGCATTCGATTGAAACAGCTTTCTCATCATGGTCACTTGAATCAAAGTCCTCGATGACACACTCGCGAAAACCAATGGTCTATTCTCAACCTTCATCCTGCTGGACCCATCAGCAGCATCTGATATAGATGATCACTCTCCTCTCCCGCTTCCCAGGAACCAGACTCCTGATTTTCCTCCTTCATCAAGGTTGCCTCCTCCCTTTCTGTCACGTTTCATATCTAATGCCTCCGGATATCCTGTTAGGTCCACCCTCACAATATATTCAGGATATGACCACTTCTCACCACCTCCATCACCACCACCCTGGCCCAAGTCACCATCATCTCCACCTGGGTTACTGTGACAGATTCCTAACAGATCTTCCTTCCAGCTTTGCCCCAAAATACTATGCTCAGCACAGCAGGCAGTGATGTTGCTAAAATGTTCACTCAGATCAGGAAACTCCTTTGCTCAAAACCCTGCGAGGGCTCCTCCCTTCACTCCTCGTGATGGCTACAAGCCCCAGCACCATCTGCCCTTCCCTGCTTCCCACCTGCTGCTTCTGCTCCAACCACGCTGGCCTCCTGTTTTCCTCAAACTCCCTAGGCCCATTCCCACCTTAGGCTTTGGCACCAGCTATTCTTTCTTCTAGGAATGTTCTTTCTACTGTTATCCACAGGCGAATTCCCTCACCTCCTTCAAATCCTGGCTCAGACAACACCTCATCTAAGAGGTCTACCTTGACTGTCCGATCTAAAATTGTAACACCCTCAACTCCCGATCCCTCTTGTCCTGCTCTATTCTCTTTCCCTAGGGTACTTATCTCTTTTAACATTCCAGGTAAATTACTTATGCAGTAAGTTTATTGCTAATGTCTCACTCTCCTCTCAACAGAATTTAAGCACCACAACACAGGCAAAGATGCTTTGTCCGTGCTATGTCCCAAGTGCCTAGAAAAGCCTGGCCCAGTGTAGGCCCTAAATAAATATTTTCTGAAATAATAATAATGTTTTGGGCCAGGCACGGTGGATCACGCCTGTAATCCCAGCACTTTGGGAGGCCGAGGCGGGCAGATCACGAGGTCAGGAGCTCGAGACCAGCGTGGCCAACATGGTGAAACCCCATCTCTATTAAAAATACAAAAATTAGCTGGGCATGGTGGCAGGCAACTGTAATCCCAGCTACTCAGGAGGCTGAGGCAGGAGAATCGCTTGAACCTGGCAGGGAGAGGTTGCAGTGAGCCAAGATTGTGCCACTGCACTCCAGCCTGGGTGACAATAATAATAATAATAATAATAATAATAATAATAATAATAATAATAATAATAATGTTTTGTTTTCTTTTTTTAATTTAGTAGAGATGAGGTCTGACTACGTTGCCCAGGCTGGTCTTGAACTCCTGGACTCAAGTGGTCTTCCCATGTTGGCCTCCCAAAGTGCTGGAATTACAAGTGTGAGCCACCACACCCAACCTAATAATAATGTTTTTAATTATCATTGTGGTTGTTATATTTTACTATATTGAAGCAAATCTACCTTTATGAGTTCACAGTCCTTTCTCTTAAAGTTGTCTGTTCTACCTTCTACTACATTGTTTTCCTTGGACTTTTCTCTCCCTTATTAATCTCTATCTAATAGTCATAGTGAATTGAAATTGTTGGTATTTGGCCTGCAATATGTGCAAAAGTATGACATCTAATTTAAGTTCTAGAAAAATTTTGAAGTAGAGAAGATCTCTGGTTGAAGAATTAAAAGGCCTAGCAGCATAAATGGAATTCTGTGGTGTTTGCAACTGCCTAGTAAATATTGCAACTGATTAGAGATCAAAGATGCACCAAGCCTCACTGGAATTTTTTTCCTTTTTAATCCATTCCATTTTTTATGCATTACCAGTTTAAATTAGTTATAGCCTACTGATCTACACTTTATAGGGTGCTCAATAATTGCTAACTGAACTAAATTGAGTTCTGATTAGCCAACTGGATAATTCAGGCTTTTGAGAGTTATTCCTGTTTTATATAAATTTCTCTCAATGAAGTAATTCCAGAGCACCACGATTTTGTCCTATAATTCAAAACTATACTAAATCTCCTAGAATCTCTGAGAAATGTTTTCATTGTTTTGTCCCCTAGCATCAGAAGAGAATAACTTTTAAACACGTATTGCCGCTTCCCAAAAAAAAAGCATCAAAGGCTAATTTTGTATCTTAATAGAAAAAAACTAGAGAACAAGTTTTTGTGATTCCAGGATCAAGTTATATTCACACGCTGCACACTAATCGGGGTCACATGTAAAAGCAGAGAGGGCCCTATCCATTCCTAGCAATAGAGCAGACATTCAAAATGAAAACAAACAACAACAAAAACAAAGATTACTCTCTTCCTTATTTTTAAGGGACCAAGAGAGATTTTTCCATCTAGATGATAAGGTGTAAAAAAGAAACTAATCAGCAATATTATCAGGTCCAAGAGATAGAGTATGCACTGACTTGAGGGGAGTTACAGCAGGAGGGAGGAGCACAACTCAACAACCTCAGAGGAGGTGAAATGCAGCGTGAAACTGAGTGCAAAAAGACCACTGTGTGCCCACGGAGTCTTCCCAATCCATGCCCACCTGGAAACCTCGGCCATTTTGAGCTATTTCCAAATAAGATGAGGGGTCATTTCATTTGCACGTGATACTAGACAAAAGGGGTCTTATACCAAGCAACCTGGGACTATGAGCTTTCCTAGCTGAGAAAAGTGGCAGCAAAATCAGGGCTCTAACTAGATTGTTCAAATGGAGCACCTAATCGGAGAGTAAACTGAGGAACATCCCCTGACAGAGACATAAACTTGAATTTAAAATAATCAAAACTTTTCTAAGGAAAAGTAGAAGTTACCTCTGTCCTAATCTGATTAAACTCTAATAAAACAAGGGAAAAAACACTAAGAGGAGCAGCCAGAACAAATCCCCACAGGTATTCTCTAGTTAGCAAAGGAGACAGTGCACAAATGAAATCTTCAGAAAAAAAGATTTGGAAAGGAATCTGCATAGCTTTTAACTCATTGTCTGAACTTAGAGAATGCCTCTTCATCCTGGAAATCAGAACCCTCTAAATGCAATAAAGAACCTTTGCTTAATGGCAAACAAAGACATCCCAGGTGCAATTAAACACCTTTATAGCAGCTCAATTAAATGGTTTCACATGTGCCATTCCATTTATCCCCTGACACATTTTTCTCACGTTTTCATACTGCTTTATCCCTGAATGGCAGTATTCAATGGGAACCAGCGCCAAATAGCTCACCCTATGGCAGGATAAGGAACCTTTTGTTCTTTTCAAAGGCTGACCCATTGGGGAAAAAGTAATTGAGAGCCACGTGCTTATAGCAACTTAATAAAACTCTTCTTAGAATGGCATGTAGAGAATAGGACCTTTTAATCAGCAGATGTTAAGGACAGAAAAAGCAAAGAAATAAAGAGAATAATACAATCTACTACAATGATGAATTTCTGTAAAAAAGCTAAAGGAATAGAGAATGAGAAATTCTCTATCTTGATTTTTCAGGCAAATATATATACATAATGTAGGAAAATGTGGTCAGTGAATTTTATTCAGGCCCATGTGAGTATCCTTAATTATCATCCTTGAAAAATATTTGCCTGAATTTGAGAAATGAGGCACAGAAGGCAAAGATTTTTCTCTAGGTGTTATTACCATAAAAATACATTTAATCCCTGAGTTTGTTCTGATTCACTCTGCTTTTGTGAGCGAGCAACTCATATCCTTAGCCAGAAGGGAACTAAACTGAAAGCAAATTGAGTTAAGCTAATTAAAGGGTGTGGATTTTCATTTTAAAGCTCATTATGAAACTACCATGGCTACTAAGTCTCAGCAAGGTCATTTCCCAAAAGTTGGTCTAAAATGTTGACTCCAGGAGTCCTCCCTGGTAGTAAGAGTTCAAAAGCAGTTACCTGAGGCTAAGAATCACTAGCTTTCATTTTCACTTAAACGCAGAGCGATGCAGGATTAAAATGTGGCATCTCCAAGAGTGTTCTCTACTCTATGAGGAAGCCTTGCGACCTCTTCTCATCAAACAATTTCTCTTCTTCTCCTTCTATGATTGGATTATTAATAACAGGTTTACTGCATGTGGCCCTAGATTCATTACTTTGATCTTTCACTCTCCTTATTAAAATTGTTTGATCATTCCCTAATTCCTTACTGAAAAAATGATCAATTCTTAGCCTAACACTCCAGGTCATTTGTAACTTGGCTCCACGACTTCTCTACCCATATCCTATTTCTCTGGCCAAACTAGGATAGCTACAATTCCCCAACGACGTTTCACCCTTTTCTGCATCGCCACTCTACATACTCTATGGAATGGCCACTCTTCCCCATCTCTCTGCGTTCATAGAAACGCCAGCACCCAGCACATGTGGGCATTCAATCAACATTTATTATAACTGGACATATCCAGTTTAAAAGTTCCACACCCCTTTTTGCTTTGGAGATAGGGTCTCAACTCTGTCACCAAGGCTGGAGTGTGCACAATCGCAGCTCACTGCAGCCTGGAACTCCACGGCTCAAGTGATCCTCCCATCTCAGCCTCCCCAGTAGCTGGGACTACAGGTGTGTGCCACCACACCTAATTTTCGTATTTTTTTATGGAGGCGGGGTTTTGCCATGTTGCCCAGGCTGGTCTTGAACTCCTGGGCTCAGGCGATCCACCCACCTGAGGCTCCCAAAGTGTTGGGATTACAGGCATGAGCCACTGCAGACAGCCAAAAGACCCCTTTCTTTTTTGTTTTGTTTTTTTCTTTGAGACGGAGTTTCACTCTTGTCACCCAGGCTGTAGTGCAATGGCACGATCTCGGCTCACTGCAACCTCCGCCTTCCGGGTTTAAGTGATTCTCCTGCCTCAGCTTCCCAAGTAGCTGGGATTACAGGCACTCATCACTATGCCCAGCTACTTTTTGTATTTTTAGTAGAGACGGGGTTTCACTATGTTGGCCAGGCTGGTCTTGAACTCCTGACCTCAGGTGAGGTGTTCCACCTGCCTTGGCCTCCCAAGTGCTGGGATTACAGGTGTGTGCCACTGCAACTGGCCCCAAAATCCCCTTTCTTAAAATTAATAGAAATAATCTATTCTGGCTCTGGCCTCTGACAATACTTTGTTGAATCTTTTCTGCTTGTTACTATTACAAAGTAATCTGTAATGCTTACAAAAATTTTTCAAATAGTACATAGGAATATAAGATAGAAATTAAAAGCTAATCTTAGAGCCGGGCATGGTGGTAAATGCCTATAGACCCAGCTACTCCGGAAACTGAAGTGGGAGGATCAGTGGAGTCCAGGAGGAGTTCAAGACTATAACTTGAACTTCTGGTGCATAACTTATAGGTTTCCCTCCTACTCAACATGCGAACTTGAAGTTAAACCTTTGTGCTTTTGTGTTTTTGCTTCCCCTCAGCAGTGTAATGTAGAAAAAAACATCCTCAATAAATATTTGCTGATTGAAAGACTTATGAAATACTAAAAGTATTAAGGATAAAACTAACTTATTAGATGGAGGAAAAGAATTTATTGGCAACAGTTATACTAGGCCTATGTCTTCTCTTTTTGTTTCTTTTTTTTTTTTTTTGAGACAGAGTCTCGCTCTGTAGCCCAGGCTGGAGTGTAATGGTATGATTTCGGCTCACTGCAACCTCCGCCTCCCAGGTTCAAGTGATTCTCCTGCCTCAGCCTCCTGAGTAGCTGGGATGACAGGCGCCCTCCACCACGCCTGGCTAATTTTTGTATTTTTAGTACAGATGGGGTTTCACCATGTTGGCCAGGCTGGTCTCAAACTCCTGACCTCATGATCCACCTGCCTCGGTCTCCCAAAGTGCTGGGATTACAGGCGTGAGCCACTGCGCCTGGCCAATCCTTATTTTAATAACCCCTAGGCAATTTGTTTCTTCTACTAATAAAACGTCTTGAACAAAAGGCATTATGGAAGAAAAGCACTCTTTTTCTGTATTACAACTCTTAATACTTCACTTATGATACCAAATGTGTGAGTTTTTCCCTAACGCTAAGCAGTTCTCCAGCTCTCCAGATACCAAGTGGGTGTCCTCTATGCTATGATGACAGTGGCTGCCTGGAGTTAGTGCAGACCCCACATGTTAAGGGCTCAGTCCCACAAGACTCTCTCCTACTTCAGATGCCAATCACAGGCAGTTGATATCCACGTTACCCACATTTCTGTCTGACTTGGCTATAAATCAGGGGTTCCCCGATCCCCTCCTCAGGTGCAATAATTTGCTATAATGGCTCTCACAGAACTCAAGGAAACACTTATGTTTGCTTGTTTGTTATATGGTGTGGTGGCTCACGCCTGTAATTCCAACACTTTGGGAGGCCAAGGTGGGTGGATCACCTGAGGTCAGGAGTTTGAGACCAGCCTGGTCAACATGGTGAAACCCTGTCTCTACTAAAAATACAATAAGTTAGCCAGGCGTGGTGGCGGGCACCTGTAATCCCAGCTACTTGGGAGGCTGAGGAAGGAGAATCGCTTGAACTTGGGAAGCGAAGGTTTGCAGTGAGCTATGATTGCACCACTACACTCCAGCCTGGGCAAGAGAGCAGGACTCCGTCTTTTAAAAAAAAAAAAAAAAAAAAAAAAAAGATAATGATAAAGGATAGTGATGAGCAGCCAGATGAAGATGTACAGAGGGCAAGGTCTGGAAGGGTCCCAGCACATGAATGTGTTCACAAACCCAGAAGGTCTCCAAACTACACTTTAGAGATTTTTTTTAAAAATTAACAACTATTTTATTGAAATATAACTCATATACCATAAAATTCACTTTTTAAAGTGTATAATTCACAAAGTTGTACAACCATCTCATTGCTTTTTTTTTTAAGACAGGGTCTCACTGTATGGCCCAGGCTGGAATGCATGGTACAGAGGCTGCATCACTGCAGCCTCGACCTCCTAGGCTCAAGTGATCCTCCCACCTCAGCCTCCCGAGTAGCTGGACCATAGGCAAATGCCACCATGCCCAGCTAACTTGTTTCATTTTTTGTAGAGACAGGGGTCTACCTATGTCATCCAGGCTGGTCTCGAAATCCTGGCCTTAAGCAATCCTCCCGACTTAGCCTCTCAAAGCACCAGGATTACAGGCATGAGCCACCATGTCTGACCCCATCTCATTGTATTTTAAAATCCAAACCATAATCATAGCCCATAGCTTTATGTAATCTGGCTCCTGCCTACCTCTAAAACTTCATTTCATGACATGTTTGCCTCTATAATTGCTGTTTCCTTAACCTGGAATTCTGGAATACATTTTCTACTTGCATTTCATATGGCTGGCTCATCCTGATGCCTTCAGTCGAATATCTCTACAGAGAAAAAAAATTTTTTTTTTTTTTTTTTTTTTTGAGACAGTTTCACTCTTGTCGCCCAGGCCGGAGTGCAACGGTGCAATCTCGGCTCACTGCAACCTCCGCCTCCCATGTTCATGCAATTCTCCTGCTTCAGCCTCCTGAGTAGCTGGGATTACAAGCACCCACCCCCACGCCCAGCTAATTTTTGGATTTTTAGTAGAGACGGGGTTTCACCATGTTGGCCAGGATGGTCTTGAACTCCTGACCTCAGGTGATCCACCCACCTTGGCCTCCCAAAGTGCTGGGATTAGAGGCATGAGCCACAGTGCCTGGCCTCAGAGAAAATTTTTCAGACACATTATCCAAAATACCCTCCATCCAATTACTCTTTATCATATCATCCTATTTACTTCTTTAGATTTACAACGTGTAAATGATACTATATTACTTATTTGTTATTGGTATATTGTATGGCTTTCCCACTAGAATTTCCATAGGATATAGATTTTTTTAGCTCTGCACTTTAGAGATTTTTATGGAGGCTTCATCACATAAACATAATGAACTATTAATTAAATCTCCAGCTCTTCTCACCTCTCTAGAAGATGGAGGTGGGAGGAGTTCCAAATTTCTAATCATGGCTTGGTCTTTCTGG
This sequence comes from Pongo abelii, assembly GCF_028885655.2. Lineage (NCBI taxonomy): Eukaryota > Metazoa > Chordata > Mammalia > Primates > Hominidae > Pongo > Pongo abelii. Next base: position 68,100,023 of record NC_072000.2, on the reverse strand, counting down.
TAACCAGACTCCATCCTGAAGCTATCTAGGAGCCCATCAAGAGTGGCCTCATTAGAACAAAAGATGGTCCTATCACCCAGGAAATTCCAAGGGCTTTCGGAGCTCTGTGTCAGGAACCAGAGCCAAAGATCAAATATTAGAACAAAAGATGCTCCTAACGTCCCTGTGGTTCAGGAAATTACAAGGGTTTTAGGAGCTCTGTGCCAGGAACCAGGGGCAGAGACCAAATATATATTTCTTATTATGTCACAGGCATGTGCTAATGAGACCCTGTTGCCATTCCCTACAACAATACTGCCAACTCACTGTTAGCTAGGACAGACACGGTAAGGATGATAATTAAATTCAGACAATAATGCAACATATTTTAGCCATGTGTTCCAACAGCCCACCCAAAAAATCTTAATCAAGCTGTCATCTGACAGAAAGAGAACTAAAAATATAAAGCCACCTCTTCTATTGTTTCTCTTGGAGATAACAAACAGAAATAAAAAAAGAAACAAATTAAGGAATAAAAACACACAGGCACGCACAATCAAAACAAAAAACAAGCCTAAAATATTTGAACAGGAAAAAACCTGTTACTTCACTACAAAAGGGGAAGGCTATTAACTAATAGAGAAAGCAAGGGATAATTTACAACACGATTTTCTTGCAACCAACCATAAACAGACAAACAGTAAGAAACAAAACCAAATAGTACCAAGACTAAGCTCTCACTTATTGAATCAGTAGAATGAGTTTAGGAGGTAACTCCCAGCTAACATAACTGATAAACACAGTGAGCAACCATTTCTCAACCTCACAATTACTTTATGTCACACATGTCCCCCTCTGAAGAATTTATGTTATCACTATGGGAAAAAAGTACCTGCCTGTCAACTTCAGCATTCTAGGACTAAAATCATACTCTACCGCCCTATCTCTCCCCAGTCCAGTCCTTGCCCATGTTCCCATCACGTGGGTTGGACACCCCCATCCTTTATCATTCTCAAATACAACCTACCACCAAATCCTGCCAAATTTGCCCCCTCATAGCTCTGGTATCTACTTCCTTCTCTATACATCTTGGCCCACCAGCCCTATTGCTGAATCTTTTTTTTTTTCCTGTTTTTTGTAGAGATGGTATATTAGTCCATTCTCATGCTGCTGATAAAGATATGCCTAAGACTAGGTAATTTATAAAGAAAAAAAGGTTTAATGGACTCAGTTCCACATGGCTGGGGAGGCCTCACAATCATGGCAGAAGGCAAAAGGCATGTCTTTTTTTTTTTTTTTTTTTTAGATGAAGTCTCGCTCTGTTACCCAGGCTGGAGTGCAGTGGTGTGATCTCAGCTCACTGTAACCTCTGCCTCCCAGGTTCAAGCGATTCTCCTGCCTCAGGCTCCCGAGTAGCTGGGACTGCAGGCGCGCAACCCCATACCTGGCTAATTTTTGTATTTTTAATAGAGGCGGCATTTCACCATGTTGGCCAGGCTGGTCTCAATCTCCTGATCTCGTGATCCGTCCACCTCGGCCTCCCAAAGCTCTATGATTACAGGCATGAGCCACAGCGCCGGCCGAAAGGCATGTCATACGGTGGCAGACAAGAGAGAATGAGAGTCAAGCAAAAGCGAAACTCCTTATAAAAATATCAGATCTCATGAGACTTATTCATTATCACGAGAATAGTATGGGGGAAGCCGCACCTATGATTCAATTATCTCCCACTGGGTCCCTCCCACAACACGTGGGAATTACGGGAGCCACAATTCAAGACGAGATTTGGGTGGGGACACAGCCAAACCATATCAGATGGGGTCTCATTTTGTTGCCCAGGCTAGACTCGAACTCCTGGGCTCAAGTTATCCTCCTGCCTCAGCCATCCACAGTGCTGGGATTACAGGCCTGAGCCATTGCATCTGGCCTCTCCTCTTCAATCTACCATCAACTCTACCCTGGAATGCTTCCATGGCCAACCAAGTCCGCCTGTGCCATTCCAATCTGTCCTAAATTTACCCGAATTACTCGATTCTTAGATGGTTTCTCTCTGCTCTTAGAAACATGAGCAAAATCCTTAACAGAGCCTAGGAGGTGCTGTGTGGGCCCCAGAGCACCTCTCCAGCCTCAGGCATCCTACTCTCTCCTGCACCCCTAGCTCCAGCCACTCCCGCCTTCTTTCAGGACCTTTACAAGCTACGTTCCCACCTGCCACAGGCATTTGTACTACCCCACCCCCTATTCACTTCAACACTTAACTTCTAGTCATGCTTAGGTCTGAGCTCAAGTGTTGCATCCAGAAGAAAACCTAAGTCAATCTAAGTCTTTCATTTGCTTTCATAGCTCAATCTGTAATCAATGACAAGGTTAAGAACACTGGCTGTGGAGACAGACTACTTGTGTGGGACCCCCTTATCTCCCACTTACTAGCTGTGTGCCTCAGTCTTATTTGAAAATGGGGACAATAGTATCTACTTCATCGGGTTACTAGGAGGATTAAGTACCCCTACTGACTTAGACCAGAGGTCAGCAAACTATTGCCCACAAGTCAAATTTGACCTGCTGCTTGTTTTTGTAAATACAGTTTTATTGGAACAGCCACATGCTTGATTGTGCATTGCCTGTGGCTGCTTTCATGCTACAATGGCAGAGTTAGTAGTTATAACAGAGACCATATGGTATTCACAGACTGAAATATTTACTACCTGGCCCTTTACAGAAAAAGTTTGTCAATCCCCGGCATAGACTACGTTTAGTCTACACAAATAAATATGGTTGAATCTTGAAAACATTATGCTAAGTGAAAGAAACCAGTCACAAAACACCACATATTATATGAGTCCATTTATGTGACATGCCCAAAATAGGGAAATTCGTAGAGACAGAAAGTAGATTAATGATTGCCTAGGGCTGGGAGTGAGGTTAGAGGTGGAGATGGGGGTGGGACTGGGGAGGGGTGACAGTTAAAAGGTATGAGGTTTCTTTTTGGGGTGACAAAAATGTTCTAAAATCCTAGCCAAGTGCAGTGGCTCACACCTGTAATCCTAACACTTTGGGAGGCTGAGGTGGGCAGATCGATTGAGCTCAGGAGTTCAAGACCAGCCTGGGCAACATGGCGAAACCATGTCTCTACAAAAAAATATGAAAAATTAGCCAGGTGTGGTGGCGCGCACCTGTTTTGGGGGCTGAGGTGGGAGGATCGCTTGAGCCCAGGAGGTGGAGGATGCAGTGAGCCGAGATCACATCACTGCACTCCAGCCTGGGTGACAAAGTGAGACCCTATCTCAAAAAAGAAGGAAAGAAAAAAAAGGATGAGAGTCTGTCATTTGTAACAACATGGATGGAACTGAAAGTCATTATGTTAAGTGAAATAACCTAGGCACAGAAAGAAGAAGATCACATGATTTCACTTATCTGTGGAAGCTAAAAATTAAAACAACTAAACTCATAGAGATAGAGAGTAGAAGAATGGTTACCAGAGGCTGGGAAGGGTAGTTGGGGGTGCAGGTGGAAGGGAAGGATAGATAGTTAATGGGTACAAAAATAGTTACAAAGAATAAAGAAGACCTAGTATTTGCTAGCACAACAGGGTGACTATGGTAAAAAACAATGCAATTGTTCAGTTTAAAATAACTTAAAGAGTATAACTGGATTGTTTGAAACACAAAGGATAAATGCTTGGGGTAATGGATACACCACTTACCCAGATATGATTATTATGCATTGCATGCCTATCTCAAAATATCTCATGTAACTCATAAATATATACAACTACTTTTACTATGTATTCACAAAAATAAAAAATAAAAAGAGAATGATGAAAACTTTTTAGTTTAGTTTTGTTTTGTTTTGTTTGAGACAGGGTCTCGCTCGTCACCCAGGCTGGAGTGCAGTGGCGTGATCTCAGTTCAGTGCAACCTCTGCCTCCTGGGCTCAAGCAATCCTCCCACCTCAGCTTCCCAAGTAGCTGGGACTACAGGCATGCACCACCACACCTGGCTGGCTGGCTATCTATCTATCTATCTATCTATTGATCTATCTATTTTTAGAGACAGGTTTTTACCATGTTGCCCAAGCTGGTCTTGAACTCCTGGGCTCAAGCAATCCACCAGCCTCAGCCTCCCAAAGTGCTGGGATCATGGGCATGAGCCACTGCACCTGGCCGAAAACTTTCTTAATGTGATGAAGAACACTGATGAAGAAAACAATACTAATAACATACTTAATAACAAGAAACTAAATGCTTTCTCTCTAAGATCAGAAACAAAGCAAGGATGTATACTTCCATCACTTCCATTCAACATTGCACTGGAGTAAGGCAAAAAAAAAAAAAAAAAAAACCAAGGCTGGAAGGAAAAAAGTTAAATTGTCTTTAATGGCAATGACATGAACTGTTATGCAGAATATCCTACTGTATCTACAAAAAATATACCAAAACTAATGTGTTTAGCAAGGTTGCAAGATACAAGCTAAATATACAAAAATTAATTGTATTTCTATATACTGCCAATGAAAAAAATCAAGAAATTGCTATTTGAAAATATCATTCACAATGGCATCAAAACGAATAAACTATTTACCAATAGATTTAACAAAAGAACTGCAAGACTTATTCAATGAAAACTACAAAACATTGTTGAAAGAAATTTAAAGATCTACGTAAATATAAAGATAGCCTATATTCATGGACTAGAATACTTAATATTGTTAAGATGGCAATACTTTCCAACTTGATCTACAGACAATGCAATTCCTATCAAATCTTAGCTGCCATTATTTTTTCAGAATTGGACAAGCTAATCCTAAAATTCATATGGAAATGCAAGTGACCCAGAATAGCTAAAGCAATGTTGAAAAGAATTAAGTTGGAAGAATTTCAAAATTTACTAAATTCGAATTTCAAAATTTACTAAAAGCTACAGTAATCAAGATAGTGCAATACTGGCACACGGGTTGATCTATATAATAGAAGAATGGAATAGCACTGAAAATCTAGAAGTAAATTCTTCCACTTTTGGGCAATTGATTTCTGACAAGCATGCCAAGAAAAGTCAGTAGGAAAAGAATACTCTTTTTGACCAGGCACAGTGGCTGATGCCTGTAATCCCAACATTTGGGAGGCTGAGGTGAGTGGATCGCTTGAGCCCAGGAGTTCAAGACCAGCCTGGACAAATGGTGAAACCCTGTCTCTACAAAAATAAAAATAAAAACAAAAAATTAACCAGGTGTGGTGGCATACACCTGTAGTCCCGGCTACTCAGAAAGCTGAAGTGAAAGGACTGCTTGAGCCCAGGAGGCAGAGATTGCAGTGAGCTGAAATTGCACCACTGCACTCCAGCCTGGGTGACAGTGAGACACTATCTCAAAAAAAAAAAAATTTTTAAATCCAATGTGATGACTGCCCAACTCTGTGAGTATACTAAAAACTACTAAATCATACACTTTAAATGGGTGAATTGCATTGTATGTGAATTTGATGCCAAATTATATCTTAATAAAGCTTAATAAAATATTAGCTAATATCTATAAGATTATTTGATCAACTTCTGCCTCCTCATTAGCTTATGGGCTCCAAGAGTACATGACCCATGTCTGATTTTGCTCCTCATTTTGCCTGCAGCACCTACCCCAGAGCTTTCATGCTATAGGAATTTAGAAAATATTTATTGAATTAATGATTAAATGGCTAGGGAAGCAGGGAGCAGGACTTTGTTATTTTTCCTCAATCAACGTAGAGATTTAAGTACTTAGTTTGTTGGGAAAATATGTGACATAAGATCAGTGATTTCTACTTTGAGCCTCAGCATGTGGAGTCCAGCAACCTTGTGTTGCCACATGAGCAAACCACACCCTTGTGTAAACACCTGAGATTCTTATACTGAGGCTTTTGTTTCCAACCTCACTGGAACATAGCTCCCAGCTCTCTGAGTAAGCAAATCTTGTATTTTTAGCACATGAAAATGAGCCCACAATACTGATAAAAGTCTTGAAGCTGGGTGCTATTTGTCTCTCCTCCTTCTTACACTCTTCTGATTCATCAAAGTTGCTCAATAAATATCTATGGAATGAAGAAATAAAGAAATGGCCACATTTATTTTAACACATATTTGTTACTTCTTGCTACCTTTTATCTACCACATAAAACTGAACGCTTTTCTTTTGAAAAATCAAGGTATGTGAGCCTGAACACTTTCTACTGGGGCAGCAGTCCAAGCACCTCTGACTTCTGAGTGCAAAAGAACCAGACTGCACTAAACAGAGCTGTGTTGTGACTATAAATCCAGGGTTCTCACATTTTGGAATGCCAGCAAATTACTCAGGGTTATTGTTTAAGTGCAGGTTTCTGGATCCCAACTCCCAGAGGTTCTGATTCAGGGCTTCATATATCTCACTTCGTGAAATACTTGTCTAAATAGATTGGACGATTTACATGTATGACTTATTCTTGAAACAACAGGGAATAAGGAGGGCCTGGCAAAAAATAGCAATGAAATGATAAACTCTGAGATATTAATATATCTCAAAATAAATATTATAACACATGAGTATTTTTTATAGAGATGGGGTCTTGCCATGTTGCCCAGGCTAGTCTCAAACTCCTGAGCTCAAGCTATCCCCCCACAGTGCTAGGATTATACACGTGAACCACTGCACCTAGCCCTAACACATGGCTATCTTAAGAAACACTTGGAGGGGCTCAGACGGCTTGCTGAAGCAAGTCAGGCCCGGGAATAAGTGGAATGTCACAGGTAAGGAACTATGACACTGTTTCATTAAGGGCTACCAATAAAGTAGTCAGGTAAGCATTTTATAAACGAGAAAACTTCCTCCCAGAAGATGGTGGATATTTTATTTGCTCATTCAATAAAACATCTAAGCTGGGTCTGGTGGTTTGTGCCTGTAATCTCAGCACTTTGGGAGGCTGAGGTGGGAGGTTCACTTGAGCCCAGGAGTTCGAGACCAGCCTGGGCAACCAGGTGAGACCCTGTCTCTAAAAAGAGTACAAAAATTTAGCCAGGCATGGTGGCGCACAACTATAGTCCCAACTATTCAAGAGACTGAGGTAGGAGAAGCACCTGAACCTGGGAGGTCAAGGCCACAGTGAGCCGTGATCGTGCCACTGTACTCCAGCCTGGATGACAAAGTAAGACCCTGTCTCAAAAAATAAAATAAAACAAAACATCTATTGAAAGTCTACTATGTCTTGGATAATATGCTCTGGATCTCACATCTGGTGGAGGAGAAATTCAAATCCAGATGTGTCTGATTCAAAATCCATGTTCTTTTCATTATAGTTCAAAATCAGCTGAAATGCCAAATCCATGGCTACTACCCTATCTCTCGCCTCCCCTTCAAATCCAAACTTCTTGAAAGAGTTGTCTACACTGGCTATTTTCACTTCCTTACCTACTACTCATGTCTCAACCCACTGTAAACTGGGCTGCCCTAAACACTGCCTAATTCTCACTTAGGCCACTTACATATTTCCATTGTTGAACCTAATGGATACTTCTTGGTACTTACAGGATATCTTAAAACTTCTGACACTGTTTCCTACCCTCTCCTTTTTGAAATACTCTCCTTCTCTGGGGTCCATGATACCACACTCAGTTGGGTTTCTTCCTACTTCTCTGGATATCCCTTCTCAAGCTCTGCTATGGGCTTGTGTTGCTTTTTCTATCTGTGTGATGTTCTGCCTAGACCCTTCTCTTTCTCTAGATATTTTCATTACGGGCTTGTGTTGCTTTTTCTATCTGTGTGATGTTCTGCCTAGACCCTTCTCTTTTTCTAGATATTTTCATCTACTCCAATGGAACAAATTGCCATTTACATGCTAAGGACGCCCAAGAATTTACCTTCAGCCCAGGTGTCATCTCTCCTATATATCCTATTGTTGTCTGGATATTTCCACGTGGTTATTCCACATGACATCTCAAACTCAACATTTCCAGAACTGAGTCATCATGTCTAACCAACTCCCTTCCCAACCAAAGTTGTTCTCCTGCACTTTTTTTTTTTCAGTGAATGGTTCTATCATCTACTGATTTGCCCAAGAATAAATCTATTATTTTTTCTATTTATTTATTTTTGAGACAGAGTCTCGCTCTGTCCCCCAGGCTGACATGCAATGGCACGATCTCAGCTCACTGCAGCTTCCACCTCCCAGGTTCAAGCTATTCTCCTGTCTCGGCCTCCAGAGTAGCTGAGATTACAGGTGCATGCCAACATGCCCAGCTAATTTTTGTATTTTTTAGTAGAGACAGGGTTTCGCCATGTTGGCCAGGCTGGTCTCGAACTCCTGGCTTCAAGTGATCCACCCGCCTCTGCCTCCCAAAGTGCTGGAATTACAGGCATGAGCCACCATGCCCGGCTAAAACCTATCATCTTTGATACATCCTTCCCTCTCCTTCTCCCATACCCAGTCAATCAAAAAGCCCTGATACCTATTAGATGATATCTCTTGAACACCTATTTCTCTCCATCTCCACAGCCACCTCTATATCAGGACACCATTCTTTCTTGGGTGGACCACCCTAACAGACTTATGCTCGTCTGTCTGCCTCCACCCTCACTCCCTTAAAGACCAGATGCCACACTGAAGCCTGGGGGAATTTCTAAAACAAGTTTTGTGACTGCTCACAATCCCTCCATTGCTTCTGCTTGGTCTTAGGAAAAATTCCAAACCCCTATATGTTTATATGATCCCTCATCTCTTCACATTCTCCTTCAAATTTTAATTCTCCTTTAAATCCTCAGTCTCACTGAACATCCATTTCATTGAATGTACCACATTCAGCTCATCTTCTGGCCTCTCCTGCCCGCAGCATCTTCTCATCTTCACACTGCTCATGTGCTAACATCTTTTGGGTAACAGCTTAGGAATCATTTTCTCTGGGGAGCCTTCCTCGGGTCTGGGTTAGGTACTCCCACTCCATACTTCCGTAGTACCAAGTCTTGCCTCACTTGGAGCACATACCCCATGATACTGTGATAGTCTACATGCTTGTGTGTATCTCTGTAATCAGAGGATACACTTTAGAAGAGGATGTGCCATGTACTTACCCCGTGTGCTCAGCACAGTCCTTATACACAGTAAGTGTTCAAAAGTATTTGTTGAATAATGAATGAACAAATAAATGAATGGGGCTTTCAGAGTAAACTGACCTATACCTAAGAAAAGCATAACAAGAAATGAAATAGTACCTCTTACCTTAAAAAAAAAAACTTACCTTTTATCATGTGCCTGATATCTCTGTTTTACAGCAAAGTTTCTTTAAAGTATAAATCAAGTGACCTCTCCACTTCCTCGTTCTCCTATTCTCTCCTCAATGCACAGTCAGGCTTCCATTTCCACCTCTTGACAGTGGCTAACCTTGTCAGAGCCATCCCAACAAATCCTATGAGCGCAACCTAGTGGGCTCCTCTCTGTACTGACCTTACTTGACTGCCGTGTGGCATTCAGTATGCTTTACCATACCACCTTCTTGAAACACGTTCATCTAGGGGTTTCCATGCCATCACGTTCACCTGCTTTTCCTTCCTTGTAACTGGCTACTCCTTCTCAGTGTCCTTTCCTCGTTCCTCCTCTTCCACTTGACCTCTAAACACAGAAAGACCCAAAGGTCTGCTCTTGCTACACGCTCCACAGGTGATCTCATTCAGTCCACCACCAGGTCAGGCTACCCCTTGGCCACCACAATCCAGCCACACTAGAGTTCTTTGGCTTCATGAATTCACCAATCTTGCTTCTATCCTAGAGCTTTTCTTTGTCCTGCTACCTCAGATTGGACCCGCTTCCATGCTGCGCTTTGCAGGCAGTTCCTTGTTATTCGATCGCTCCTAAACTGTCCCTTCTCAAAGAGGCCTTCTCTGATCTAAAGAAGTCACCCAAGCTCTATGATATAAACGCACTTAAATCTTCTGCACAGCCTTTACCATGCGCTGATGTACTTCTTGATTATAATCTAGTCTAGCTTAAATATAAGCACCATGGGCACATGAAGCTTATTGAAGTTATTCACCTCAGTATTCTCTTACCCAAAATAGTACGTGATACAAGGTAGGGTCACAGGAAACATTTGCTGCATGAATGAATCAGAGAGCAGTTTTACTTGTGCTCATAAAAATTATAATTATGTGATGAAGTGGGAAATGTGAATTCACCTGGACTTTTGAAATATTTTGAAGACATCAAAACCCCCTGGAAGTTTGCCAACAAAGCATTCAGATGGAAGCAGACAGAGATACACAACAAACCTAGTTCCCACCATTAAAAATCCTACTTAACTGAAGAAAAGGCAAACGATTCCAATGTTTTGGAAAGATATTAAGTGTTTCTCAAATTTGAGAAGGGCTCTTTGTGTTCCACCTTTGAGCCAGGTGCCCTTTACCTTATAACACGACACCATTGATGAAATTGTGCAGTAAAGATGGAAAACACAACACCACTGATGAAATCCCCTGTGCAGTAAAGATGGAAAAATCCAGTGCCTGACCAGTGAATGCTGCTCCACCCGACAAGACAGCAGCAAAAGCGCGTGGCTACTCTTTCTGCCTTTTCCCTCCCATGCTCGCCCAACATGCATCACCGCACAGACCCTCAACGACAGTAAATTATTCATCCGGCATTTGACGTCTCTCTCCCAAAGAGACACATATTCAGAACTTCAGACATTCCATCTCTGATAAATCGTTCATATCCTTTTATCTGCCACTTTTAAATGATTATAAAAATACCTGGTGGTAGTAAACCGTGGCTTTCATACATATTGAGAAACAGAAATGCAGTTACCTTTTACCAAAATTCCCTGAATTATTTAGAAAAATGGGAGTTACTCCAGGAAACTGTAAACACCAATGTTGAAATTAGATAAGGGAAGTAATGTTTTGAAGAGGCACATTTAGAATGACCTCCAATTCAGAGTGTTAAACCATACACTAAATCCAGCAAATGGTTACAATTTAACATACTATATTAACTTCTTAGTTTTTCTATCTTAAAGGTGATGTTATTTTAAGTTTTGTTTTTCTAATGTACTACTTCAAGCTCTGAATAATTACACCCCCATCCGACATACATGGATACAGAAAAGCTCAGAAAATCTTGTATCTCATGGGGCTAATTAAAAAGGATTTTTATTTCTATAAGGAATGAATGAGATCTTTGTTAACCCACTTTAACAAGACTCTAAATGACCCTGGATTTATCTTGCCCTAGTTTTCAAAATGTAACTGACCCAGAATAAAGTAAGCTTATCCCCAAATTCCTGGCAAAAACAGAACCAAAGTTCCCAGAAGCCAAAACTGTACATACAAGCTTAAAAAAAAAAAAAATCTAAAAAACACTTTGCAGTACAAATACCACAAAAGCTCTTATTTTTTCATTTAATTAGAATATTTTTAAGATTATAAAGCTTGAGGCCAGATGCAGTGACTCATGCCTGTAATCCCAGCACTTTGGGAGGCCAAGGCAGGCAGATCACCTGAGGTTGGGGGTTCGAGACCAGCCTGACCAACATGGAGAAACCCCATCTCTACTAAAAATACAAAATTAGCTGGTATGGTGGCTCATGCCTGTAATCCCAACTACTCGGGAGGCTGAGGCAGGAGAATCGCTTGAACCTAGGAGGCAGAGGTTGCAGTGAGCCAAGATTGTGCCATTGCACTCCAGCCTGGGCAATAAGAGTGAAATTCCATCTCAAAAAATAAATAAATAAATAAAAAGATTATAAAGCTTAATAATATCAAGGCAAACAAACTTCCAAGAAAACACAGCAAAAGACAGTATCAGTTACTATCACAGGAACTTTCTAGAAGCTTTTGTATTGTTATAGCAAAACACTGATAGCCAGTGAGGGACTATAGCTTGATTGCTTTCTCTGATGTAATAAGCATCTAACCAGCCAAAGATAATTTGCTTTTATTTATCATAACTGAGTAATCTGAATTGGTTAGAGAAACAAAAATATTACCTGCTAATACATGTCTTTTCTTACTCTTCATTAATCATTAACCTCAAAATCCCACACTGGGGACTTTACTGCAAATGGGTAGAAATTCCACCCAGAAGCCTTTTTTAAAAACTTAATTATTTATTTTAAAGACAGGGTCTCACTCTGTCATCCAGCCTAGAGCACAGTGGTACGATCACAGCTTACTGCAGGCTCAACTCTTGGGCTCAAGAGATCCTCCCACCTCAGCCTCCCAAGCAGCTGGACGTACAGGGGAATGTGGCCATTTTTATTTTTTGTGGAGCCAGAGGGGTCTCACTACATTGCCCAGGCTGGTCTCAAACTCCTGGGCTCAAGTGGTACTCCCATTTCAGCCTCCCAAAGTGCTGGGATTACAGGTGTGAGCCACTGCACCAGCCCAGAAGCTTTTATTAATCCTGTTCCTCTTCCTAAGACTTCACATGGCTTCATTCACTCACAGTTATAAGGTAGAACAGAGTCTTCTCTCATAAAGAGAATACTAAAGCACTATTGAGCCCCTAAACATCATAGACACACTTCACTGCCTGAAGCCTAAAGAAATCATGTTTCCATCCTATCTGACAATTTTCATGAACACTCAAAAGTTCTTCTAATTTGGGGTACTTTATAGAACTTTTTTTAACATAGAAAATGGCCACTCAGTCACTCATAATAAAATTGTTTATTGAAAACCTAAAATATTCAGAAACTTGATTGGCAATAACAATTCAGGAATATCATATGCACCTACAACATACTTCGAGGAACTCCGAAAGATTATTGCAGGAAGTGATATCCAAAGAGAGGAAATTCAAGAGTAAGAACAGTAAGAAGACAACAATCTCCAGCGAAGTTCTGACCAAACTGTTTCATTTTTACAGTGAGAGGAATTTATAACTCACGTTGCAAATAATGCTATATACAATATGTTTTTTATTCTTCATCTCCCATAAAAATGAAACATAAAAAGATATTCCAGACAACATTTTTGGTCATATTTTGGTTGAATTTGTACAATGGATACCACAATTAGAAACATAACCCTTTAAAGTTAAAGACTTCAACTCATCTCCTAAGAATGATTATATTTGCGGCCCAGGCTATTTTTTCACTTCCACATGACATCAACAAGCAAAAGCACATCTAGACTACATGCTTCTTCAAGATGCCCAATTTATTTCTTTGTACTCCTAACACCTAGACCACTGTGCATGATTGGGGTTCACCATTTACTGAGTAAATGAATAAAATTAAACATTGCATCCCCATTACAATGTTTGTAACCTAACCCACTAAGCTTGGATAATTTTTAATGCTTCTAAAAATAATACAAAAACTGAAAGCCTCCCTTCAGATGGATACTCAGTAAATAATAAATAAATTTAAATGGAGTAATAACCTAACTACAGAGACTCACGTTTCACTACTGAACCCTACTAAGTAAGGATACCTACCAAGAAGACACAGAGGGTTTTTTAATCTTTTAAAATATGTCATCTAGACAATAACAGCATTAAATAAAACATATGAGCCTTGTTTGAAATGACACAATAACTGGGCTGAATGATTTTATAGAGGTTCATGCAGATGGTTAAGCATTCATCAGCATCTTGGCAGGACTGCTTGCAAGTTAACTGCTGTGTGGTGGCAAAGGTAATAGAATCCACATTCACTCCTAGTTCAGTGTCTAATTAATGATAATATTCTGTATCTGGATGCTGTTTTTCTAAAGCATTGGCCTATGTTGTTTTTGAAAGCCAAGTAACTTGCTCCTGTTACAGAAATTCATATGTCCTTTATGACCAACAAGTTATATTTACTTGTTAAAAAAGAAATAACTTAAATCTAAAATATATAAAGTGTCCAAAACAGTTCAAAATTGCCTACAGTTGCCATTTAAAATTTCTCAAGATGAGTCCACCTACACAGCCAATTTTGCTTGTTACTATGACTTCCAAATAGATCCTCCACCTGCATCATGCTTTTAATCTTTCTATACCTGAGAAGTTCTCAAGAGTTTCTTTGTAAAGTAACTTTTATCTACAAAAATTTATTTTAAGCACATTGATATAAATAATATTTAATGGCCTTCATATTTGATGCTATCATGCCTCATAAAAACACACTAAATAGGCCGGGCACAGTGGCTCATGCCAGTAATCCCAGAACTTTGGAAGGCCAAGGTGGGAGGATCTATGGAGCCCAGGAGTTTTGAGACAAGCCTGGGCAACATGGCAAAACCCCATCTCTACTAAAAATGCAAAAAATAGCCTGGCGTGGTGGCACATGCCTGTAATCCCAGCTACTCAGGTGGCTAAGACACAAGAACTGCTTGAACCCAGGAGGCGGAGGCTGCAGTGGGCCAAGATCGCGCCACTGCACTCCAGCCTGGGCAACTGAGCAAGACTTCTGTTTCAAAACAAAACAAAACAAAACAAAACACACTAAATAAAGTTAGTAATGTGGCCATTAAATATACTACTATTATCCCAAGCAGCTCAACTTCAAAACCTTGGAGCCTTTCTACCTTACCCATATTTACAGGTGCAAATTCCTACTGAGTCTCCCACCTTAAAGATTTTCTTATCTGTCCATACTTTCACACTCACTGCTATAACCCAGGCCCAGGAAAACAGTACCCAACACCCAGATATTTGCTAATACTTCCTAATAGGTTTCTCCAACTACTTTCCACCCTTTTCCAGCCTTCCTGTACCTCAAAGCCAGATTAATCCCTTAAGGCACAACCCTGACATGTGACCATGTAACTGTCACTTTTAAGACCCAATAGGTAGGCACTGCCTAAAAGCAAAAACCCCAAACCCTTGGGTTTCAATTCAACTCCATGAAGGATCTTAATCTCAGAAATACTTCGGAAGGGATTCCTACTTTGGTCTCAAATTACACTGAATTGCAAAGAAAATCCCATCTAACTTTAAAGCCCTGTGATACTTATCCAACATCACCCCTACTGCTTTCATAATCGTATCTATCCAATACTTCAAAAAAGTATTCCCTGGGAACACCTTTCCCACCCGAAGGGCTCAGCACAGATGTTGTTTCTGACAAAGTATGCAGTTATTATTTTCTTAGGATCAAATAAAAGGAAGCACCTATTACTTTGCCAAGGAAGAAATCCAAATGGAAAGATTTAAAGGAATTCTATAATGGGCATCTTGGTAAAGCAAACAATTTTTAAAGACAGCCATTTATGGCCAGGCACAGTGGCTCATGCCTGTAATCCCAGCACTTTGGGAGGCCAAGGTGGGAGGACAGCTCGAGGCCAGGAGTTCAAGACCAGCCTGGGCAAAATAGCAAGACTTCCCCCATATATGTTTTTTTAATTTTAAAAATTTTAAATTAAATTAAATTTAAAAAATTTTAAACAGCCATTTATTATCATCTTAATAGCCTGAATTTCCATATCTCAAAATCATTTAAAATATGGACTGCTGGCCAGGTGTTGTGGCTCATGCCTGTAATCCCAGCACTTTGGGAGACCAAGGCAGGCAGATCACTTGAGGTCAGGTGTTCGAGATCAACCTGGCCAACATGGTAAAATCCCCTCTCTACTAAAAATACAAAAATTAGCCAGACGTGGTGGCGGGCACCTGTAATCCCAGCCACTCAGGAGGCTGAGGCAGGAGAATCACTTGAACCCAGGAGGCGGACGTCGCAGTGAACCGAGGTCACACCACTGCACTCCAGCCCAGGTGACAGAGCAAGACTCTGTCTCAGAAAAAAAAAAGAAAAAGAAAAAAATACATATACATATGAATAAATAAAATGTGTACTGCCCAGAGTAATGCAGAATGCACTAAACTAAAATGAATTCCATTTTTACACAAACCCACTCAAATTCATAAATACCATTCCTTTCTCTTCCTAACCATTCAAACAGTTCAACACCATCCTCTTCATGCAGGATGCAGAAAACATAAATATCTACCTACAAAGGGTACCCTCAGGGCCAGGTATGGTGGCTTACGTCTGTAATCCCAGCACTTTGGGAGGCTGAGGTAGGAGGATCACTTGAGTCCAGGAGTTCAAAACCAGCCTGGGTATCATAGCAAGACTCCCATCTCTACAAAAAATAAAAAAGTTAGCCAGGCGCAGTGATGTGCACTTGTAGTACCAGCTACTTGGGAGGCCGAGGTGGGAAGATCACTTGAGCCCAGGAGTTTGAGGCTGCAGTGAGTTGTGTTCATGCCACTGCACTCCAGCCTGGGTGACAGAGCAAGACCCTCTCTCAGAAAAAAGAGGGAGGGTACCCTCAAATTGGCTTTACAAAGATATTTTCTCAAAGAGCACACAAAAAAAATCAATGAAAAGAAAGATAAAGTCACTTGCTTATCGTCCTGCTCTATGAATTTCGGCAAAGCACTGCCTGATTTTCAGGGCTGATTCCTTGTAGACCCTGTACATACAGGCTATACGCTTTTATAACATATTAATGATGAATCGCTACATTTCAATTCAGACATTTTAATCTTTTCTTGCATGTGTTATTCTGAGTCAGGGGTGTTGCCACAATTGTCTCACCTTAGCTTAAGTTTTTGCTAAAATAAAGCAGGCTGTATAAGTTAATTAGGCCATTCTACTGTCTCTATCTGCCTCTATAAAAAGGTTCTGAAACAAAGAAAAATAAAAACTTTCTTATGAGCAGGGATCCTGAGCCTCTTATATTACATGAAATCTCTTTCTCATATTACTCCAGGGATCATTAAGCACATGTGAATTTTGTGAAATACGAGTCTGCTTGCTGTGTGTACAATGCCAAGGGCCTTTAAGACTACCACCAACAGCCTTTGGTTCAGTAGTACTTCATGCAGATAATATTGTCCATCATTTTTTTTTCTCAAATAGCTAATAATCCTGCTATGAAAGCAAAGGTGCCTTCAGAAATATATACAAGTGTCTGCCTTCTTTTCTTCCTTCCTCCCTCCTTTCCTTCTTTCCTTCAACGACTCAGGGTGAAAGAATCATTACAAATTCACTGATAACAATATAGAACTTAACTTTGGGAAATCTATTCATTTCGCCGTAAAGCCTTCATCTTATAGGTATGGGAACTTCTTGGTTGGTATCTCTTGAAGGTACCTGGCTAATGTGAACAGACTGCCCAGCGTCACCTTGACATTACAGTATTGGCTTTCTACCAGTCCCCCTAGACAGCAATGTGTCCAGCACCACGATTCCTCTAAATACATCATTAAAGGAAATCATTCAGACTGACCAGTGCACATATATCACATTTACATTGCAAAACAGTCATACTACTCTCCAATTGTAAAGCAGATTGTATAACCTACTATAATTCAAAACATGCTATAAGAAACCACTCATTTCTCAGTAATTTGCTAATTATTTTGAGCTACTTATGAGCCTGAGATCACTAATATTACTTAAAGATGCCCTCCATATTCTGGATGTGAAAACTTGCTATGGGTTGAATAGGTTAAGGCTAAGATTTAATGAATTTTCCAGTGAAAGTTGTTAAGGAAACTCCCTCTTTCAAACTGTTCTTTGAAGTGTATCAAAGAGGGTATGGTACAATACAAAGAAAACTGTCCTAGTCAAAACACAGCTCCACTGCTCACTAGCTGTGGGACTCTGGGCAAGTAATTCATTCTTTCTGAGCCACAGCCTCTTTCTCAATTGTCACAGATTTTTTTTAAATCTACTTCATAATGTGGTTGTGAGGCTCAAATGAGATAATGTATGCAAAAGTGCTACATAAGTTACAGCATGCTACATAAAAGTCAAAATGTCCACTCTGTTATGGGGAAGAAAATATTACTTGATATGTATAATAATAATAATAATACTACAAGTGCTCAAAGAGATACTACGGGAGAACAGAGGGAGCATGTTATCTCAGCCTAAGAGAGAGCAGGGCTCACAGAGGAAACTGATTCTAATTGTCCTGGGGATGGATAAAGGATGTATGAAGGATGGATGGGAGGATGACTTCTGCTGCTGGAGGAGGGGCCGGGGGAGCTACAAGGGAAACAATCTGAATGAAAGCACACAGGCTGGCAGACCAGGGAGAGTATGGCCCCTTAAGGAACCGTGGGGTTGGAGCACAGAGTGCTTATGGGGCATGGTGGGAGATAAGAGCAGAGAGAAAGGCAAGCACTGGACCAGCAAAAGCCTGAACCACGCCAAGAAGTCTGGACTTCATCCCACATGTGATAGGGAGCCATTGAACAGAAATGTTAAAACCAAACAAAAGAAAAAGCAGAAAAAAAACCAGACGTCTGGTTTACAATTTTTTCCTATATATCATGAAGTTTCTACTCCAGCCATGTGCTCTTGGACAAGAAATACTTTGAGAATAAGATTTTGGCCATAAACATAGAAAAAGAAAGTATGATGTACATATTGAGTCCCTAGTCTGTGTTAGGCACTGTGCTAAGCCCCTTTGTCTCCCTTACTGTTCATCTTCAAAATGCAGCTGCAGTGTGGGAACTCTCATTCACATTTTACAATAGAGGAAACTGAGACTCAAAAGATGAAATCTCTCCTCCAAGTTCAAAGAACCAGTGATTGGCAGAGCCAGCATTAGAAATCTGATTTACCTATTTATTGCAGCCAAAACGTTACATGCAACCAAAACATCATAGAAAAACAATAATTTTTTTCCAGTTAAATGAAAGCTTGATTCCAACTACATCTGAATATTCAGACATTATTTTTAAGTCCTCACTGAAAATTTTAAAAATTCTTACCTCAAGTATAACCTCTCAACAATTTAAATGTTTGTTACTCTACACAAAGTATACAATAATTACTTTGAAAAGGCTGATATATACAGATACTGTCTATTCTAACAGCTATTGATTTCCATCTCAGCTCAAAATATAGAAGCAAATCATTCAAAACAGATTTTTTTTTGCCAAATCACTCAATATGGCATCAAAACAGATCTTTAATTTAAAGGAAAATATCAGAAAAAAAGTAATCTTGGCATCTTTACCATAAATGACTCAGAATCTATGACTTTGAGTAACATTCTAAAAATGCTGCATAATACTGCCCATAATCTTAAAATTACTTTAAAACACATAGTTCCATAAATATTTTCAAAGACCTGCTATAGCCTCATTTCTTTTATACTAGCTAACTTTACTCAACTCCAAAATTTGCTTTATCAACAAAGGTAGAAGGTCTAGTGGCTAGTGAATTTTCAAAATACAACACAAATATTGCCAAACTCCACAAGAAGCACTTTTTAAAAAATGACACCACTTATATACATGCACACATGATTCACATGATTGAAAAGTCTTTCATTTATAATATTACCTCTCCTCCTATCAGGACAAAATAAGGATGTGCATTCATTCTTTCATTTATTTGAGATGGAGTTTCGCTCTTGTTGCCCAAGCTGGAATGCAATGGCACAATCTCAGCTCACTGCAACCTCCGCCTCCCGGGTTCAAACAATTCTCCTGCTTCAGCCTCCCAAGTAGCTGGGATTACAGACATGTGCCACAACACCTGGCTAATTTTGTATTTTTAGTAGAGACGGGGTTTCCCCACGTTGGTCAGGCTGGTCTCGAACTCCTGACCTTGGGTGATCCGCCCGCCTCGGCCTCCCAAAGTACTGGGATTACAGGCATGAGCCACCGTGCCCGGCAAGGATGTGCATTTAAAAGAAGCTACACAAAAAGATAAGAAGTAAGTACAAATAATGCCAAGCAAACTACAGTTTACTATTTAATTTTCACCGCAAATAAAATGCATACACTCAGTAAGAAACTGGAGATAGCAAATTCCTTGCAGGTATTCCTTACTTTCCCAGAGAGCTAAGACAGAAATAAAGAAATTTAAATATACTAAAAGGTTTCTACAGTTGGAAAAATACAGATATATTTATCTCCATAAGAGAGACGGAAATCAGTGTGACTTGCAACTAGACAAAAATAAGGTTTCCACAGTTTCTGTGGGTGTTACCCCCACCCGAACTTAATTACCTTGCAAAGAAATATGGAGATCGTCGATGCCCCAGGAACCCTGTTCATCTTCGGTGGGAAGCTCAGGACTAGATGCCATTCTTTGACTCAATGGAGATTATATCATGTCCATCTCAGTTGAAGAAGTGAACTGAAAGTGAAATGGATAAATGTTCATTAATAACTTTGCAGCTCTGTTTCTAGTAAACATGCATTGCCAGAAAACAGCAGCAACCAAAAACTGTCCTCCAAAACAAGTATGGCTTTCTAGTGTGTGTTTCCATGGTTCATGAAGAACAAAGTAACTACGCCTTCTTTTTGAATCATAATCAAGATTTTGCCCTATGACCTATTCATGCCCTTTGGAGCTGCTTTCAGAACTCCAGAAGAACTAGCATTGTGGATTCTATACCAGTGGTGAAAAGGAAAGCCAGGCAACTCGATGTAATAACTTGTCTAGAGGAAGGAAAGTTGACACAAACTGATATCTTAGGCGTTAGTGTTACGTGATTGTTAGCCTTCAACCTTCAAGGATTTTCTTTAAAACTTTTTTTGAACTTAGTTCCTTTTCTGCCCCAGTTATGTTGCCATTTACTGGAAACAACAAGAGCTGAGCCTGCATAGCTTGCAAAGTGAAACTAAAAATCAAATATATCAAAAAGAATATTTTAATGAGTTATCTAATATACTGAATTATTTTCCCAAGGGCTTATTTTTCCACCTACACATTTCTTCCCCTCACCCCACCTTGATTCTTAAAGAATCCTTCCAGTGAGAGCAGTTTTTACTTCATACCTCTTTAAAAGCATTGCTTCATGTATTTATTTACCACTATTAGTTTCTGGAGGATGAGTATAAAACACCGACTTCTCCCACATGGATGATCAAATAATAAACCTAACCAAGCATATAAAAATATAAAGTAGATTGGGGGTGTACATAGGGATGGATAACTGTACAGCTTTGTGATCAAGCAAGCATTGCAAAATATTAAGGTTAGAATCTATGTGTTGACCATATAGGTATTCACCTTTAAATTCCTTTAACTTTGCTGTATACTAGAAATTTTGCATAATAAAATGCTGGGGGGGGGGCGGAACTAAAAGATAAATATGAGGCCAACAGCCAGATACAGTCAATCATATTAAATATTAAACAGAACACTTCAAAAAATACAAAGAATAAGAATCATTAAACAGTCCCTGCTAGTTCAAAAATCTTTCAATCCTGCCTGCCCCCTCTGTTTATCATCCACATCCCTTTTATTATCTCTTGCATGGATCACTGTTGTTAAAGATTTCAGCTACCAAATTAACTTGACTAATTGATGATTAATTTGTTTATCCTCCGAATTAAGATGAATCACAACCAGCCTGAGGTAAAAGAGTTGCTATATGGAATTGAGAGATTCTAACCAAAAAGAAAGGCTGTTTATTAGTTCACCATGAGCCTTGGCAGCCTGATAAGTGATAAAGATACAAACATCCTCAGCTTTGCGATATACTGAGGACCTCCACCACCCCTTCCCATACTCTGGGGCTCCTGAACCCAAAGTGGAAACAAAGCACTTCTTCATTTTGGCACCCTAAGATTTGAATTCCAGAATGAATTTTCTAAGGGCACACACTATTCCATGTCATCGCTATTTAAAACAAAAAAAGGGTAATAGCAATATTATACAAGTACTCACTGTATACAGGCACTGTTATAAGCACTTTGTATATACAACCTCATTTAATCTTTATAACAATGGTAAGAGTTAGGAACTATAGTTATCTCCACATTTGCAAAGACAAAGCTTAGATGCACCAGTATGATTCACAATTGTCTAAGGACACACAGGTAATAAATGATGGAGCCAAGACTTGAATCCAGGTGGTTTGGGCTTCAGAGTTCATGCTCTAAACCAACACGTGATGGTGCCTCCTAAGGTAAGTGAGAGTTTGCCATATGTCATTTATTTTTGTTTTCATTCATTTGCACAACAAATAATTATATAGGCTGGATGCTGCTCTCAAGAGATGCAATCCTCTGAGAATGATAAATGAACACAATATTAAGCAAAATCCTCTAATAAACAAGTACAGAAGGTACTCTGAGAGCAAAGGAGACCGCATGCCCCATCACTTAAAGCTGGAGATGGATGTGACTGTCAGGAGTTGCAGTGGACTGAGTTCTTATGTCCCCCAAAGTCCATATGTTGAAATCTAATCCCCAATGTCACGGTATTAGGAGGTGGGGCCTTTGGGAGGTGATCCTCATTAATGGGATTAGTACCCTTATAAAAGAGGCCCAAGAGAGACTCCTTACCCCTTCTACCATGTGAGGATAGACTGAGAGGATGGCCATCTATGAGGAAACAGGCCCTCATCAGACATTGGATCTTCTGGACTTGATATTGGATTAGATTTCTGTCATTTACAAACTACCCATTTTATGGTATTTTGTTATAGCAACTCAACAAGACAAGTGTGTACTTTTTCCAAAATAGCATTTCATGTCAAATAGTCCTATTAGAATTAGCATTATTTGGACAGTACCTTGAATTTGGTAAGAATGTCTCTGAGAAAATCCAAATCAGTATAATCAGAAATGACAAAGATATTACAGCTGATCCCTCAGAAATACAAAAGATCCACTACAACAACTCTATGCACACAACTTAGAAAATCTAGAGGAAATGGATAAACTCCTGGAAACACAATTTCCCAAGATTGAATTGGGAAGAGATTGAAATCTTGAGTAGACCAATACCAAACTCTGAAGTTGAACCAATAATATTTTTTTTAAAAACCTACCAACCAAAAAAAGCTCTGGACCAGATGGATTCACAGCTGAATTCTACCAGAAGTGTAAAGAGGAACTGGTACATATCCTACTGAAACTATTCCAAAAAATCAAGGAGGAGGGACTCCTCCCACTCATACTATGAAGCCAGCATCAGCCTAATACCAAAATTTGGCAAAGACACAACTAAAAAAGAAAACTTCAGGCCAATATCCCTGATGAACATAGATGCAAAAATTCTCAACAAAATACTATCAAACTGAATCCAGCAGCACATAAAAAAGTTAATTCATCACGATCAAGTAGGCTTTATTCCTGGGATGCAAGGTTGGTTCTAACATATGCAAATCAATAAATGGG
The DNA here is from genome assembly GCF_028885655.2 of Pongo abelii. Classification (NCBI taxonomy): domain Eukaryota; kingdom Metazoa; phylum Chordata; class Mammalia; order Primates; family Hominidae; genus Pongo; species Pongo abelii. The sequence continues at coordinate 68,076,967 of NC_072000.2, read as the reverse complement.
ATTCACCACATAAACAGAATTAAAAGCAAAAACCATATGTCATCTCAATAGACACAGAAGAACTTTTTATATAATCCAACATTTCCCTTTATGATTTAAAAAAACCCTCAACAGACTAGGCATTGAAGGAACATACCTCAAAATAATAACAGCCATCTATGAAAAAACCCACAGCCAACATCATATTCAACGGGCAAAAGCTGGAACAATTCCCCGAGACTCAGAACAAGACAAGGATGTCCACTCTCACCACTCCTATTCAACATAGCACTGGAAGCCCTCGCCAGAGCAATCAGGCAAAAGAAAGAAATAAAAGGCATCCAAACAGGAAAATAAGAGGTCAAACTATCTCTCTTTGCTGATGATATGATTCTATACCTAGAAAACCTTAAACACTCTGCCAAAAGGCTACTAGAACCGATATGTGATTTTAGCAGGGTTTCAGGATGTAAAATCAATGTACAAAAATTAGTAACATTTCTATACACCAGTAACATCCAGGCTGAGAGTCAAGAACATAATCCCGTTTACAACAGCCACAAAGATAATGAAATATCTAGGAACACAGCTAACCAAAGAGGTGAAAGATCTCAAGGAGAATTATAAAACACTGCTGAAAGAAATCAGAGATGAGACAAATAAAGGGAAAAACTTTCCATGCCCATGGATTAGGAGCATCAATATCATTGAAATGACCATACTATCAAAGCAATTTACAAATTCAATGCCATTGCTATCAAACTATGAACATTCTTCACAGAATTCGAAAAAAAACTCTAAAATTCATATAAAACCAAAAAGGAGCTCAAATAGTCAAAGCAATCCTAAGAAAAAAGAACAAAGCCAGAGCCATCACACTACCCGATTTCAAAATATACTCTATGGCTACAGTAACCAAAACAGTATGGTACTGATACAAAAACAGACACAAAGACCAATAGAACAAAATAGAAAACCCAGAAATAAGGCTGCACATTTCCAACCAAGACTGACAAAAGTAAGCAATGGGGAAATGACTCCCTATTCAATAAACGATGCTGGGATAACTGTCTAGCCATATGCTGAAGAATGAAACTGAACCCTTCCTTATCTTTCACCATAAACAAAAATTAACTCAACATAGATAAAAGATTTAAATGTAAGACCTCAAACTATAAAAATCCTGGAAGAAAACCTAGGAAATACTCTTCTCAACATAAGCCTTGACAAAGAACTTTTGGCTAAGTCTCCAAAAGCAAAAGCAACAAAAAACAAAAATTGACAAATGAGATCTAATTAAAGAGTTTCTGCGCAGCAAAAGAAACTATCAACAAAGTAAACAACCTACAGAATGGAAGAAAACATTTGCAAACTATGCACTGACAAAGGCCTAATATTCAGAATCTATAAGGATCTTACAGAAATCAACAAGCAAAAGACAACCCCATTAAAAAACGGGCAAAGTACATGAATAGACACTTCTCAAAAGGAGACTTAGAAGTGGCCAACTAACATGAAAAAATGCTTATCATCACTAATTATCAGAGGAATACAAATCAAAACCACCAAGATACACCATCTCACACCAGTCAGAATGGCTACTACTAAAAGTCAAAAAACAACAGATGCTGGTGAGGCTGCAGAGAAAAAGAGAGTGCTTATAAACTGTCAGTGGGAAAGTAAATTAGTGCAGCCACTGGGGAAAGTAAATGAGTGCAGCCACTGTGGAAAGCAGTTTGCAGATGTCTCAAAGAACTTAAAACAGAGCTAACATTCAACCCAGCAATCCTATTACTGCATACATACCCAAAGGAAAACAGATCATGCTATCAAAAAGACACATGCACTCATAAGTTTATTGCCACGTTACTCACAATAACAAAGACATGGATTCAGCCTGGGTTCCCATCAACAGTGGATTCGATAAAGAAAATGTAGTGCATACACACCATGAAATACTCAAGCCATAAAAAAAGAATAAAATCATAGCCTTTGCAGCAACATGGATGGAGCTGGAGGCCATAATCCTAAGCGAATTAACACAGGAACGGAAAATCAATAATACATGTTTTCACTTAAAAGTGGGAGCTAAACATTGAGAACACATAGACATAAACATGGGAACAAAAGATGCTGCAGACTTCCAGAGGGGTGAAGGGAGGGAAGGCAGCATGGGTTGAAAAACAACCTATTGGGTACTATGCTCACCACCTGGTTACAATATACCCATGTTACAAACGTGCACATGTGCCCTCTGTATCTAAAACAAAAGTTGAAATTTTAAAAAATACATAGAATGTCTCTGAAATTTAAAAAAAAAAAGGCCATTTAATTGAATATTAATCAAATATAAGGTGTCAAATATAGGGGAAAGAATCATTTGTTGTATTTACATTAAAAATAAAAACAAAACAATAAAGACAAGTTGTTAACTGGAGAACCAAGAAGTATTCCTGTCCTCAATTGGCATGTGGAATTCACTGTATTGGATATTAAAGATGTAGGAAAAGACCAGGCACATGCCTACAGTCCTAGTTACCCAGGAGTCTGAGGTGGGAGGATTGTTCAAACCCAGAAGTTTGAGGCAAGCCTGGGCAACATAGACAGACTACCTCTAAAAAGTAAATAATAAAAATAAATAAATAATAAAGGTGTCAGAAAAAAATTAGATAACATAGCACCCCCCAAAAAACAATCAAGATCTTAAAATAGCTGGATGTCTAAGAAGTTTCCATTTTTAACCATGAAAATTTATTAGCAAACAAGGCAAAAGATATATTCATAATTTTTTACTTCCTGGACAATTTCTTAGAGCTTCTAGAAATGTCTATCAAAAGTAAAACCAAACTTTGAAGACTAAATCAATTGGAAGTGTTAGATTATTAACCCAAATACTGTCATAGCACAATTATTTGTCAAAACATGCTACACAGGCCATGAGGATATAATTGAAGAGACTTATTGATGACATTTCCAACACAATTGTTTTTGGTGAGAAACTGCTGACATTTCTAGGGAGGAATTTACTTAACAAATAGGACCCATGAAAAACTGGAACACAGTAGAAAAGAAAAGCTCCAAGGGACTTCTCAGGATTTGAATTTAGAAGCTAGAAAGGCTTTGAAAAAGGAAGGCAGAAGAAAGACTGAAAGGCCAGGTGCAGTGGCTCATACCTGTAATCCCAGCACTTAGGAAGCCAGAGGCAAGAGAACTGCTTGAGACCAGGACTTCAAAACCAGCCTTCATCTCAACAAAAAAATCAAAAAAAATTAGCTGGGCATAGTGGCATACATCTGTAGTCCTAGCTACTCCAGAGGCTGAGGTTCCCGCCTCACTTGAGGCCAGGAGGTCAAGGCTGCAGTGAGTCGTGTTCATGCCACTGCACTCCAGCCTGGGTGACAAAGCAAGACCTTGTCTCAAAAAAAAGAAAAAAAACAAAAAGGAAAGAAAGAAGAGTGAGGGTTTAGCTAAGGGCTACATTGAGTCTCCCGGGTCTCTAGCAACCGAAATCTATCACTGTGTTTTGACTCCTCTAAGGAGAACACAGCGGCTGTGCCCAGGTAAATTCCAGCCCAGAAGAGCTTTCCTGGGTACTCCTTCCAGCCTTACTTTTTCTTTTCCAATAAAAGTTACTACAATTATATAACAAAGCCAGGGTTTACATTAAAATAAGTAAAACTATTCTTTTTTTTTTTTTTTTGAAATGGAGTCTTGTTCTGTCACCCAGGCTGGAGTGCAGTGGTGCAATCTCGGCTCACTGCAACCTCTGTTTCCCGGGTTCCAGTGATTCTCGTGCCTCAGCCTCCCTAGTAGCTGGGATTACAGGCACATACCACCACACACGGCTAATTTTTGTATTTTTAGTAGAGATGGAGTTTTGCCATGTTGGCCAGGCTGGTCTCGAACTCCTGACCTCAGATAATCAGCCCGCCTCAGCCACCCAAAGTGCTGGGATTACAGGCATGAGCCACCACTCCTGACCTTAAATGAAACTACTCTTAAAAGTGAATAAAATCTTTAGAAATACAACCAAAGATTGGGTGAAGAATGTAGTGGCATTAAAGCTTCTAAAATGAAGTGGAATAATGTGGGATTGTTTTTAAAATTCATGTAAATTAATATATACGCTTTTACCAATGGCATAAGCTATTTGGGGGTTTTGGTTTTGTTGTTTGTTGTTGAAGACAAGTTTTCATTCTGTCATCCAGGCTGGAGTACGGTGGTGCTATCATAGCTCACTGAAACCTCAACTTCCCTGGGCTCAAGCCATCCTTCCACCTCATCCTCCCAAGTAGCTAGAACTACAGGCACACGCCACCACGCTTGGCTAATTTTTAAATTTTCTGTAGAGGCAGGGTCTCACTATATTCCCCATGCTGGTCTCAAACTCCTGACCTGAAGCCATCCTCCTGCCTCACCTCCCAAAGTCCTGGGATTACAGGTGTGAGCAATTGCAGCCAGCTGACATAAACTACTTTGAAATGACTGTGGTTTGCTTATGCAATAATCCCGTGGTGTCAACTAAAACCTCAAAACACTAGTGAGTTTCCCTTTTTTAAAGAAATCTTGGCATTTACTCTGGTTTTTTCAGCTAAAAGACGAAATTTTAATAGAGAGTATCTGAAATGAAAGGAATTATGGGTGATTTTTATTTTCTTTTTATCTGCATTTTAAAAATTTTAAATGACAGATGCATATTTCTACTGAAATAAGAATAACAATTTGGCTTTTATTTTAATGAAATGACAGCAAAATGAGAATAAGGTATTATTAGTTCAGGTTCAGTTCTTCATTCCTTATTCAATAGAACCTGTACATCTATGTCTTCATAACAAGGAGAAAAATACTCTATTGACAAAAATGAAATATTTTTAAAATTCTCTGAGTGTGTCAGAAATTTCTAAAAAATACTCCCAAAGTCTTTTTGGTAGCTCAATGGTTTTCTGTTTTCTCATTAGTAGACAGTTTGTTAACAAGCCCTGCCAGTCTAACTGAAAGTCTAACTGAAAAACCACTCTGTCAACGGTGAGGAAGAAGCATGTGTCCCATCTTTAAAGGTTCACCAGAAGGTATATCATAACAGATGTAGCATTCACGTTATTTCTTTAACAGAGTGATTTTAAAGCCAGCATTTTCCCTGGGGTGTCTCTCCTGTTCTTTTTCCATTCTTCAGCTATACTATGTTATTTACAGTCCACCTAGGAATTTGGAAGGATCTTCTCCTTTATCAGTTAAATTGTAGAGCTATTCCTAGCAATTGACAGTCCACTTACAAGCTCACAGCAGAAAGTTGGTGAAACACTGCAATAAATTTGTTCATCTTTTTCCCATTAGCTTTTCCCCTTATTATTTATCCTGTGGTCATCATTTGACTAGAAGCAATTGGTGCATATTCCCAGGTCAGGTGATTTGTAAGGTCCACTCTATTCCCTCCTCCTGGGCACTTTATTCTTCTAATGACACCATACAAATGCCAGAACAATCAATCCTATCATATGGTCTGGCTGTGTCCTCACCCAAATCTCATCTTAAATTCTAACTCCCACAATTCCCACGTGTCATGGGAGGAACCTGGTGGGAGGTGATTGAATTATGGGGGTGAGTCTTTCCTGCACTGTTCTCATGATTATGAATGAGTCTCATGAGATCTGATGGTTACTATTAGGGGGAGTTTTCCTGCACAAGCTCTCTTTTTGCCTGCTGCCATCCATGTAAGTCGTGACTTGCTCCTCCTTGCCTTCCACTGTGATTGTGAGGCCTCCTCAGCCATGTGGAAGTTTAAGTTCATTAAACCTCTTTTTCATCCCAGTCTCAAGTATGTCTTTATCAGCAGCGTGAAAACGAACTAATACACCTATCTATGCATTACATTTTTGGAAAACAAAAATGTAGCAATTCTCAAATCATGATGCCACTGGGCTTGCAATCTCAAAACAAAGCAGTGTCACCAACCAATACCAACTGTGGCGAGAAACCACCCACTTAACCCATGATCAGAACATCCTGAGGAAATGTAGCCACTTCCCTAAAAGAGGCTTCCACTGGCCCTGACCCAGTCCCAGATGCTCTGAACTTCAGTATCCACTGCTATAGAATGGGAATAATACTTCTCGTAAAAGGTGGTTGTTGGAATTCAAGGAAAACACTCATGAAACTAAAAATGACAGCAATTAACATTTATTAAATACTATAAGAAATGTACTACACAGTATATAAATGGTATTTATTCTAATCTGTGAAATATATTTATAGGGATTATCCTATTTCTTAATCAGCAGTAAAAATTAAAAGCTAGTCACAATACTAGAACAAAGAGTGAAAAAACTTAGGCACAGTGGTTCACGCCTATAATCCCAGCACTTTGGGAGGCCAAGGCAAGAGGATCACTTGAGACCAGGTGTTCCAGACCAGCCTAGGCAACATGGTAAAACCCCTTCTTCACAAAAAATACAAAAATTAGCTAGGCATGGTGGTGTGTGCCTGTAGTCCCAGCTACTTAAGAGGCTGAGGCAAGAGGATCACCTGAGCCCAGGAGGTCAAGGCTGCAATAAGCCACGATTGCACCACTGCACTCCAGCCTGGGTGACAGAGCAAGACCCTGTCTCAAAAAAACTAACAAAAAGGGCCAGGCACAGTGACTCATGCCTGTAATCCCAGCACTTTGGGAGACCAAGGCAGGTGGATCACCTGAGGTCAGGAGTTCAAGACCAGCCTGACCAACAAGGTGAAACCCTGTCTCTACTAAAAATACAAAAATTAGCCGGGTATGGTGGCAGGTGCCTACAGTCCCAGCTACTCGGGAGGTTGAGACAGAAGAATTGCTTGAACCCAGGAGGCGGAGGTTGCAGTGAGCTGAGATCATGACAATGCACTCCACTTACACACATGGAGCAAGACATCATCTCAAAAAAAAAAAAAAAACTTAAGGATGAAAACTTCCAAAGCTAAAAAACCTGACATTCACAAATGTGAAATCAACACATATTCAGAAAATTTTCCACAAATGCTGTCTGATTCCACTTACATAAGGTACCTAAAGTCGTCAAAATTTATAGAGACAGAGAGTAGAATAGTGCTGCCAGGGAATGGAGAGTTAACTATTTTAATTAACTTTTAATTGTTTAATGAATATATAGTTTCAGTTTCACAGAATGAAAAGAGTTCTGGAAATGGATGGTGGTGATGGTTACACAACAATGTGAATCCACCAGCAGGAATTAATACCACTTAAAAATGGTTAGGATGATAAACTTTATATTATATGTATATTGAACAAAGTTTTAAAAGAAAAATTTTCAACCTATAATTTATATCCAGCTAAAGTATGAATCAAGTGTTAGGGTAGAAAAAAGTAATTTCCTGACACAAAAATCTCCAAAAAAATATATGTCCTAAGCACTTGTTCTTAGAAAGCTACTGGTGAGGGCCAGGTGCAGTGATTCATGCCTGTAATCTCACCAGTCTGGGAGGCCAAGGTGGGCAAATCGCTTGAGGCCAGGAGTTCGAGACCAGCCTGGGCAACCAGCAAAACCCCGTCTCTACAAAAAATACAAAAATTAACCAGGCGTGGTGGCATGCGCCTGTAGTCCCAGCTACTCAGCTGGCTGTGGCGGGTGGATCGCTTGAGCAAGGGAGGTAGAGACTGCAGTGGGCCGAGATGGCTACACAGCACTCCAGCCTGGGCAACGGCGAAGCTCTGTCTCAAAAAAAAAAAAAAATAAACCTATACCAACAAAATAAGGTAAAACAAGATGAATGAAAGTATGCCAACAAAATAGAACACTAAACTAAAAGTGAGAAAAACAGGGACTGGGCATTGAATACAGTGAAATAAAGGGACGTTCCCAGGACGATAGTGATGCAGCAGATTGAGGCAGGAAAGGGAGGGCTCTGAGAGGGAGGTTTGGGGTGGGAGCTGTGGGGAAGATTACATGGGAAGGAGGGATGTGACTACAGGCAGGAGTGAACCCATGAAATAAGAGAGTGCACAGACTGCTGTCTCAGTGAGGCTGAAGAATGATTACGGTTTGCATACCTTAGGAAATACACTAGGAGAGTTGGCGGCTGTGGTCAGAGAGATTTGAATGAGTAGCTTTGAAGATATAGCAGCTCATGATAGACAAAGTTCCAATTTGGGATCTCAAAACTTTTTTAAAAAATGTATTCCTCCATGCATTCCATGAAGAATTTGTGGTTTGCAAAACATGCTCGCTGTTCCTCTGGGTAGGAATGCTGAGAAATTTTGAAGCAGAGAAGAATGAAGGGAGCTCTCATCATCTGACTTCATTTTTCTCAGGAAAATAAGAGCTGAGGTCATCTCTTGGGAGCAGGAGCAGGGGGAGCATGGGTGGTTTGGGGTCCTTGAGGAATAAACGATGCTTGGAACAGGCCACAGTTAAGAACACAAACCAACCAACCAAAGAAGCATACAAGGATTGTGAGGGCAGCTGAAGGCCCACTGAGGCCAGAACAGCACTGGCTGCCAATGAACCCAAATGGCATGCCGGGTCCAAGGTTGGCCCAGGAGGGCTCAGCAAAGATGTTCTCACATCTGCCTGATGCTCATTTCTGCCAACTAAAAAATCCTGTAAAAGTACACGTATACACAAGGAGACACATTCAGGAATAATCAGGGTAGAACTGTTTGTAAGGAAAAAAGTGGAAATAATCTAACTGTCAGCAGAGAAACAGATAAACTGTCACTGATTCATGTAGAAGTGAAGACTATTCACAGCTAAAATGAATGAACAGCCAATATCAGCAAGGATAGATATCAGAACTACAAAGGTGGGGAAACGAGCCAGCACAAAGGATAGATATACTATGAAGTCATATGTCCTTTATGTAAATTTATTTATTTATTTATTTAGAGATAGGGTCTCACTCTGTCACCCAGGCTGGAGTGCAGTGGCACAAGCTCAGCTCACTGCAATCTCCACCTCCCGGGTTCAAGCAATTCTCCTGCCTCAGCCTCCCAAGTAGCTGAAATTACAGGCGTGCACCACCATGCCTGGCTAAGTTTTGTATTTTTTGGTGGAGAGGAGGTTTCACCATGTTGGCCAGGCTGGTCTCAAACTCCTGACAACAGGTGATCTGCCTGCCTTGGCCTCCCAAAGTGCTGGAATTCCAGGTATGAGCCACTGCGCCGGGCCATTTATGTAGATTTTAAGCACACACATGAACACATATATAGTAAAAGAACAAAAATATGCTAAGGCAGGACACCCACCACTTCACAGAGTGGAGGACAAAGGACTTGGAGGACAGACTTCAGCTATATAGTTTACTTAGTTAAACATCTAAGTAGGGAGTCCATTATCAGTGTTTAAAATAGTCATTATTAACTCTTTAAAATTTTAACAGAATTATATGTAAGTTAGAGAAGTGAGAGGAAATGGCTGAAAGAGCACTAGACTTAGAGTCAGGAGAACTCCGCTGTAGTCTCAGCTTCTCCACTGACCACTCAGCCTTGGGCAATCATCAGCTTCTCCAAGGTCCTGTTTCTTCATCTGCTAAATGAGGGTAATGATTTTGTCCAGGCCAACATTCAGACTTTCAGATTCCTGCCAAAGAATCTAACCCAAAGTTCTCCGCCACACATTTACAAACACTGGATTACAAGAAACAATATTCATGGAGGAATGCCTGAAACAGAGTCCACCCATTCCTGGATGTTGTCTTTGGATCCTGTCCAGCTGCCAGGGAGCCGTGAACCTGAACTGCATTGTTCTACCCCTTCAGAGAACTGCTTTTATTAAAATGTATTTCAGTGTGATCCCACAAGCCTTACTATGCAGGATATGATAGGAAACAGTCAAGAGAAAACTACCATTGTACTCTTTCTGCAGGAGTTCAGGAGTACACAGCCCATAAACCAGTGTTCCTTTTATGAGAACATGCTATGGAAAATTCTCTCAGGTCTCAGTACCAACAAAAACTGTGATCCTAGGCATCTATTCTTTTAATTTAATGAACATGTTATTTTTATAAACAAGATTTCCCTCCCTTTTTTGGCTGCTACAGCCCATCTCTAGCAACTACAAATGACTTTATAGAAAATAAGTTGCTTTACCACTGTCTGCATCCACCTATCCTTATTTTTCCTTCATTCCAATGTCCTCATCTATTTTTTATTCTATTGAATTTTATGTTTCTCTATAAAGTGCTTCAAACTTTTCCCTGGAATAAGAGAGGATATAAATAAATTAAGTCACAGACTTTCTGTAAGGACAAGATGATTATCTCCTTTAGTATGTAGCATGTTGAAATTACAAAACTGTAATGAAACTACAAAAATGTAAAATTTTTTTAGGTGTTCTTTTTTTTTTTTTTTTTTTTTGGAGACAGGGTCTCACTCTGTCACCCAGGCTGGAGTATAGTGGCACAATCTCAACTAACTGCCACCTTTGCCTCCCAGACTCAAGCCATCCTCCCACCTCAGCCTCTTGAGTAGCTGGGACAATAGGCACACACCACCTGCCAAGCTAATTTCTGAGTTTTTTTTTTTTTTTTTTGATAGAGACAGGATCTTGCCATGTTGCCCAGGCTGGTCCCAAACTCCCAGGCTCAAGTGACCCATGCACTTTGGCCTCCAAAGTGCTAGGATTACAGGTGTGAGCCACCCTTCCTGGGCCACAAATGTAAATTGTTATTCATTGGTGAGAAAGAAAAAATTGGTAGTAGAAAATGGAAATTTGTCCAGGTGCAGTGGCTCACGCCTGTAATCCCAGCACTTTGGGAGGCCAAGGCAGGCAGATCACAAGGTCAGGAGTTCAAGACCAGCCTGGCCAATATGGTGAAACCCTGTCTCTACTAAAAATACAAAAAAAAATTAGCCAGGGGTGGTGGCGGGCGCCTTTAGTCCCAGCTACTCTGGAGGCTGAGGCAGGAGAATCACTTGAACCCAGGAGGTGGAGGTTGCAGTGAGCCAAGATCATGCCACTGCACACCACCTAGGCGACAGAGCGAGACTTCATCTCAAAAAAAAAAAAAAAAAAAAAAAGAAAGAAAATGGAAATGTATGTGCTTTCAATAAATGAGATTATCTTAATATTTCTCAACGCCATATCACTTGAAGACAGCTAGATTCCAGCTGTAACCTCTAGGAAGAGGCCTAATTTGTAGACAACATGCTAAAGCATCCCTATGGAAAACATAGGAATGACTTTGTGACCTACTATCATTTCTGCCAGATTTACGTCCCATCACTCTTGAACTAAACGCGTATCACCAATAGCCGGAGTCCCATAGAAAGCCTGAATCAACAGTCTTGCCTACAAGCAACATATTAACAATGTTTCCAGGGTAGCATGGAACAGAGTAGTGGAGAGTGAGAACGTAGTGAGGGCCATAACGAATTATTATTTATTATTATTTATTCATAATAAAAATATATTCCTAAGGACACTTTACATCAAAGAATATATTTGTAATGATTATACGCCTGGTGAATATACTTATTCTGCCTTCCCTCCATTCCCTCATTCTGCCCCTCAATCTCCTCTCTGGGAGAACAGCAGTCCAGGCTCTGCAGTGTGTTTTTATCTATCTCTGCCCCAGCACACTCCCGTTCCAGCAATGCAAACACATGTTATTTTATAACGGCCGGATGCGGTGGCTCACACCTGCAATCCCAGCACTTTGGAGGCCAAGGCAGGAGGATCGCCTGAGGCAAGGAGTTCAAGACCAGCCTGGGCAACATAGCAAAACGCCATTTCTAGAAAAAAAAAATTGTTTTTAATTAGCAGGGCATGGTGGCGCATGCCTATAGTCCTAGCTGCTCAAGACGCTGAGGCAGGAGGACAGTTTGAGCCCAGGAGCTTAATTAAGGCTGCAGTGAGCTATGATCCTATGATCACATCCACTGCATTCCAGCCTGGGCACAGGAACAATGCCCTGTCTCAAAAAAAAAAAAAAAAAATCCATAAAATGCCAGCACATTAAAATGAAAAAGGCCATCTTAAACATCACATACATCTTCAAAAAGCTGTTAAAACCATCTTATCTTATACAACCTGTTTAAACTTTTAAAATAGAACTGAAAAGAAACAAATAATTAACGTCAGTCTGTCATTGGGTAACTTGGCTCTAGGTGAACTGGCCTTTTTCCCCAAAGAAGTAACTGAGTAACTAACGGATCACTCATCTCTGCTCCCCACTCCAGGAATAATCTCAGCCCTGCATCCCAGCGAAGCTGGCTGGAGCCTTGACTCCCATTGCCTAGCTCTTGTTAGACCCTTCCAGGCATTTTAAGCTGGAGTATACTACAGACTACCTTGCATCACTTAGAGGCTGTAGGTCCTGAATGTTTAGCTTGGCCAGCTAAAAAGGAGAAACCCATTCCTTAGACTCTCCACACTGAGCCTACCCTGGCCCTGTGAAACAGATTTCTTCAGATTCCAGATTCTAGCTTTGTGAGAAGGGCTGTCTTGCTTGCTGTTTTATCTTTATTATGTAGCATAGTGTATGCCATATAGCTGCTACATAATAGATGTTTGAGAAAAGATTTAAAAAAGAATAAATTAATAACTTGAGCAATGTTGTTGAAGAAAGTTTCTTTTTTTTTGAGACAGGGACTTGCTCTATTGCCCAGGCTGGAGTACAGTGGCGCGACCTTAGCTTACTGCAGCCTTAACCTCCCAGGCTCAGGTAATCCACCTCAGCCTCCCGAGTAGACGGGACTACAGGCGTGTGCCACCATGCCCAGCTAATTTCTTAATTTTTTTTGTAGTGACAAAAAAATAGGTCTCACAATGTTGCCCAGGCTGGTCTCGAGCTCCTGGACTCAAGTGATCCGACTGCTTCGGCCTCCCAAAGGGCTAAGATTAAAAGTGTAAGCCACCGCACCTGGCCAAGGACACCATTTCTACAACCTTCAGCTTCTCTGTGTAGGAAGCCCTTCCATTAAATTTTTTTTCTTTTTCTTTTTTTTAAAGAATTTAGTGCTAGACTTCATTTCCTTTGAGAAATGAAGAATGGGTGTTTGTTGTTGTTTTCTTTTCTAAAAATAAGAACCATATAATTAATGTTCCTTTTTCACTTTGGCTGCCGCAAAACACAGGGCTAACTTTGAGGTCTAACTCCAGTAACTGTGTAGACCCTCACCGTATTTGTTTTTCTCTGGCCTTTGTATTATGTTTTGTTTTTACTTTTGACTGACATATAATATCTGATCTTATATGTATTTGTTGTGATCATCTTAAATCCTTTGTGAATAAAAGAGAATGAATAAATTTAAAAACTAAATAAATAAAACAGCCAGGCATGGTAGCCCTAGCCTATAGGCCAGCTACTTGGGAGGCTGAGGCAGGAGGACTGCTTAAGCCCCAGAGTTCAAGGCCAGCCTGTGCAACATAGTGAGACCCCTGTCTCTACAAAAAAAAAAAAAAAAAAAAAAAAAGTACACCAAGGATTTATTTTTTACACAGACACAAATAAAAACAGAAATAATACTAAAAATCATTTTTAACCTCAGGTCTTCATGAGTCACAGAATACAAAAAAGAAGTTGCAATTCCTTCCTTGGATATCTTCACTTGAATTGCTTCTCTTTCTTCCATTTTTGACAATTTTTTTTTCTCCCCAAATGACCAGAATTCTTAGCCATGGAAAACTGAATTGACTTCAAATATCTTCCTGGATGTATTTTAAGGTAAAAATGCCAATTTCTGCTTGTAATGTTTTTTTTCCTTGGGTTTTCAAGAAGAACATGAAACTACTCTGGGAAAAACTGCTCTGGGGGAAAAAAAGGTTGGGGGGAATGGAGGAACTGTGAAATTTACAAAGCTGAACTAGTCCTTCTGAGCTGTGGTCAAAATGGTTTCAAGTACAGCTGGCAAAATTCTGAGAAGATAAGAAATGCTTGGGGAAAATCATGCAGGATCTCACTGTAATTATAACAGTATGTTTGTCAAGCGTTTGAATAATATAACTGCACGAGCATTTTTACACGTTTCTGTTGTGTAGCATTTTCCCACTGATGAAGGATTGTTATTTTAAAATTCCAAACACTAGTCTCCCTAAGATATTTAAAAGAAATATCTCTAAATTTGAAATGTTTGGCAGCAAACACTTATGACAGCCAAAAATATGTTAGCTGTTAAAATCAGAAGTTTGTTTCTGAAACAAACTATTTCTTGAGAAAAATATTTGCCAATTTTCGTGGCAGCTGCAGGGATGCTTTCACATGCAGAAATTAATTTATTATTACAAATGGGCAAAGGCAGAGTGATTTGCTTTTTCCTTTTGGCCCACACTATTATAACCGACCCAAATTACACGTGCTTTTATCAACAGAGGCACCAGCTGCTGCTTGGCCGGGACCCATTCTTTCTCTTTAACTGTGTTCCCCTACAGAGAAAATTAGCAAAAGCAATCTTTTTCAGATAAGGATCTGTTTTGTCTTGTAATGTCCAAGTCTCACTACAGCCCCGAATCATATATATACATATACGATTGTAAAGGGGGCCAGAATGTCACCCCAAAATATTCCTCTTTGGCATAAAGATTATTTGAGCTGAAGGCAACTGAGACCAGCAAGCAAGCTCTAAAAACAGAGCTTTTTTCTCTTTGTAAAGGAAATTTACATGTATAAAGGAAATTTCCATTTGTAAAGGTATCCCCCTCTGCTGCACCAGGAAAAGGGGGATGTCTCTTAACAATTCCCATCAATGAAGAAGGCACTTTAATCTCCAAGACAAACCTTACTAACAACCCCTGTATATCACACATTTCCTAGTCACCTGCCCACAAGTGACTCCCCTTTTCCTATGGCTGGCCTCTTCTCTACACTTTGTCATCCTTTGGTATATAAGCCCTCAAGTTCTGACCGCCTCCTCGTGCCACATTTCTTTGTGAACTTTCACGCCTACGTAAGTAATTAAAACTGTTTTTTTTTCTTGTTAATCTCTTTTGACAGTTTAATTGGCAGGGCCTCCAGCCACTGAACCTAGGAGAGTACAGGAAAGAAGTTTTTCCTCCCCTACAATTGCTGAGCTTCTTGGTTAATTTAGAGGCTTTCCATCCCAATTTTATTCTAACGTGAGGGCGTAAGATAAATATTATAAAAATATAAACCAAATTCATGAAGAGCTAAAAGTTCCAGGGGTGACAGTAATCAGTCATTCTCATTTAACAAATACCAGTTGGAGTGCTTACGACTTGCCAGGCACTATATCAGGCACTGGGGTGCAAAGATGAATAAGCGGGAAATGCTTTCTAGAGACAGGAACAGAGAGGAGCATGAACAGCAATAACTAACTGCCTGGAGAAGTCCAAAAAAGCAAAGCTTGTCATAACACGCATAAAAGGAAAAGGAGCAATTTCAATCTTCCTAACCTCAAGATTTCCCCATTAAGGAGGACAGGACCTAGCAAATATAGTTTGGGGATGGGAAGGCTGCCAGGATAAGTGAGCCTAGTCAAATTAGAAATCATTAACAAGCACAAAAATAAGTCCATTCCTCTAATCTACTGTTGGGGCTCAGAAAACTATACTCCCAAGTGAAGGCCTCAGAAGCAAAGTTTCTCTCTGACCACCTGCCCTCCTGTCTCTCTCCCTTCATCCTCTCCAAAGGCAAGCCATGGAAACCGGAATCCCTCTTCATCAAGGCAGGTCATAGAAATCAGAACCCCATTTCCCTAAAGCCAGAAATAAAACCTAAAAACATTACAACAAACTTCCCCTTGCTTTTCTGTGTAAGAACTGGCCCTAAAGACATTCTCTGGCCTACTTTGTTTGATTGTGAGTCCTAAGACCCCTTAATAGCCTCGCGCAGTAGCTCACGCCTGTAATCCCAGCACTTTGGGAGGCTGAGGCAGGTGGATCACTTGAGCTCAGGAGTTCGAGATCAGCCTGGCCAACATGGTGAAACCCTGTCTCTACTAAAAATATAAAAATTAGCCGGGCATGGTGGCCCACGCCGTAGTCCCAGCTACTTGGGAGCCTGAGGTGGGAGGATCACCCCAGAGCACAGCAGGTCGAAGCTGCAGTGAGCCAAGATCACACCACTGGACTCCATACAGCCGAGGTGACAGAGCGAGACCCTATCTCAAAAAAAAAAAGAAAGACAAGACCCAACCACTCCAGAAAGGGGCCCTGCCCCATACCTGGATGGAAGGAATGTTACACAGAGAGGCCAAGAAGAATTTGAATGAATTTCCCCCTCAGTCTATCTCTACTAGATCCTATCCTTTTTGTCTGATCATATTAATACACAGTTGTCCATGCATCAAACCACAGCATAAAAACGGATACTTCACCCTGAGTCTTTGGGCCTTCATTCTGAAGACTCACATGTCATGTAAAACTGTGACTAAATACTTCAGTATGGGCCAGGCACGTGGCTCACATCCGTAATCCCAGCACTTTAGGAGGCCAAGGTGGGAGGATCACTTGAGCCCAGGGGTTTCACACAAGCCCAGGCAACATAGGGAGACCCTCTCTCTACAAAAAATAGAAATAATTAGCCTGGTGTCATGGCCTGCATCTATGGTTCCAGCTGCTCAAGAGGCCGAAAAAAGAGAATCCCTTGAGGTCAGGAGTTTGAGGCTAAAGTGAGCTACGATTGTGCCACTGCACTCCAGCCTGGGCAACAAAACAAGACCCTGACTCCAAAACATAAATATTTTAAAATAAAAATAATAATTTAATAGGAGAATTATTAATTATACTTTAATAATAATGCTTAGTATGCTTTTCTCTAGTTAACCCCTTTCCTCCCCTACACCACCACAACAGAGCCAGTGGTTGAGAAATGTATCCAGCTATTTTTAGAGGATTTTTTAAAATACTGTAAGTTACATATACTGTAAGGATAGAAAGTCGAACTGTCATTCAATTTATTTTCTACAAAATGGAACATACATTGTATTTATTTTAAGAGGATTTTTGTACTATAAAAGAGGAGCTTATAAAAGTAATTTTTAATGTTCCAGAAAACTACAAAAAAAAAAAACTATACCCATAGCTTCACCATCCAAATGCCACCAGTGAATTTTTAGATAATTTTTGTCTTTAGCATAGGTCTTCACTTTTTTTTTTTTTTTTTTTTTTTTTTTTTTTTTTTTTTTGTATTTTAGTAGAGACGAGGTTCCACCATGTTGCCCAGGGTGGTGTCAAACTCCTGAGCTCAGTCAATCCACCCGCCTCGGCCTCCCAAAGTGCTGGGATTACAGGTGTGTGCCACCGCGCCCAGCCTACTTTGTTTTTACAGAGTTGTAATTATACAATTTTTTTGGTTCTGCTAAATATTAAGCATCAGTATATTCACGTTCTTAATCTCTACAGAAATAATCTTAATGCCTGCATTACATCTTGATGGTTCATAAAAATTTAAATTGGAAAAGAACAAGGATTAGTCTCCTAAAACATCTCAAGAAGACAAAGGGTAGAAAATGTTCTGTTACTGTTTAGCTTTCATTCATTTTTACTTGTCGATAATTTACCCAAAAAGTATGAATGTGCAGTTTGTATCTTCCAGGCACTACACTGGGTAGTCAGCAAGATGGGATATAGGCTACCTTGCTAACTTACTTGATTCCCGGCCATTGTCACCACTGTGCTTTAGCTCTGTGCTGTGCAAATTAAATAAAATAATTAGGCGAGTGATACTATGAGGCTAATTTCCAGTAGGGCAGGAATGGTGAATGGGCAGCATTAACAAGGACCCAGGCTCATTCAGGCTAGAATATAACCAAGCCTGGCCTCAAGATCCCAGCTCATGGCGAGAGAAGCAGGGACCAGCACACACAGCTGCTGTCCGGCTGGCCAGTGAAGGACGGTGACCCCCACCCAGGCCTGGGATACCCAAAGCCACACCAAGTGCAGTCTGGGAAGCTGAACGGTCTTATGAGGGGGCAATACCGTGTCGTAGAATCACTCCTGGACTGGTAGCTTAGCAGGCCTGAGTTTTGGCCCTCATTCTGTCCCAAGCTTGTACAGAATGTACTGAACATACTTGGTCCCTAGTTTTCTCATCCATAACATAAGGGTGGAGCTAGACACTACGAGCCCTTCCAGCTAAATAAGTGTAATTTTATGACACTATAAAAACCAAGACTCGGCCAGGTACGGAGGCTCATGCCTGTAATCCCAGTACTTTGGGAAGCCAAGGTGGGCAGATCACTTGAGGTCAGGAATTCAAGACAAGCCTGGCCAACATGGTGAAACTCCATCTCTGCAAAAAATATAAAAATTAGCCGGGCACGGTGGCACACTCCTGTAATCCCAGCTACTCGAGAGGCTGAGGCAGGAGAATCACTTGAACCCAGGAGGCAGAGGCTGTAGTGAGCCAAGATGGCACCAATGCACTCCAGCCTAGATGACAGAGCAAGACTCCATCTCAAAAAAAAAAAAAAAAAAAAAAAAAAAAGCAGGACTCACAGTAGTCCACAAAAGCACCAAGTCCAACCATCTCACCAATATTAAAGCATATTTCAAATACTAGGAATGGGGAAAAACAAAAAAAAACAAAAAAACAGTTCCTTGCTGCTCTAGAAGTTACATATCTTCCAGTTCAGTTACTAAGCTCTTCTGGGTTGTGATAAATCTTCAGTCTGGCTGGCAATGTCAGTGAGGCCAGGGTGAGGGCTGGGTCTCTGGATCCTCCTGGAAGATAATCAGCTGGGCTCTCTCTTCCACAGCCACAGGCTGAACACCTTCCCCAGGGACCCACAGAGGGTGTAGGATCAGTTCAAACCTGGCTTCCTACTGGAAAAGTTAAGTGATGTTGTCTGACGGTATGGAAACTAGAGGGAAAATTCTCTTTAGTATTGAAAAATGTCATTTCTTTCTCCAAATGACTATTATTTCCATACATTTAGGGTTTCTTTACAAATTCTTTCTTTTTTTTTTTTTTTGAGATGGAGTCTCACTCTGTTGCCCAGCTGGAATGCAGTGGTGCGATCTCGGCTCACTGCAACCTCCGCCTCCCCGGTTCAAGCAACTCTCCTGCCTCAGCCTCCCCAGTAGCTGGGACTACAGGCACAGGCCATCACGCCCAGCTAATTTTTGTATTTTTAGTAGAAACGGGGTTTCACCATGTTGACCAGGATGATCTTGATCTCTTGACCTCATGATTTAGCCACCTTGGCCTCCCAAAGTGCTGGGATTACAGGCGTGAGCCACCATGCCTGGTCACAAATTCTTTTTTTCTTTATAAATTCATTACTAATTAAAGAATGATGGCCAGTGGTTCACACCTATAATCCCAACACTTTGGGAGGCCGAGGCAGGCACATCACTTGGTGCCAGGAGTTTGAGACCAGCCTGGCCAACGTGGTGAAACTCTGTCACTACTAAAAATACAAAAATTAGCCAGGCATGGTGGAACACACCTGTAGTCCCAGCTACTCGGGAGGCTGAGGCAGGAGAATCACTTGAACCCAGAAGGAAGAGGTTGCAGAGAGCCAAGATTGCACCACTGCACTCCAGCCTGAGCGACAGCGCAAGACTCCATCTCAAAAGAGAATGAATAGTCCATATCATTTAAAACACAAAATTAATAAGGCTACTACTCCAATAAGTACAAGATAAATTCTGTCAGTTGAGACATCTAATTACAAAATATAAAATTGATATACATCCAGTAGATAAATAAACTTTGCACCTAATAATTGACTTTGCCCCTAATAATCACACAATGTATCTTAAAATTACATTGTTTTACCTACCTCTTAAAATCAAAGTCTATGATTTAAAAAAAAGAAGAAAATTCCACATAATAAACAAGTGGACAACAAAGCATGCATTTCACCCTGTCTTATATAGATTATAATCAATTATTCTAATAAAAAGTCATTACCTAGCTGAAGATCATAAAGCCAAAAGAGGATCATTAGCTCTCAATCACCTAAGCACACATCTTCCTGTTGGTACATTAGGGTCCTCACTCCTGGGCCAAGAATAGTAAACAGAGGTGATAAGTTTGTGTGTTTCCCTGTATGTATGTTTTTGTAGGTGGTGAGTCCACCCAACAGTGCATTTTGAATCCTGTTTGAAAAACAAGCAGTAAGGATGTTAAAACTACTTTCATTCTGTGAAATGGCATCATTATCTGTGTTAGGACAACACAGGTGGGGTAGGGCTCAATCACTCTACTATAAAACAACATCCCATACTGGCAAAAGAGGGAGGGAGGAAGGCCGGGTCCAATTAAGAAAATCAGCATCTATTTAGCTCACATATTCTCGAGCTGTCTCCCTCAGCTTCAATTAAGAATTCATTAGACTATTATCTCCCCATGGGAAAGGACTACTATCCTTCATCTCGATGACCCTGGTACCTAACCGAAAACCTGGCACACAGCAAGTAGTCAATAAATGCAAGCTGAATATTGTTGAATGCATATATAGCTAGCAGCATAACTACCTCAACATCTCCCAGTTGAACATATTCAAAATAAAACAGGTTTACTCAGGATGCAGAAGCAGGATTGCTTGAGCCCAGAAGTTTGAGGCTGCAGTGAGCTATGATCACGCCACTGCAGTCCAGCCTGGGTGACAGAGCAAGACCCTGTCTCAAAAAAAAAATATCGAAATTAAAAATAGAACAAGTAACTTCAGCTCTGGCCATTTGGGAGTTAAAGGGTCCAGAATTAATGTTTTTCTGTAAACAACTAGAAAATTGGAAAAAATACAGGAAACAATTACGTTGAGGCTGCAACAGGCAATGCAAGAGTGCCATCCTTCAGAGAAGGGAAATGGACAAGGTAAGCCCCATGATTGTCTGTGCTCCCCACCTGGAAACAATTTCCAGACCTAAGCACATCAAGGGACACCAAATAGAGCCTTACCAACTTCACGGAGAGAGATAGTGAGAAAGGCCCAGATTGCCAGAGTAGAGAAGGAAGCAGGAGCGGGCAGAGGAGAAAGTTGAGTTGCAAAGCAGGCTCAATAAAGGCCTCTACCAACCCCATGGTGAGTTCTGGAGGTAACATGGCTCTCAGAGTTGTCCTAAGTTGGGCCTAGATGGCTCAATCTTCCTACTCCCACCTCATTAGTCCCTGGATGTAGGACCCTCCATCTCCATCCTTTGAGTAAGGTGGTTCACTGCAGCTGAGGCAATGGCTAAAGGGGTCACTCCCAAGAGGCTGGACACCGAGTCTTTCTTTGAAGCGAATCTGGACAGTAAACACAGCATCCACCACATTAAGCTCCGAAAACCATTGCTCTGGCTACTTCTCCGCTTAAAATATTTCAAAGGCGGCTGGGCACAGTGGCTCACACCTGTAATCCCAGCAAATTGGGAGGCCGAGGCAGGCGGATCACAAGGTCAGGAGATGGAGACCAACCTGGCTAACACGGTGAAACCCCGTCTCTACTGAAAAAAAAAAAATTCAAAGGCTTCCTATCAACTGCATTTAAAATTCAACATCTGGGGCCTTCCTACTTCATCCCTGTCTTTTGACACTCTCACATAGGCCCTAAGCCTATAAACACGGCCAAAGAATCGAAGCTCTCCTTAAGGCCCCAGGTTCTCTCTCACCTTCCCGTCTTTGCACACACTGTCTCACCTATCCCATCCACATAGACAACTCCAACTGACCCAGGCAGAGTGAGGTGATCGGCCTTGGCGCCCACTACACACCCCGTGCCACAATCCCAGTGTATCTACCACACTTGTCTCAGACACATCTCTGTGTCTGAGACCTCACTGCAACCTAAGCTCCTTACAGTACCGCTTTCTTCTTTGTATCCAGTTCCAAACATCAAGTCTGATGCAAAGTAGGTACCAAGCAGACATGCAAGGAGTTACTGGAGAGATGGACAGACAGAATCATTAAGCACTCTCAGCAAGTAACTCCTACCTTTACTCTTTTCCTGGTTTTTCTGTCTTCAGAAGAAAAGCCTTTCCTACAGAACTCAGGTCATGGCACTGAAACTGCTCCAAGTGCCCCCAGAAGGCTTCTGTAGCAGCGCTGGCCTGCTAAGTCTAGAAATTCCACCTTCTCCACTGTGGTCTATGACAGGGCCTGCTTTCTCCATTTTACTTACCCTCGATACTCCAGGAGGGGAAAGAAGCTTAGGGTGCCCCTCTGGCCCTGACATCCTGGCTGTGGCTCCTCTCTAAGCTTCGCCCTGAGCGGCTTTCCTTCATCTCCTGGGCCACACCAAGGGCCCGCCTCTCAGCTCTCCCTGGGTCAACCATCACCACCCAATGACTCTGCACAAAAAAAATCTCTTCCTGAGGGCACAATATATTTTTTCCTTTCAAAAAGAGTTCCCACTTCCCCAACTCCCCTCACATCCATGCAAAAAAAAAAAAAAAAAAGTTCACCAGCTTCTGTATTATAAGCAATATAACCAAGGCTACATTTATATTTTAGTTCAGAAAACTTCAAGTTTGTGTCTGGAACAATTTTTCCCAAATTCAAATTCAAAATACCCCTGTAGAGGAGGGAACTTATCATCCAATATAATTTTTTTTGTATTTTTAGCCTTGATTTACAGGCATTTCCTCACATCAAGAGTACAATAAAAACCGGGCGCAGTGGTGCACACCTGTAATCTCAGCACTTTGGGAGGCCAAGCTGGGAGGAGGATTGCTTGAGCCCAGGAGTTCAAGACCAGCGTGGACAACATAAGAAAACCCCATCTCTACAAAAAAATACCAAAAAAAGTTAGCCAGTTGTGGAGGTGCACATAGTCCCAGATCCCTGGGAGGCTGAGGTAGGAAGATCATCTGAGCCTGGTCATCAAGGCTGCAGTGAGCCATAATTGTACCACTGCACTCCAGCCTGGGTAACAGAGCGAGACCCTGACTTTAATAATTGAATAAATAGGCCGGGCGTCGTGGGTCACGCCTGTAATCCTAGCACTTTGGGAGGCCAAGGCAGGTGGATCACTTGACATCAGGAGTTCAAGACCAGCCTGGTCAACATGGCAAAACCACGTCTCTACTAAAAATACAAAAATTAGCCAGGCGTAGTGGCGTGTGCCTGTAGTCCCAGCTACTCAGGAGGCTGAGGTAGGAGAATCACTTGAACCCGGGAGGCAGAGGTTGCAGACAGCTGAGATCACGCTACTGCACTCCAGCCTGGGCAACAGAGTGAGGTATCTCAAAAAAATAAATAAAATAAATAAATAAATACATAAATAAATACATAAATAAAGTGTAAAAGAAAGAACTGAAGCATATTTGCCAATAAATACCACCTAATTCATTAAAAAAAAAGAGTGCTTACTATGCACTAAGCATTTATATACATTATGTCATTTAATCCTCATAGAACTTCTCTGACATGGATACTAACCATATCAACAATTTATAGATGAAACCAAGGCTCATGGAAGTGAAGTGCTTTATCCTAAGTGGCTCAGCCACTGTGTCTCTGAGCTCCATCCTGAGTCCACAGTCTCAACCTCTATTTCATATAATACCAAAAAGGGATGATCAGGATAAGTAACCTTTCCACAAGTAACTGGGTTTTTTTTTGTTTTTTTGTGGTTTTTTTTTTGAGATAGGGGCCCACTCTGTCACACACACTGGAGTGCAGTGGCACCATCATATCCCAGGCTCAACCAATCCTCCCACCTCAGCCTCCCAAGTAGCTGGGACCACAGGCATGTGACACCACACCTAGCTAATTTTTTTTTTTTTTTTACTTTGTGTAGAGATGAGTTCTCCCTATGTTATCCATGCTGGTCTCGAACTCCTGGACTGAAGTGATCCTTTCACCTTGGCCTCTCAAAGTGCTGGGATTACTGGTATGAGCCACCGCTCACCCGGCCTCCACATGTTACTCATTCAGTAACAATACTACTTGTTTTTAATCAAGAATGATAGAAATTCCTTTACCTGATAAATACAATATATGGAATATGTTTTAAGTTTTCTTTGGTGACTTAACACCATTATTAATATAAATTACTATACTCATCTCTAATTAAAACCATAAATGGAATTTTAGCTGCTCACTAATTCATCCTAATGATGACATTATTCAAGTTGACATTTGTCAGGATGCAAAGAGCTGACTGCTTCTCATCCCCCTTTCCGTGTTCCCATACCATGACCACAAGCAGGCAGCTGAGCTTCCACTTCCTCTGCTATTACACAAGGATCTACGGCTCCACCTGCATCACCGAGCTTGCTAGAAGGCTCAAATAATTCACACAAAGCATGACCAACAAACTGGAAACTGCAGCAGGGTTGTAGGCCTTATTATCTCTCCTCAGTGAAATGCTTGGATTTTAAACTCTTCCTTTCAAACACTATTCTAAAGAGTAATAAAATTCCCATAAGGCTAACAGTCTCCATAATTCAATAGTCTATCTGGCTGGTCAATCAGAAATATGTTACAGGTTCCAATAACAAACATGAGTAATACTGCCATTGTTCTAATGGTTTCTACAATGCCACAGTACTAAGACTATGCAAAGCTTGTGTTTCTTCGAGTGGTGTTGAATAAGCAACATCTTATCCACTGGACATCCACATGAAACGAAGCAACAGATTCCTGATGTAGCAGATTAATTAACTAAGGGAGAAATTAATTTGGGTTTTTTTTCCTAATTCTTTAGAAATATATATATAATTATAATTATATATTTATATAAACAAATTTTTCCATAAATATATAAGTATATATAAAAATATATGACACACAAATTAATCTGTATTATAACTCTAACTCAAAAGATCAGATTGTTTTGTTTTGTTTATTTATTGTAGAGACAGGGTCTCACTATGTTGCCTAGGCTGGTCTCAAACTCCTGTCTTCAAACGATTCTCCCAAAGTGCTGGGATTACAGCCGTGAGCCACTGTGCCTGGCCCAAATTTTTATTCTATAGCAATATCCCACAAAGTAACTGAAGACAAATAATCATCTTGGTAATAGCTTCATAGGTAATTCAAAAACATAAAAGTTTCCTTTGGCTGGGTATGGTGGCTCACACCTACAAACCCAACATTTTGGGAAGCCAAGACGGGCAGACTGCTTGAGCCCAGGAGTTCAGGACCAGCCTAGCCAACACACAGAAAACCTGTCTCTACAAAAAAAAAACAAAAAACAAAAAACAAATTGCCGGGCACAGTGGCTCACACCTGTAATCCCAGCACTTTGGAAGGCCGAGGCGGGCAGATCACAAGGTCAGGGGTCTGAGACCAGCCTGGCCAATATGGTGAAACCCTATCTCTACCAAAAATACAAAAAAATTAGCCGGATGTGGTGGTACATTCCTGTAATCCCAGCTACTCGGGAGGCTGAGGCAGAAAAATTGCTTGAACTTGGGAGAGAGAGGTTGCAGTGAGCCGCGATCGCGCCACTGCACTCCAGCCTGGGCGACAGAGCCAGACTCTGTCTCAAAAAAAAAAAAAAATTTTTTTAAATTAGCCAGTCACAGTGGCACATGTCTGTGGTCCCAACTACTTGGGAAGCTTAGCCTAGAGGACTGCTTGAGACCAGGAAGCCAAGGCTGCAGTGAGCCATGATTACACCACTATACTCCAGCCTGGGCACCAGAGTGAGACCCTGTCTTAAAAAAAAAAAAAAAAAATTGAAGACTATAGAAAATATTAAATAAGAAAATACTACGATCAACAGAATCCAACGTTGATATTCAATAGGAATGTAACCATATAAATATATATGCATATAAACAAGCATTAAAAGATAAAGTACAAAAATAAAAATAAAAATAGTTGTGGTAGTTGATGTAACACAGAATTCTTTTTTTAACATAGAATTCTTATTCAAAGTCTTATAGCATTATTGCTACCTCATCTTCTAAATGAAAAATACGTAACCCACACACATTTCTTAAAGCCACTTCAGCCAGGCATGGTGGCTCACGCCTGTAATCCCAGCACTTTGGGAGGCTGAAGTAAGTGGATCATTTGAGGTCAGGAGTTCAAGATCACCCTGGCCAACATGGTAAAACCCTGTCTCTACTAAAAATACAAACATTAGCCAGGCGGTAGCAGCACACACCTGTAATTGCAGCTACTCGGGAGGCTCAGGCAGGAGAACCACCTGAGCCTGGGAGGCGGAGGTTGCGGTGAGCCGAGATCGTGCTACTGCACTCCAGTCTGGCCAACAGAGTGAGATCCTGTCTCAAAAAAACTAAATAAATGAGTAAAATAAAATAAAATAAAACCACTTAACGTCAACCTTTGTCACATCCCTTCCATCAAGTGAAATAAGAAAATAAATAAAATAAAATTTAGAAAGTTCTCATTCATAAAACAAAACATAACCAGAGAAGAAAATGTTTTCTTAAGAATGTGACTGGTGGTTAATAAAAAGACTAAACCTAACTTTAGAGATTTAATTTCTATGCCACTGCGATATCCTTTGCTGGCTGGTGCTATAAACCCAAGTATCCCCACTATAACCTTGGCTCATTTGTTGAATGCTCTTGTGTGCTTTTTCAAACTCATCGAAGAATTTAATCTTGCAGTATTTGTAAAATATGCTATCTGTGGATACCAAAGGGAAAACACAAAAATGCTTTTGTCCTCTGTTGCTTATTAATCTGAATAGATTTACTTTTGCTCCTTTGTCTCAGGCTGGGGCAAGTGAACTTTTGGAAGCCCCTTTGTTCCTTACTAAAGTTACATATTACCACTCTCCCTTTCCTATCTGTGCACAATTAACGGTCAGTCAGATTGGCTTTCCCACCCTCCCAGCTTCCTTTATAGGATACACCGGCCGCCTGGGCCTTTCCTGGAAGAAATGAACAGCTACACACTATTTATGGTAACGGTCAGAATTCAGGGGATGGAGACCCTTTGTGGGCTCCGACTGCTTCTCCCAAGGATTCATGGCCTGGATCTCTGCCTGAGTCCTTAGTCTACCCACAGTTCAAGTTCCCTGGGGCTGATTCTAGTGAAGAATACACAGAGGTTAATTTTCAGAGGGTGAGTCTTCTTTTCCTGACTTGCTAGGGGAGTCATTCTCTACAAAAACAAAAGATTTTTAAATCAATCTTGTGATAAAACTTGCACAAAAGGAGACTTTTCAATGTCTTTTGTTATTGAGATAAATTAGCCCAACTCAAGGTTGGGGTAAATCATGGTACGGGTCTTCAGTTTCTCCCATTACAGTCTTCTTCACTCATGAGGCAGTCTGTGCTTCTTTAAAGTCCTTAGTACGTACCACCACACCCAACTGAGCTTTTTTTGTTAAAGACAGGGTCTTGCTATGTTGCCCAGTCTGGTCTTGGCCTCAGGCAAGCCTCCCACCTCAGCCTCGCAAAGCACTGGGATCAAGGCATGAGTCACCACACCTGTCCAAACTGTATCATTTAATGGCTTCAGACAGATATTTAAGAGTTATGCCTAGATTTTTTTCTTTTTTGATCACTGCTTTTAAAAGGGGCTTCAAGCCAAGCGCAGTGGCTCACGCCTGTAATCCCAACACTTTGGGAGGCTGAGGTGGGTGGATCACCTGAGATCAGGAGAGTTTGAGACCAGGCTAGCCAACATGATGAAACCTCATCTCTACTAAAAATACAAAATTTAGCCAGGCCTGATGGCAGATGCCTGTAATCCCAGCTACTCAGCAGGCTGAGGCAGGAGAATTGCTTCAACCTGGGAGGTGAAAGCTGCAGTGAGTTGAGATCACACCACTGCACTCCAGCCTGGGTAACAAAGTGAGACTCTGTCTCAAAAAAAATAAAAATAAAAATAAAGACAAAAATAAAAGGGGGCTTTAGCAGCAGAAACAAAATGACCAGAATCTAGGGAGAATGCCTGTCAGCAAATGATTGTCTTGATTCTTGTGTGGCCCCAAATATGAGATATTAACCGACTTCTCTAGACAATCAACCAGTCCTCCCCAGCTCCCCGTAAAGGTGTTCACTGCCGCCACAGGAAAGCCTCTTACCAGGGCTACAGGCTTTATTGGGTTGTGTGGGTGTACCTAGTACAGGCCAGGGAGAGCTAGACATGCCAGTCCCACAGGGTGGAGATCACGATCATGTTGCCACAGATGCCATTTCTTATTCACCCACCCACTCACCATCCAAAGAACACCATGTTAGGCTGGGTGTGATGGCTCAAGCCTGTAATCCTAGCACTTTGGGAGGCCGAGGCAAGTAGATCACTTGAGGCCAGGAGTTCAAGACCAGCCTGGGTAACACAGTAAGACCTCATCTCTACAAAAAAAAAAAAAAAAAATTAACCAGGTGTGGTGGCGCACACCTGTAGTCCCAGCTACTCAAGGGAGGCTAAGGTGGGAGAATCACTTGAGCCCAGGAGGTCGAGGCTGCAATGAGCCATGATGATGCCACTGCACTCCAGCCTGGGCAACAGAACGAGACCCTGTCTCAAAAAAAGTTTTAACTTAAAAAAAAAAGTGTAACTAATGCAAATGACCTTGGCTATAAAATACAGAATGCCACACCTTATAGACAGTCATAAAGTAGAACTGTCAGGGAAACACAGGAAAAAAGACACAGAGATTAAGAAAGCAAAGAACACGCACATAGGGAACACATATACTCATGAAAGATAACACTGCTTTGATCCCCAACTCCACTGTTAAATATCAAGCTCCACTTGCTGACTTTCAACATTCCTATGAGAAGCCCAGAAAATCAGAATGGTGTCACTTTACAACAGTGTAGATCTTCAGAAGCATTCCATAATTCTATTTCAATCACAATATTAAAATGTGGAGATGGTTCGCATTTTCACTCCAGTGGTTTTCTTAATCTCTACTACGGCAAAATACGAGAATGTAAGTAACCAAATTAACCACCTCTCAGCAGGAAAAATGGAACTGCTCAGAAATCTGTTGGTACAAATTGTTCCCAAAAATCCTCCTGCCAAACTTTTGACCTATTCCTCCTAAACTTGGAAGTGAGTGGTAACAAACTTAGAAAGTAAAGTTTCAGCTATGAATCATAGTTCCTATTTTGACCAAAGTTCTAGGTTATAGGCCTCTCATTTTTTTCTCCAAGTTCAATGGGCCTGCTATTTTTTTTATATGAAGCAGTCATGGTGCAACTTTTTGTCCCTCCCTGAAGGCTTCCCATAATCTATTTATAGGGCTGGAAGTTTTCCAAACCCAAACATAATTTATTAATGAAAGTGGCTGTGCCATTTTTGATGACTGACAATTTTGGTCTTGTTTTTCTCTTATCCCAAGGGAAAATCAATTGCCCAGCAAATTAGTGTATCCCTCATCCTTTCATCCTTAGAGACCAACAATCAAAACTGATTTAGTCTCAATTGGTCTATTTCTGGCTCTGAGTGAATGTTAATCCTCAATAACAGGTCTGCTGGACTAAGTAACAGGCTGGGTATCCAGGGACAGTGGTTTCTGATCGGTCTTATTTGTTCCCTGACTCACTGGGAGGCTTTGAACAACTCACTGTATTTTCTCAGTTTATTTGATAAGATTAGCAATGCAGTTAACAGGAACATATTTGGGGGCCGGGCGCGGTGGCTCATGCCTGTAATCCCAGCACTTTGGGAGGCTGAGGTGGGCAGATCACGAGGTCAGGAGATTGAGACCATCCTGGCTAACACGGTGAAACCCCATCTCTACTAAAAATACAAAAATTAGCCGGGCGTGGTGGTGGGCGCCTGTAGTCCCAGCTACTCGGGAGGCTGAGGCAGGAGAATGGCATGAACCTGGGAGGCGGAGCTTGCAGTGAGCGGAGATCACGCCACTGCGCTCCAGCCCGGGCAACACAGCGAGACTCTGTCTCAGAAAAAAAAAAAAAAGGAACATATGTTGCTTTTTTTTTTATTAAAAAAAAATATAATGGTATCCACTACTGCAATTAAATAACATTTTGTTGTTTTTTGAGACAGGGTCTTGCTCTGTTGCCCAGGCTGGAGTTTAGTAGTATGATCACAGCTTACTACAGCCTTGAACTTCTGGCTCCAGCGATCCTCCCACCTCAGCCTCCCAAGTAGCTGGAATTACAGGCGTGTGCCACCACACCCCACTAACTTTTTTTTTTATTTTTTGTAGAGATAGAGTCTCGCTGTGTTGCCCAGGCTGGTCTCAAACCCCTTGGCTCAAGCAATCCTCCCATCTCAGCCTTCCAAAGTGCTAGGATTACAAGTGTGAGCCACCACACCCAGCCGATTAAATAAGTTTTAAACAACTAGCTCAATCCATAGTCACCAAACTCATACCTGTACCTTCATAGAACAAGTCCATCATAGTTTAAACTGGAATCGCTGGGTTGATCCTGATCCACAGACCTCCCTAGAGTACAGCCAAGTCAATCAGAGGGGCGTTTAAGATGCACCCCTTGCAACATGCACTTTGGCCAGTCTCCCTTCTGCCCTGGGGCTTCTGGCATCAAGTCACTGGTCTGGGAACCTTGGAGAACTGCAGAGGGCAAGAGCGGGCTCTTCCACCTGGGCAGTGAAGCCTCCCTTTGACCCATACACTGTTGTCCCTCAAATATACCTCTTAAGATTCGTACCAAAAGACAGAAAAAGCAATTTACTATAAATACCGGCATTTCAAACGTTTTATTTGTTATTGTTTAATATGTGAGGGTATTTCCCCCCATGACTAGCTGAGGTGGACAAGTGTTACTTAATTCATTTTTTTTTTCTATTCTGTTAGTCTCCATCAACATATTTGTACATCACCAATCCCATTGCTCAGTGTCCCATAAAGGTCTGTGTTTCCACAAACGCAGGCAACAGCATGGGCGTGCTAGTCCAGGAATACCACTGCACCTCCTCCACCCCAGGCTTAACTTCCCAGGAGAAGAAGGAAGTGATGGTGTTGGAAGAGAGCCCTAAAATGTTGTCATTGTTATTGTGAATCTTTAAATAGAACTTAGTATCTGTAAAGGGTTTTGGGAATCATCTTTACTCACAACTGTTCATAAAGATGCTATGAGAAGGAAGGGCCGTTCTGTTAGCTCTGGTCTTTGATTTTTATCTCTATCACATGCTGCATTATTACATGAATTACCCTGCTAAAATAAAATCAGGATTCCTTAAAAATAAAAGACTTGAAAGTTTGGCAAAGTGGTACACACCTGTAGTCCCAGCTACTTGGGAGGCTGAGGCAGGAGGATCACTTGAGCCTAACGGTTTCAAGCTTAGTGCACCATGATGACACCTGTGAGTAGCCACTGCACTCCAGCCTGGACAACATAGCAACACCCCATTTAAAAAAAAAAAAAATCAGAGGTTTGAATTTTTTTATCCATGGGATCATGAAGAAGATAAAATTAATTTAGATGACACCATCTCTGAGAACTCTGCTTGTCTCCTAGTGATAACACCACACCCTTTATACCAATAACAAAATGTCTTTAAATACTTTCCCCTTTGACATTTTTTATTTTCTGTCATTAAATCAGGTTATTTGGCAAGAAATGCAAGGAAAAAGAGAATTTCAGAATAATTATAGTAATATTAATTTTGACTAAGCAAACATAAAAAGTTACTTAATGAAGCTTGTTTTCCAAACTTTTATATATTGCTAAATCTTCTTGCAAGATTTTTGTTTTCCCTTTGAGGTTACCCACTTGTAAAGTCCATTAGTTTTTGTTTCTTAAAAAAAAAGCAGTTATGGCAAATAGGCTCAAAATATTTTCTGCCTCTAAAAATAAACATCTTTCTTCTGAACAACATTCTTAACTCTAAAGTTCCGGCTATTCCCAAGAGAGACAAGGCTAGTTAGGCGGCAATTTTAAAGATAAGAGAGCTCAGGCAGGTTACATAGATATCCTTCCTGGAACCCCTTGGCCTGTCATCTTCCTGCAACATCTAGCAAATTATGGTACTTTGTTAGCTCCCAGCAACAAAGGAGGCCGCAGAGTCAGGAGGTGAGAAGCAGAGACAGTGGAGTGGAGGGCAGGCAGGGAGAGCCACAGCGTTCAGTAGGATTTAGTCTACAAATAACAAGGAAATCAGATGCAATGCTTCAGGAAAAGGCAACCTCCAGTACCAAACATATTTTTAAATGTTTATGTCTTTTTGTGCAACTATAAGAAGGTTTTAAAGAACTACAATGAACAACATGTTAAATACGCTGACAGACGGACATCTCACAGATACGTAATGCAAGCAATCTGTAAGGAAGACAGATACAGGAAGGGAGAGAAGGAAGCACACAGCCAGGACAGCACGATAAAGAGGAAGATGACATTTTCCAAGCTAACAAATGGTTTTTAACTGTCCTAATCCTGGTGCTTAAGATCCTTGAAAACAATAACCTTCCAGAAAGCAAATACAAGCAGCCAACAAGAGAACAAGTAGCCTCCTATGTACTTCTGTCAAGTCACCGTTCACTGGAGGAAAAAGGGAGGGAGAACCAAGCCATGAACAACCCAAATAGTGTAAATAAATCAAAATATGGAAGGAACTTCTGAGCAACAGCCGCTGTCCTCCCATTTACTTTCTACTTCCTTTGCATGCTGAGACCCATCCACAGTTCAGTGAGGAAGCAATGGTGCCAGCCATTATCCTGCTTTATGTAGTTAATGGAGAAAAAAATGAGAATCTTATGATTTCTTACAAAGGTAAGTACTTGGCCGGGCGCAGTGGCTCACGCCTGTAATCCCAGCACTTTGGGAGGCAGGCGGATCACGAGGTCAGGAGATCAAGACCATCCTGGCTAACACAGGGAAACCCCGTCTCTATAAAAATACAAAAATTGGCTGGGCGTGGTGGCGGGCGCCTGTACTCCCAGCTACTCGGGAGGCTGAGGCAAGAGAATCGCTTGAACCCGGGAGGCGGAGGTTACAGTGAGCCGAGATTGTGCCATTGTACTCCAGCCTGGGCAACAGAGCTAGACTCCATCTCAAAAAAAAAAACAAAAACAAAAAAGGTAAGTACTCACACTTTAGAGTACTGTAGGGTCCACACCTTCACCTGCATGACTATGGAAATATGAGGAAATTAATCTTTACCAAAAAAAAGTAAGTCGTATCCATTCTAAATAAAGAAATATGTTTATATTTCTGGCATATTAACACTCAGACAATTCTACTTATGTACTTCACATCAGTCTGATTAGAGTATACCCATTTTCAAACGTGAGTAGCTATATGTAGCTCCAATAATATCAGAAAGGCAAAGCTGTCATTATGTGGTTTATGTGCATGTTAATGAGTAACTGTTTCCAGAAAACTACGAAAACAATACACCTACAAATCAAAAAGAAAAAGACAAACAACCCAACAGGAAAATAAGCAAAAGACGTGAACAGGTGGGTCTTAGAAGGAGACATAAAAAACTAAATATCAACAAATAAGTGAATGGATAAACTGTGACATACTCATACAATGGAATATTAAACAATGAAAATCAATGAACCAGAGTTGCATATATACCAAGATGGATGAATCTCACAGTTGAGAGGAAAGAAAGCAACTTGCAGAAGAATGTGCAACATACAGTAAAACTGTAATATTAATTACATATAATCTTTTTTTTTTTTTCTTTTGAGGCAGAGTCTCACTCTGTTGCCCAGGCTGGAGTACAGTGGTGTGATCTTAGGCCACTGCAGCCTCTGCCTCCCGGTTTCAAGCGATTCTCCTGCCTCAGATTCCCAAGTAACGGGGATTACAGGCACCTGTCACCACCACCACGTCCAGCTAATTTTTTATTTTTAGTAGAGATGGGATTTCACCACATTGGCCAGGCTGGTCTCAAACTCCTGACCTCAGGTGATCCACTCGCCTCGGCCTCCCAAAGTGCTGGGATTATAGGTGTGAGCCACCATGCCCAGCCAATTAGACTCTTGTTGGGTTTTTTTTTTGAGACGGAGTCTCGCTTTGTCACCAGGCTGGAGTGCAGTGACACCATCTTGGCTCACTGCAACCTCCACCTCCCAGGTTTAAATGATTCTCCTGCCTCAGCCTCCCAAGTGGCTGGGATTACAGGTGTGCACCACCCTGCCTGGCTAATTTATTTTTAGTAGAGACAGGGTTTCATCATGTTAGCCAAGATAGTCTCGAACTCCTGACCTCATGATCCGTCCACCTCAGCCTCCCAAAGTGCTTGGATTACAGGCACGAGCCACCGCGCCCAGCTGGATAGAATCTTAAAGTATCTCTTAGGGATCCATGATAGGACTAATATTAGGCTGGTACAACTTGACACAGCCGGGCCCACATACTACCAGCTGTCAAATACTTTCAAAATCAACCTTAACATTCACATGCAACAAAATTGTTAAGCAACACATAAGCATGATAAACACCAAATTCAGTACAGCAGCTTCCTCTGGGGAGGAGGAAGAGGTCACAACCAAATTAGCAATATTTTATTTCTGAACTAGGATGCTAAAGTAGGTATATACTTACTGTATAATCACGTATAACTTTTCATAGGTCCTAAATATTATATAATTTTTAAACTATATCTATATATAGATATAATTGAAGTTGGCCGGGTGCAGCGGCTCACACCTGTAATCCCAACACTGGGAGGCTGAGGCAGGCAGGCAGCTTAAGCTCAGGAGTTTGAGACCAGCCTGGGCAACATGGCGAAACCCCATCTCTACAAAAAACATAAAGGTTAGCTGGGTTTCTCACAGTGAGACCCTGTCTCTGAAAGATTTAAAAAAAAAAAAAAAAAAGATCTCTTTTAAAACCACTTTAGATAATGGTTTTCATACTAGAATGTTAAGGAAATACTTGTTCTAGTGGAATTTTTTTTAAAAATTCAAATCTTGCCAGGCGCGGTGGCTCATGCCTGTAATCCCAGCACTTTGGGAGGCTGAGGCAGGCGGATCATCTGAGGTCAGGAGTTCGAGACCAGCCTGACCAACACGGAGAAACCCTGTCTCTACTAAAAATACAAAAAAATTAGCCGGGCATGGCGGCCCATGCTTGTAATCCCAGCTACTCGGGAGGCTGAGGCAGGAGAATCACTTGAACCCAGGAGGCAGAGGTTGCAGTGAGCCGAGATCCAGCCATTGCATTCCAGCCTGGGCAACAAAAGTGAAACTCTGTCACAAAAAAAAAAAAAAAAAAATTCAGATCTCCCCAAAATTAGTTCCTTTCTGTCTTTCTTGAGTTTGTGTTACTCTTTAACTCTGCCTCCAAAGAACCATCCATTTCTGTGCAATCGCATTGATAAATGGAGAGTTTGTACTAAATATTTGATACTTGGTCTTATTTAACCATCAAATCTTAGCATTCTGACTGGTTAAAGACAAAAAAGTAAAATTAAAAATTTTAATTTAAATTTAAAAAAGTAAAATGACAGTAGATGAGAAAAAACAGCTGGAAAATTAACTGTAGTGTGATGTAAAAGCTGTGTGTTCTAGCATGCCAACCAGCAATGCAGCTCTTTAACAGGTATTCTTATGTTGAAAAGTATTTGAATCAAGCAACTATGAAAATAGAGGGTGTCTCTGGGCCGGGCACGGTGGCTCACACCTGTAATCCCAGCACTTTGAGAGGCCAAGGTGCATGGATCACTTGAGATCAGGAGTTCGATACCAGCCTGGCCAAAATGGTGAAACCCCGTCTCTACAAAAAAAAAAAAAAAAAAAAATTCAAAATTAGCCACGCAAGGTGGCGGGCGCCTGTAGTCCCAACTACTCGGGAGGCTGAGGCAGGAGAACAGCTTGAAATCAGGAGGCAGAGGTTGCAGTGAGCCAAGATCGCGCCACTGCACTCCAGCCTGGCAGCCTGGGCGACAGAGTGAAACTCCACCTCGAAAAGAAAAATAAAAACAAAAGAAAAGAAGAGGGTGTCTCTGAAAAACAGATTTGATTTTTGAAACAGCAGAATCTCAAACCATGAAATCTGCTAAATCCTCTCTTTGCCCCTGCTTTACTTGTGACTGCTAGAGAGCTTGCAAACTCGTTTCCATTCCATTTCTAAACATGGCAGAACTTTCTCACCTGAAGAGAAACAACCAGAATTACTTGTTCTGAGTTTTCCCTAAAGATACATATTTGCCAATACTGTGGCCACAACTTTAAGATCTGATATGAGGTCATAGCATCTCAGCGAAAGAACAGAATGTACTTCTGTGTATACTGAATTCTTTTTGTTGTTGCTTGTAACATGCACAATGACTCCATCAGAAATTTATCTGGGGCCAGACCCGGTGGCTCACACCTGTAATTCCAGCACTTCGGGAGGCCGAGGCGGGCAGATCATGAGGTCAGGAGATCAAGACCATCCTGGCCAATATGGTGAAACCCAGACTCTATTAAAAATACAAAAATTAGCTGGGCGTGGCGGTGCGTGCCTGTAATCCCAGCTACTCTGGAGGCTGAGGCAGGAGAATTGCTTGAACCAGGGAGTCAGAGGTTGCTGTGAGCTGAGATCGCACCCCTGCACTCCAGCCTGGCGAGAGAAAGACTGTCTCAAAAAAAAAAAAAAAAAAAAAAATGAAAGAAAGAAATTTATCTGGCTTAAGGCTGAGCCTGGTGGCTCACACCTCTAATCCCAGCATTTTGGGAGGCCAAGGTGGGTGGATCACCTGAGGTCAGGAGTTCAAGAGCAGCCTGGCCAACATGGTGAAACCCCGTCTCTACTAAAAAAATACAAAAATTAGCTGGGCATGGTGGCGAGCACCCGTAATTCCAGCTACTTGGGAGGCTAAGGCAGGAGAATCACTTGAACCCAGGAGGCATAAGTTGCAGTTGAGCCAAGATCACGCCACTGCACTCCAGCCTGGGCAACAAGAGCAAAACTCTGTACCCTCCCCAAAAAAAAGAAAAGAAAAAAGAAATTTATCTGGCCTTTAAAAAAAAGAACACCACGCTGGGCAACCAAGCAAGACCTTGTCTTTACAAATCAAAAACAAAAAACCTGTTTCCGTCTATTTCTGAGATTCCTTTTTCTTTAGCATATCTTCTAGCTCATTAAAACAGGATTTATGGATCTTCTTGGAAGATAACACTTCCTACAACAAAAATATTCCTTCTGACCCTTTATCTCCAATGACTTGGATTACAAAATTCTTCAATTTTCTTTTCACAGAATTTCAGACTACAGTTTTGAGATTTCTAAGAAATATTTTTTTCCTTATCTCAAATCCTTCCCTGTAGAAATATCCCTGATCTGTCCTCAGCCCCCAAAATACATATATAATATGTTCTCAACCAACAAGAAACACCACTTAAGTTGTTTCCTCCCCACTGGCGAACAATTAGAACACTCCTTTAAAAATGTCTTATGCATTCCACAACATTTTCCTGAGTAGAAACAAAACTCGAAACACCAAAGGAACTTGAGATGTCGGACTACTGAAACAAAAGAAAATCTCTGTGGTATTCTTTGGGTGAACTCTTTCAACTTACTTAAAAAGCTGGCCAACTAAGAGAGGTACTAAGATTTGCATCTGTTTTAAAACGTTTATTTTGGCCAGGCATAGTTGCTCACACCTGTAATCCCACCACTCTGGAAGGCAAAGGTGGGAAAATCGCTTGAGCCCAGGAGTTCAAGACCAGCCTCAGCAACACAGCTAGACCCCATCTCTATTCTTTTTTTTAAAAAAGCTTATCTCAGTATTTCTATATTCCTTTGGACAACCTACAGTGCAAAAAAAAGTGAAATATCAGTGACACCTACTTTGTTATAGCTTAAAAGTGAGAACAGGTAAATTCTCTAACATACATGATCAAAATTGCAAGTTCTGTATTTGAAAATAATGATAAAACAGCAATAAGAATCAGGGGCTGGGCGTGGTAGCTCATGTTGAAATCTCAGCACTTGGAGGCCAAGGCAGGAGAATCACTTGAGCCCAGGAATTCAAGACCAACCTAGGCAACATAGTGAGATCCCGTCTCTACAAAAAATTTAAAAATTAGCCAGGTGTGGTGGCACACAACTGTAGTTCCAGCTCCTCAAGAGACTGAGATGGGAGGATTGCTTGAGCCCAGAATATGGAGATTGTGCCACTACCCTCCAGCCTTGGCAAAAGAGCAAGACCCTCTCTCCAAAAAAAAAAAGAAAAAATTGTTAATATTTATTTGGTACTCAATTGGTGCCAGACACTTTACATGCACCATCTCTTTGATCCTATGTTATAAGCCTATAACATAGAAACCATCTACCTCATTTAAGGAAACAGAGAGGTTAAATAACTTGTCCAAACCATACAGCAAGTTACTGGCAAGACTGGCTTGAACACAAGTCTGTTGGGCTCCAAAACCCATATCCTTAAACAGTACCATGAGAGAACTCTTAACAGACAAGATATATCCAGTCTACTCATTTACCCCATGACTCTGTACAGAAACTTAGCACAGCACATTTATATGAGCATTCAACATACGAAGTAGTTAACAGATTAATATAGTTACCAAACTAAAATTGACATATGTTAATTTCTATTCTCAGTTCTTCTGTGCCCTTCCTTCTCTTAAAAAAAAAAAAAAAAAAAGAGAGAGAGAGAGAAAGGGCCAGGTGTGGTGGCTCATGCCTGTAATCCCAGCACTTTGGGAGGCCGAGGCAGCTGGATCACCTGAGGTCAGGAATTCGACACCAGCCTGGCCAACAAGGCGAAACCCTGTCTCTACTAAAAATACAAAAATTAGCCGGGTGTGGTGGCACATACCTGTAGTCCCAGCAACTCAGGAGGCTGAGGCAGGAGAATCGCTTGAACCCAGGAGGTGAAGGTTGCAGTAAGCCGAGATCGCGCCACTGCACTCCAGCCTGGATGACAGAGCGAGACTTCATCTCAAAAAAAGAATAAAAAGAATAAAAAGAATGAAAGAAAGAGAGAGAAAGAAAGAAAGCCAGCCAGCCAGCCAAGGTAGTTCATGCCTATAATCCCAGCCCTTTGGGAGGTTGCGACAGGAGGATCACTTGAGTCTGGGAGTTCAAAACCCACCTGGACAATATAGCAAGACCCCATCTCTTGAAAAAAAATTGCTTTAATTAGCTGGACATGGTGGCATGAACCTGTGTTGGGAGACTAAGGTGGGAAGATTGCTCGAGCCCAGGAGTTTGAGGCTGCAGTAAGCTATAATCATGCCACTGCACTCTAGCATGGACTACAGAGTAAGACTGTCTAAAAAAAGAAAAAAAGAAAGAAAAAGAAGCTTTTTGCCCACTGTTGCAGTTAACTGGCAAACTTGTGTAATAAATTAACTAACAGAACTGGTTTAGCAACAAATGAGATGCACAAGGTCTTTAAATTATAACCCTAGGTATATTGGTGATTTGAAAGGTGATCTAACAGCATTTAAAGTAAGTTAAATTTTATATTTATGGGGCTTTCAAAACCACAGTCAAAAATAAGAACCCAAGCCTGAGTAACATGGCAAAACCCCATCTGTACACAAAACACAAAAATTAGCCAGGCGTGGTGGTGCACACCTGTAGTCCCAGCTGCTAAGGAAGCTGATGTGAGAGGATTGTTTCAGCTCAGGAGGCAGAAGGTACAGTGAGCCGAGATCATGCCACTGCACTCGAGCCTGGACAGCAGAGTGAGACCCTGCCTTAAAAAAAAAAAAAAAAAAGAAGAAGAACCCATATTTATGAAATCTTAGTAATAAACCCTGATATCAAATACCTAGGTGAAAAGGAAAAAGGTCAAATTCTAGCTACTTTGCCTAATTATTCCCAAGGTTCCAGGTGTCAGAAACATTTAAATAAGATAAACATACAATTGTTCATAGCAATTATCTCTAGGAAGAGAGACTGCAAGAATGGAAAATGAAAGTAACATGGGGAAGGGCTTTTGCCCATGTATGCGTGTGTGCGTGTGTGCATGTATGTGTGTGTGTGTGCTGGGGTTTTTGTAATAACAAAAATTCCTTAAAAGCCATTAAAAGTCTGATCAGACTTAATTTTTATCTGCATCCATGAGCTTGGTATAAGGATTACACATTTCATTATCTAATAAAGGGGAAAGAGCAACATTCTCTCTGCCCCTTTGGCCTCTCCAGTTGAACTAAAACAAGACTTATTAAGTTTTTACCCACTCCAAAACAAATGTTTCCATTTCATCAGAAGCAAGAGAGAAAAATCTTAAAGGACATTAACCTTCAAGCAGCTCCAAAGGGAAAGGAATATTAGAACTTGAAAAATAAAATGGAGAATGAAACTCCCTTGACACTCTTCAGGTAACAAGGAGAACCACACAGTTAAAGAGCTATTCTCTCCTCATAGTGAAAGCCTGAGGTGGAAACTGATGAAGTGTCCCAGAGAGCAGCCTGCTCGCTGCCTCCGGTACTCGCTCATTTATCCATTCTTCTGAGCTTAAAGAGAAAAGATAAAAATGAGAAGTGCTTTAAAATTAAAGTTGATGTTTAAATATCACGTCTCTTCTGAGCTCCTACTTTTTCATCTTAAAAATACTATTTCCGGCCAGGCATGGTGGCTCATGCCTGTAATCCCAGCACTTTGGGAGGTCGAGGTGGATCTCCTTAAGTCAGGAGTTTGAGACCAGCCTGGTCAACATGGTGAAACCCTGTCTCTACTAAAAATACAAAAATTAGCCAGGCGTGGTGGCGGGCACCTGTAATCCCAGCTACTTGGGAGGCTGAGGCAGGAGAATCGCTTGAAACGGAGGTGGTGGGGGGAAAGGGGCGGAGGTTGCAGTGAGCTGAGATCGTGCCACCGCACTTGAGCCTGGGCAACAAGAGCGAAACTTTGTCTCAAAAAAAAAAAAAAAAAAAAAAACTGCTCCCAATAAATAATTTGCAAAGGTGCTTAGCATGAAACCTGAGACACAGTGGGTGCACAATAAATGTTAGCTTCCTTCTTTCAGAACTGAATTTCCAACTGCCGGATAGATCTCCCACTAATCTTTGAGTTTACAAGACCCGTCAGCCCACCCCATTGCTGGACTATCCAATTTATCCCATACCTTCTCCTCCTGTATTTTCTCTCTCTCAAGTAATGGCATGAACATTGTCTTTGGCACCTAGTTTTGAATTGTCTGTCTTCTATCTCCTTTTAATCCCCTCTGACTCTGTTCTCCAAATGTCTTCATCACTCACCTGAATTTCTGAAACATCCTTGTAATCGGACTCCCTGCCTCTCTAATACATCTTTCAAAACATTATTGCAAAACACAACTCACACCAAACACCTGCTTTGGTTCCCCACTGACCATGAGAATATAGTCTGAACACTTGTGTGTGTTCATCTATCCATCCTTCTCTCCCACCACACCCTGCCATTAACCCTGTGCTTTTCTTCAGCCCACAATCTACTCTCCTCCACTCTACACCCATAAAAGCCCTACTCATCATTCTAGGCCTGGCAATACACCCTCAGCTCAAATGGCAAATGTTTTACAAAACTAGCCCTAACTTCCCCAAAGTTGGCATCACTTGCTTTATGCACCCACAGCACCTTGCTTGTACTTCAGTTAGCGCTTCTTCCATTCTAGATAATACTACAGTGACTTGTTTACAAGGCCATCTCCCCCAGTTCCTGAAGAATTAGGGCTCATATATGATTCATTTCTGACTGTCCCCTAAACACCTGATACCTAGCCCCTTATGTACTGCACCCTTGAACTGAATGTAATAACTAGCATTTGTTACCATGTGTTCCACAGGTACTATGCTGTCTGTTACCTGTATTATCTCAGTAATATAAGTACGTGGGATTTTAGTTTCACTTTTACAGATGAGGAAACTCTACTCAGAGAGGTTAAGTAATTTGCCCAAAATAACACCTCTAGTATATGGCAAAGCTAGAATTTGAACCAGGGGTCAGACTGATTTCAGAAGCCAAGCTTTTAACCACTACACTATACCACAGACATTTCTAAAATTCACTTGTTCCTTTAGAATGTATGCACACGGAGTATTACTCAAGATCAACACCCCAGGAAATCATATTTAATCCTATCAGCACATGGAGGTCCTTTTGGTTCTGCTCTAGTCCAGGGGCATAATCAGGCAGACTCATGATATCCCAGATTCATTTATTTTTCTCCTTTTTTACCCCCACTCCCAGTCCTCACTACCCCTGAAAAACAAATTAGAAGAGAAATGATTTGGAAGGTAGAGATGAAAAAAAGAATTCAATCTTTCACTCCTTGTGATACACATAATAGTAATAGTTAAGTGTATAAGATTTAGCAGCCATATATAACCTAAAAGAATCTGTTGGATCATTTCAAAACATGCTCACCCTGCTCAAACCTGAAATCAACAGCAGTTGCTAAGAAAACACATGACCGACTGCAAGACAACATGATGACTCACCCAAGGAACAAGCTTACCTTCCAGTTCTCAGAAACCATCACCAACAGAGAGTCTTTGTAACCAAATCATCAATCTGTGGTTACAAACATTCAGAAGTTTCTTTTCATCCAGCTCAGAAGCGAATATAATCAGTACTGGATTAAACACTTTTATAAAATTAATTATTACCCAGCAGAGGGGAAACTTTCTGCAAAGAAAAATGTACAAAGACTACAAAGGTAACTTACTTTCTTTTAAACAAAGATGTATTAACAGAGGCAAGATTCTTACTCAACGTCATCAAATGAGTGACTACAAAGGATATTCTAACAAGAGCAAGCTTAGTAACCTATTTTCTTTGCCAATACACAAGTGCAAATAATAAAACACATCTTGGCCAGGCGCCGTGGCTCATACCTGTAATCCCAGCACTTTGGGAGGCCGAGGCGGGTGGATCACCTGAGGTCAGGAGTTCGAGACCAGCCTGGCTAACCCCGTTTCTACGAAAAATACAAAAAAATCAGTCGAGAGTGGTGGCGTGTGCCTGTAATCCCAGCTATTCAGGAGGCTGAGGCAGGAGAATTGCTTGAACCCAGGAGGTGGAGGTTGCAGTGAGCTGAGATCACACCACTGCACTCCAGCTTGGGCAACAAGGGCGAAACTCCATCTCAAAAAAATAATGATAATAAAAATCAAAAAATAAATAAATAAAACATATCTTTTAACTCTTTAATAAACAGAATTCTAATAAACAGAATTCATGATAATCATTCCTTTTTTTCTTTCTGAATCACTATCTCAAATTTTTGAACTAAAAGCTCTAATATGCATTATTCTATCAACAATCCCACCATACACTGGCTATAACCCACCATTATACTGTAGTAACAGCTTATATGCATTTGAGTTGTGGGGGGTTTTTATTTGTTTTGGAGGCATGGGAGACAGTCTTGAACAGCTTATTTATGTTGTTGAAATGTACAATTAAGATAAAAATATCTTCTGAGTAATAGTTTAAAATGAAAATTAGCTAACTCCTATGGTATGACCTATTAATTCATGTATCACACAGAAGCGGCTAAAGATGAAAATCTCAGTCATAAGTGATACAATCAGCTTTTCCTCAGGATACCACAACTTGTCCTCCAAAGCCAAAGTAGGAGAAAACAGGTGGTATGTCTGTAAATCAACTCTGTCCCCTCTCCAAACATGAACTATCCCATAACCTGATCTCCTACTAAATGTGTTACATCTAACCTTGAAAAAAAGACAGCATGGAGCACATTGACTAAGATGAATGGATTTTTAAAATGTATTATGCATCCCCACATGCTGAATACCTTTTCTTTCCAAATGAGGCAACATAACTGTTGAAATGAGTAGTGAGAATTCTTAATTTACATATATTAAAAATCTGCCCCAAGGCCAGGCACGGTGGCTCAGGCCTATAATCCCAGCATTTTGGGAGGCCGAGGTGGGCAGGTCACTTGAGGCCAAGAGTTTGAGACCAGCCTGGCCAACATGGTGAAATTCCATCTCTACTAAAAATACAAAAATTAGCCAGGTGTGGTGGTGCATGCCTATAGTTCCAGCTACTCAGGAGGCTAAGGCAGGAGAATCACTTGAACCCAGGAAGCAGAGGCTGCAGTGAGCCAAGATCACGCCACTGCAGTCCAGCCTGGCAACAGAGTGAGACTCTGTCTCCCAAAAAAAAAAAAAAAAAAGCCCCAAAACCTTCTAATATCTACCTTCCTAAAAACCTGCCTTTCAAATTAAAATTTCCCCTTCAAGTGCAATAATTCAATTTTGGCAGCGCATGCGTGTATAGTCTTTCTTACTATTCTAGAATATTATCTATAAGTATAATGCA
The DNA here is from genome assembly GCF_028885655.2 of Pongo abelii. Taxonomy (NCBI): domain Eukaryota; kingdom Metazoa; phylum Chordata; class Mammalia; order Primates; family Hominidae; genus Pongo; species Pongo abelii. The sequence continues at coordinate 68,033,069 of NC_072000.2, read as the reverse complement.
CATATTGCTAACATAATGACAGTAAATAAAATGTTTTAATAAAATGTATTCATGGTAGTGACAAGTATACTTATTTTTGCCAGGCATGGTGGTTCACGCCTCTAATCCCAGCCCCTTAGAAGGCTAAAGCAGGAGGATTTCTTGAGCCCAGAAGTTTGAGACCAGCCTGGGCAACACAGTAAGATCTCGGTCTCTACAAAATATCAAAACACAAGGCTGGAGGATCACTTGAGCCGAGGAGGTTGAGGCTGCAATGAGCCATCATCACACCACACTGCACTCCCACCTGGGTGACAGAGCGAGACTTCGCCTCAACAACAAAAAAAGTATACTTACTTTTAATAGATGTTATGCAAATAGGAATATATGTACATGTGTCCAACTGTTGTTTTGTTTTATCCACCTTTTGTGTAAATTAGCTCCAGATAAGTTTTACCTATAATGTAAGAGAAACCAGGAAATGGCTACATATGCTTTGGTTTCAAATTCATTTCTAGCACTTTAATATCTCAAATAATTTAAAATCCAATTATTTAAGGATAAAATGATATGATGTTTGAAATTTGCTTCAAAATAATCCAGCACGGGTGGGATATGTGAGGACACGGGTAAAACCAGATTGAAGGATTTAATAATATTCATTCTGGCTAACTGTTACGCAATAGTACATTTTACTATTATCTCTGCTTTTGAATATATTTGAAATTTTTCATAATAAAGTGTTTTAAATCCAATTTACTATTGCTGCACTGTCAAACATAACTGTATCATTTTGAATTTGTTTTACGTGCTCACTTCAGCAACCCATATAGTAAAACTGAATTTGTTTTACCTACATTCCTTTTTTTCTTTTTAGACGGGGTCTCACTGTGTCTCTCACAGCTCACTGCAGCCTCAATCCCCCAGGCTTAGGCGATCCTCCCACCTCAGCCTCCCTAGTACCTGAGACTACAGACATGCACCACCATAGCCCAGCTAATTTTTTTTTTTTTGAGATTGGGGTCTCACTATGTTGCCCAGGCTGGTCTCAAACTCCTGGGCTCATGTGATCCTCCCGCCTCAGCCTCCCAAAATGCTGGGATTACAGGCATATGCCACAGTGCCCAGCCTACGTTGCAATTAATGTTTTATATGATATTAGTGCCAACTAATGCTCTTAAAATACAACGGGGTAGGGCCAGGCACGGTGGCTCATGCCTGTAATCCCAGCACTTTGGGAGGCCGAGGTGGGCGGATCACGAGGTCAGGAGTTCAAGACCAGCATGACCAACATGGTGAAACCCTGTCTCTACTAAAAATACAAAAATTAGCTGGGCGTGGTGGCACGCACCTGTAATCCCAGCTACTCAGGAGTCTGAGGTAGGATAATCGCTTGAACCCAGGAGGCGAAGGTTGCAGTGAGCCGAGATTGTGCCACTGCACTCCAGCTTTGGCAACAGAGCAAGACTCCGTGTCAAAAAATATATATATATAATGGGGTAAGTATCACATTTCTTAACCATATGCATAGACTTGAAGAGCTGGAAAAAATCTCAAAGACTGTCTAATCCTCTATGCCCATGGTTCACAGTCTGGAGCATGCATCAGAATCACTTAAGGCTTATTAAACACAGATTGCTGGGCCCCACTGTCAACGTTGTACTCAATAGGTTGGCTGCTCCTGGTCCCTGGACCCTACTTTGAGAACCACTGCTCTAGCTGACCATGCTTTGCCCTGCTCATGTTTCCACTGCAGTGACTACCAGTTACCCCACTGAGATTGCATGTTCCTCTGCTTATGGGCCTTTCTGCTTCTAGACAGCTTACTACTGTCAAGAGACATTGACTTTTATCTGTGTGTCAGAGCCCAAATTCAATAAATATTTAAAAAACAATTTGTTGAATGAATTAAATAAGTGTACATTTACACAGCCCGATAGAGAACAGCTACTCACTGATAAACTGCACCCAGTGCTAGTACCCAAAGGGAGACCAAAAGTCAGCTGGAACCAGAGCAACAAGTAATTGGCAAATTCTAGAAAAATCCAAGCACCAAATCTCAGATTGAAGTTTCCAATCAAATATGGACACTGACAAGCAAAAGCCTGGGGCTCCTTTTTGTCAAATGTGTTACTTTGACCTGAGGGGCTATTAGCAAGTGCTTTTCATCTCACACACCATCAAAAGAAAGAGATGCTTTCACACTTATCTTTCAACTCAACGTTTCTCAGGGTCTGGAAAATGTCAACACAGGAAAATTGATTCCTTCTCCCCATTCACCTCCCTCCTCCTAATGCAGCCCAGAGGAAAGAAAAGGAGGCAGTGCACCCTGCAGAGCCTGTCTGGAGGGGAGGGTTCTCCAAGTGCAGGTGCTCTGAATATTGTAATACTCTGCAGTATTCTAAAGTATGTTTCTATAACAGTAATGGTCTGCTCTACGATAATTTAGTGGATTTAGTTTAAGAAAATAACTTTCTAGGCCAGGCACAGAGGCTCACACCTATAATCCTAGTACTTTGGGAGGCCAAAGCAGGTAGATCACTTGGGCCAGAGAGGTAGAGAGGTTGCAGTGAGCCAAGATCGTGCCACTGCACTCCAGCAGGCTGGGCGACAAAGCTAGACAGACAGACGGAAGGATGGACGGAAGGAAGGAAGGGAAGGAAGGGGAGAAGGGAGAAAGAGAGAAAGAAAAGAAAGAAAGGAGGGAGGAAAGGAGTGGAGTCCACTCCTTTAGTGCAGGCTGCACATAGTGACTTGCTTCTTTCTTTCTTTTCTCTTTTTCCCGAGGCAGAGTCTTGCTCTGTTGCCCAGGCTGGACTTCAGCAGCATGATCTCAGCTCACTGTAACCTCCACCTCCCGAGTTCAAGCAATTCTCCTGCCTCAGCCTCCCAAGTAGCTGGGATTACAGGCATGTGCCACCACATCCAGCTAATTTTATATTTTTAGTAGAGGTGGGGTTTCACTATGTTGGCCAGGCTGGTCTTGAGCTCTTGACCTCATGATCCGCCTGCCTTGGCCTCCCAAAGTGCTGGGATTACAGGTGTGAGCCACCATGCCCAGCCAATTTTAAAAGTATTTTTAACTAAATACAAATAAAATCACACCGTATCAAAATTTGTGAGATGTCACTAAAGTAGTACTGAGGAATAAATTTAAAAGACTAAACACCTATATCAGAAAAGAAGAAAAGTCACAAATCAATGACCTAAGGAAACTGGAATAAGAACAAATTAAACCCAAAAGTAAAAGAGAAGAATAAATAAAGATTTGAGTGAAAATTAATCAAAGGGAAAATAGAAAAATATTAAACTATATCAATGAAACCAATAGCTGGTTCATGGAGGTCAATAAAATTAATAAACCTCAAGCCTAGAGTGTCTCAACCCTGGCACTACTAAGACTTTGGCTGAATAATTCTCTATTGAGAGGATCTCACCCATCCACTGTAGAGTATCCAGCAGCATCCTAGACCTCTGCCTAGTAGATGCTGTGAACAAATGCCCCTCGTCCCTACACCAGACATGGTTTCTAGACACTGTCTCCAAAAATTACCAAATGTTCCTGGCATAGGTGGGGTAAACTTCCACCCATATTCACACCATAAACAAACATTAAAGTACATGAACCTAAATGTTAAACCAAAACCTATAAAAATTTTAGAAAAAAATCATAGGAGAAAGCCTTTTTGACTTTGAATTAGGCAGATTTCTTAGATATAATACCAAAAGTACAATCCATAAAGAATAAATGATAAATTGTACTTCATCAAAATTAAGAACAGTATCTTCAAAAGATATTGTTAAGAGAATGTAATAAATTTGCTATGGTTTAAATGTCCCCTCCAAAACTCTGGTGAAATTTAATTGCCACTGTAACATTACTAAGAGGCAATATTGTTACAATATTACAGTATTAAGAGATGGAACTTTTATCAGGTGATAGGTTACGAGGGCTCTGCTATCATTAATGGATTAATGCCATCATTGCAGGAGTGGGTTCCTTATAAAGGAATAAATCAGGCTGAGAGTGGTGGCACGCACCTGGAGTCCCAGCTACTCAGGAGGCTAAGGCAGGAGAATTGCTTCAACCTGGGAGGCAGAGGTTGCAGTGAGCTGAGATCAAGCCACTGCACTCCAGCCTGGGCAACACAGCAAGACACTGTCTCAAAAAAAAGAAAAAAAAAAAAGGCTGGGTGCAGTGGTTCTTGCCTGTAATCCCAGCACTTTGGGAGGCCAAGGTGGGCAGATCACTTGAGGCCAGGAGTTCAAGACCAGCCTGGCCAACACAGTGAAACCCTGTCTCTACTAAAAATACAAAAAAAAAAAAAAAGGCCTGTGTGGAGACGCACATCTGTAATCGCAGCTACTCAGGAGGCTAAGGTACAAGAATCATTAGAACCCAGGAGGCAGAGGTTGCAGTGAGCTGAGACTGTGTCACTGCACTCCAGCCTGGGTGACAGAGTGAGACTGTGTCTTAAATAAATAAATAAATAAATAAATAATAAAATAAAAATAATAAAACAGCTCCATTTTGCTTCTTTCTCACCCTCTCTTTGCCCTTCTGTCATGTAATGATACAGCAAAAATGCTCTCACCAGATGTCGCCCCGTCAATCTTAGACTTCCCAGATTCTAGAAACATGAGCCAATAAATTTCTGTTCATTATAAATTACCCAACCTGTGGTACTCTGTAATGGCAGCACAAAATGGGCTAAGATAAGACTGAATGGAAATATTTGCAAATCTTACACATGACAAATGACTTGCATCCAGAATACACAAAGAACTCTCAAAACTCAATAAGAAGGAAAACAATGCAAGAAAACGGGCAAAAAATTTGAGTAGACACTTCAACAAAGAAGATATATGGATGGTAAATAAGCATATGAAATGATGCTCAATGTCATTAGTCATCAGGGAAATGGAAATTAAAACCACAATGAGGTGTCACTACACACCCAACAGAATGGCTATAAAAGCCTGACCACCCCAACTGTTGGCAAGGATTTGGGGCAACTGGAACCCTCATAGACTATTTTGGTTATATCATATAACCACTTTGGAAAAGTATAGTAGTTCTTTGAAAAATTAAACATATGCCTACCATAGGATCTAGTCATTCTACTCCTAGACATCTACCCAGGGGAAATGAAAGATATGCATACAAAGACTGTGTATAATGCTCATGGCAGCTTTATTTTTAATAGCCCAAAACCAAAAACAACCTAAATGTCTATCAATGGGTGAAAAGATAAATGAACTGCGGTCTATCAGTACAATGGAGTACTACTTAACAATAAAAAGAAATCAGCTATTGATACAATGTGGATGAGTCTCGAAATAATTATGCTAAGCAAAAGCCAGGCAAAGAAGAGAACTTACTACATGATTCCATTTACATAAAATTCTAAAAATGCAAACTAATCCACAGAGACAGAAAGCTATCATTGGCTGGATGAGGAAGAGGGATTCAGCGTATAGCAAGGAGCTACAGGGAGAGAGTTACACAGGTCTATACATAAGTCAAAAACTTCTCAAATGTAAACACAAGGCCAAGGGCAGACTCATGCCTGTAATCCAGCACTTTGGGAGGCTGAGGTGGGAGGATCACTTGAGGCCAGGAGTTGGAGACCAGCCTAGGCAACATGGTGAGACCTCTTCTCTACAAAAAATTTTACAATTAGCCAGGCATGGCAGTGTGCACCTGTAGTCAGTTACTTGGGAGGCTGGGGTGGGAGAATCACTTGGGCCCAGGAGGTAGAGGCTACAGCGAGCCATGATCGCACCACTGCACTCCAGCCTGGGTGACAGAACGAGACCTTGTCTCAAAAAAATAAAATAAGTGAATTTACACTACTCCAGACATAATCTTTTATTTGATGAAAGGAGGAAAGGGGGCATATGACACAGATCCTTTGTACATGTGAAAGCAAGTATTTTGTCTTTAAAAAGAAAAAAAGGAGGGGAACATACAGTGAAGACTCAGAGAATAGGCTATTGTATTTAATATTATTTCTTAATTAAGATGTTGCCAATCTGAAATATTTCACAATAATAAAAAAGGAAAAATGATTGTATGTTTCCAATTTGGCCTGTCCCACTCCCAGCAGAACTAGGGGCTTCCCTCCTCCCACAGCCCTCAGGATTACATGTGTATACTGCAATAGCTTGTCTTCCCACTAGACTAACAGCTTCATCTGGATAGGGACTATGTCTTTTGATCTTGACATAGTGGTCAAATACAGGTTCGTTAGAGTCTGCGAGCCTGGCTTTGTATTCTAGGCGCTGCCACTCACCTACTGCATAATCTCAGAAAGTTATTCAATCTCCCCGATGCCCAGTTTTTTAAACCATAAAAAGGGCTAATAGGCTACATATGAGGATTCCATGTTAATTTCTCCAGAAAGGCCCTGCATGATCTGACACCTGATTTCCACTCTGTCATTTAGTCCTACCCTCCCTTGACTTGACAGTGCTCAGCCACAATGACCTCTCAGTTCCAATAAATCCACACACCACCTAGCTCTTTCCTGCCTGGAGGCCTTTGAGCATCCTATCTCTGCCGGATCTTCTTCCATGCCTGTCTCCTCTCTACAACCTCTTATGCCACAACAACATGGCTAGCTCCTTCTCATCTTCAAGTCTCAGTTAAATGTCACTTCCACCTAGAGGCCTCCTCACCAGTATTCTAGGAGGCCTTGGTTATTCTATGTCCCAGCACTCTGTTGTACCCTTCTTTCCACTCAACACTCATTCAAGTTATTGAGGACCTACTATATGTCAGTTACTGTTCCAGATTCTGAAGCTGTAACAGTGAATAAAACAGCTCTGATACAGTTCTGAAGGATATAAAATCTCCTGAAAAAGACAGACAATAAACAAGCAACATATGATATGGTAGGCAGCCATAAGTGCTATGGAGGAAAAATAATAACTTATGAAAGGAGGAATGGGAGTCGCAAGGATCGTTGTGATTTTAAATTTGGAGGTTAGTGAGGGCTCACTGACAAAATAACATCAAGTAAAGAAGTGAAGGGGGTCAGATCAACAAGAGCCATTAGAGATATGGGAGCTAGAGACAGGGGGTCATTTTGGGCAGCGCACAGCAAGTCCAAAGTCCCTCACGCAGCAAGAAAGCTGGTTTGGCTGTAGACACTCGAGTAGGGAGGAGAGCAACAGATAAGATAGGAAAGTAACAGCATGGAGAGGCAGGGAAGCCAAAAGAGGTTGTTCTGGGAGCCACTGTCAGGTCTTTGCCATTCACTCAGAGAGAGATAGGAAGCCAATGGAGGGTTTTGAACAGAAGACTGATGTGATCTGATTTACCTTTCAAAACCTGCTATTAGTTTAGCAATATATTTTATTTCCTGCCTAGATTCCCCACCTAGGTAAGGGCAGGAATCACGACTGTCTTGTGCACCACTATCACTCCAACACCCAGCACAATACATTGTAGGTACTCAATAAATACTTATAGATGACAAAGGTAAAAAGGTAATCTATGTAAAGTATCTACTGGTACAAAATAAGCATTCTGTAAGGAGTAACTATTATTATTCAGATCCCCAGAAGCCAGCACAGTGGCTGGTATACGTAGGAGTTTGAGTAAATGAATAAATAACTTTGTGAAATTACTGAAAATATATATTTAAAACATATAAGTAATGAAAAATATAATAATGAAAAATGAACCAATTGCTTTTCACCCGTTCCCTTATTAAAATGTGATTCATTCAGTTTTTAAATTTTACATTAACTCTCACCTTATGCTAGAGAGCACTACTCAGAATAACCTCATTGTGACTCAGTTCTCTAAACATTCTGCAATATCCTACAACACAATTAACACGAATCCACTGAAATACTAAAAAATTTCTAATTGGGTAAATTTATTCACATGATTTTTCAAACAATTTTAAGGCTAGCTGACCAAAAGTGGTTTGAGTTTGATTTTTTAAAAATTCAGATAAGCTTTGTTAATTCAAACATGTGGACAAAGACCTAAACATTTCCAGTTTTTACTTATTTTGACATCTCCATTCTTCACCACGAAAAAACTTAATGAGGATTACACCTGTTCCCACCGCCCCAGGGGGCTGGCCGGGCTAAAGCCGTTCAGTAATTATCTCAGGAAAAGCCCTTGAGAGTCTCCACAGCTTTCCAGAAAGACAACTTGGAGAAGGAGTCATGCATTAAAGCATGAAAACACACCAAATATTCATCCCATAAAAGCTGAACACTCTCCTCTGAACATGTTTACGATGTCTCAGTGGCAGGTACTGGAGTGGTGAGAAGGCCAGGTGTAGCCCGGCATGGTTTAATTGTATTCCCCACCTCTAAAAATGATCGAACCCATCCTAGCATAGCCACATAGTATCTGCAACGAAGCCTTCGGAACTTCTAGAAAAGCAAACAAAAGTTGCTTCAAATAAAACAAACTCAAAAAAAAAAAAAGCGATGCCAAGTGTGGAGCGGCTCGAAAGAACCCTCACGGGTTGGCTCCGACTTGCCGGTGCTTGTACACAATCGTGCCTGCGGCGTCCAGCTCAGACGCTCCCTTTCACGGAGGGGGAAATAACTTTCGGAAACAGCAGGCTTCCACAAACGCGAATGCTACACAGGACTTCTCAGCCTCCATCAAATAAGGCGCTAATGTTCCCAGCAGCACTGATTCCATACACAGCCCCCGCCCCGCCCTTTTCAACAGAAGAAAAATAACCTGAGGAGGAGAAGGTGCCACCGTCAGACCCTAAAGGCAATTTCAGACAACAAAGACCCCAAGCAATCAAAATGGAATTATAATCCCGGCCGTCTGAGCGCCCCCCGCCCCCGCGGAGGCGCTACGCTGCCGCACCCGCCGCCGCCCCTCCAGTGCCCGGGCCGCCAGTCCCCGCGCCCTCTCCAGCCCCGGTGCGCCCCGACCCGCGGGTTCCCGGGTTCCCGGGTTCCCGGGTCCCCGAGGCGAGCACCGCACCGCCCACGATCCCGCAATCTCTGCGCCGCGGCTGTCCGCCTTCCAGCTCACGCGGCGTTCAAAATCTTTCCCGCCCAGGCGTGACGCGAGGAATGAAAACAATCAGCGGCCCCCGAGCGCCGGGGCCTGGGCCCGGGAGGGGGCGGCCGGGGCACCCGGGAACAGCCTCCCGCGCAGCGCCTGCCCGAGCCGGGCGGACCGGCGGGCTGGGGCCCGGAGGTGACACAAAGAACCCGGAGAGACAAACGCCACCCGCTGGCGCTCGCTCCAATCCCCGGAGCGCCCCGCCCGCTGACAAGTTTGCGGCGCCCGCCGCGCATCCCGCTCTCCCCACCCGAGCAAAGTTTCCCGTGGCCCGCCTCGAACCCCGGCATTGGGTCGATTCCCGTCTCCCGCCGCCCCCGCCCCCGGCTCAGAGACCTTTCCCTCTCTCGCCTCCGCCCCTTCCCCTCCCTCCCACTCTCTCCGGGGCGCACCGGGGTGCTGGGGCCCCGCGGCCGCGCTTACCCACCGTCCGCCCGGCCGAGGGGCAAGGGCGCGGGCCGGGGCCGCCCGAGGTCGGCGCCCCGCTTGCCTGGTTCTCTGGATCGCGCCTTTTGCTCGCTCTCCCTCTCGCTTTTTCAGGTCCGGCCGAAGGCTCTGGGCGCAGCTGAGCGCGCTCCGCTCCTTGGCGCTCGGAAAGCGGCAAACCACGCCCCGCCCCTTCCCCGCCCGCCGCCCGCCTCCGGGTCCCGCGCTCGCCCCTCGGCGGCCAGTGTGGAGCGCGCCCGCCAGCGCCGGGGCGGAGCAGCAGGCCCCGCCGCAGCCCGGGGCGGGCAACTTTCTCCCCGTGTTTTGGGACATCAGAGGTGGTGTGAGGGAGAGACCACCTCGCAATGCAGGTTCACGACCCTTTTCTTACCCGGGGCTGGGTGAACAGGAGTCACAAGCTCCCTCAAAAAGCTCTTCTGGACGATTTCAGCAGGGGTTTTCTCCAACACCCGTAGATTCCTGGGTCTTGGAAGTAGGAGTTAGAGAGCAGATCTGCGATTAGCTACCAGACCATGAGCAAGTCATTTCACCCTGTGGGCTCTTTGTAAAACAAGGACTTTGGATTCGAAGGCCTTTAAAATCTGGATCCGTATTTCGTAGTGTGGTCCGGATCTTGGGGTCACCTGGAGAGAAGGGGAGGCGTTTGTTAATGCAGATAACTGGGTTCCTCCTTCCCCTTGGATGAGGGGAAGTGGAGAGCTGTCTCAGTCGTCCGACGCGACATACATCATCCAGGTCTGAAAACTCACTGCGAACTGCATCCTTGGAACTGCGTCTTGCAGGTGCCAGTTTGATTTTCCAGCCCATACTCAGTCCCTTTGGACCCAGGATGATGTCACTTGACACCCACTTACTTCTAGCGCTGTGATTACAGTATTCTCAGGCACTTGAAGTTCCAAATAAAAGGCGCACCTCACTATTATTACATAAAGAAGCAGCGGCTTTTCACTATTTCTCTATTGAGTTTCTATCACAATCAAATTTAACTTTTTCATTTTTTAGACAGGGTCTCACTCTGTCGCCCAGGCTGGAGTACAGTGGCGCGATCTAAACTCACTGCAGCCTCTACCTCCTGGTCTCAAGATATCCTCCAGCCTCAACCCCCCCATTTCATCCATTTCATCCCCCCCCTCCCCCCAGCCTTTAGTAGCTGGGACCACAGGCGCACGACACCACACCGGTAATTTTTGCATTTTTTTTTAGAGTCGGGATTTGGCTATGTTGCCCAAGCTAGTCTCAAACTCCTGGCCTCAAGTGATCCTCCCACCTCAGCCTCCCAAAGTGCTAGGATTACAGGCATGAGCCACTGCAACCGGCCTTAACTTTTCTTAAAACTCCAAGTTCATATATATGTCTGTGGCTACAGAATCTTGCCTGAATTACTTAAGTGACTCAAACTAGATGGCAAAGAACAGAGATTAGACGTTTAATAATGCATTCGGCAAACATATATTAATGGGAAAAATTAGTTGTAAGTTGTACCCACAATTTGGAACAATTGTTTCAAAAACGTTTACCTCTGTGACTACCAGGATGATTCAGGCAAATTATCTGAAATGCACATTTTATTAATGGTCAGTAGCTCAACTCTTCACAAATGTACAGTTCCTTGTATTCCCAGATTATCCTTCCAATGGTATCACTTCTCAGACTACCTAGCTTTGCATGATTTATTAACAATGGGTTGAGTCACAACAAAGCTCTATAAACCAAAAAGAACTTTCTGGGTTTTTTTGGGGTTTTTTGTTTGTTTGTTCGTTTGTTTTTTGAGACGGAGTCTTGCTCTGTTGCCCAGGCTGGAGTGCAGTGGAGCAATCTTGGCTCACTGCAACCTCTGCCTCCTGGGTTCAAGTGATTCTCCTGCCTCACCCTCCCAAGTAGCTGGGATTACAGGCGCCCGCCACCATGCCTGGCTAATTTTTGTATTTTTAGTAGAGATGGGGTTTCACCATGTTGGCCAGGCTGGTCTTACTCCTGACCTCGTGATCCACCCCCCTCGGCCTCCCCAAATGCTGGAATTACAGGCATGAGCCACCACATCCGGCCATATGCTATCTTTTCCTAAAACCACTTTGCTTGATAGGTTGGATAGTTGCAAGCTAGAGAGCCAATTTTAGGTAGAAGTTGGGCTCTAGGATTTGTGGGGCTGTCTACAAAGCATTGTCTGCTATTTTTTCTCTTCTCTGTTCTATTCATTTCCATTCTATGTCTATTGCTTTCTTTACAGTAAATCCTGCAAAATCATAATGGTAACAGTCTCTGGAGAAAATGTTACAATTTCCTAGTCATTGTTTCCTTCCAGGCATCTATGTTACAAGCCCTTGTTGAAGTGAAAGAACTGTTGCTCCACGTTTGTCTAGTACCCCTTAAAGAGTCCAGAATACAATGTCTCAAAATATTTTTAGGTGTCTCTAATTAGACCCTTCTAATTACCTGTGGTGTCCCTTAGCCATCCTAGTTTGGATATTAAATTAATACGTTCTTTTAAATCAGCAGATTAAACTAATGACAAGTGCAATGAAACAGATCCTCTGTACTTTGAAGTGATAATCAAATGTTAATGTTAAACCAAACTGAGACACACCTAGTTCTTTTAAAACACAACCCTGGGCCTATAAATGGATGGCTCATATGGTTACATCTCTGACTAGGAAACAGTAAGGGTTGCCATGAACCTGGCCATGCGTACACTCTCCCATGTACCAAAATACAAACATAGTGTGATAACATAGTATGTTGTTGGCCTGGTGCACTGACTCCCACCTGTAATCCCAGCACTTTGGGAGGCCGAGGCAGGTGGATCACCTGAGGTCAGGAGTTCGAGACCAGCCTAGCCAACATGGTGAAACCCCGTCTCTACCAAAAAAAAAAAAAAAAAACCAGGTGTGGTGGCTCATGCCTGTAATTCTAGCTACTTGGGAGGCTGAGGCAGGAGAATCGCTTGAACCCAGGAGGCAGAGATTGCAGTAAGCCGAGATCGTGCCATTGCACTCCAGCCTGGGCAACAAGAGCGAAACTCCATCTCAAAAAAAAAAAAAAAGTATGTTGTCATATTATGCCCCATGCCCCATCAAGCCTCTGTATTTTATAACAAATGATACGTTGGACTCAACAGCCTGCCTGAGAGACTTTGCTAACTCCAATTGCAATAAGCATAAGTTCTGCAAGTTGATCAAAATGAAAGCACATCTGTGACTTGGTACACAAACATGCTGTGACACATGGGTGAGAACCACCGAAGTAGACATTCCGCATATACTTGCACAGTGTACTGAGCAGGTGAACCAAGAGTCACTAACAAAAATCATGGTCTAAGGAACTCAAGAGAGTTGGCCATCCTCATGCCATTAAAGAAATGCTAAATTCACCACTCTAAGTTAGGCAGCAACTCCTTCCTGTCGCCCAATCTCATGGCACAAGAGTTGCTATTTATATTTCTGCATCCTACCCTCATGTATTTATCCTTGCATTCTGCGTGCCTAAACAAGAATGGCAACAGATTTTATCTTAGGAGCTAATTCCAGTCTTATACGTGGGTGCCATGTTTTAAAAAAATTGTGGGGTTCCATCTAGATTTGGCAAGAAAATATACAAGTTGATTAATGACTGATTCTCTGTCATGGGCACAGAAGGTGGTAGTGTGACAATGCTATGATGTATTTATCAACCCTGATGGTAATAGGAGATAATAATGTTAAGTGATTCACCAGATGGGTAAGTGAATTTAAAAACAACACAAAGTCTCTTTATCTGAAGAAGCAGGTATAATATTCATTAATCTGAGGCAAGGTGAGACCATCTCATTACTTATTCCTATTGCATTACTATGTTACTGCAAAAGACAAAAGGAGATTAACTTAGTGCTAAACACTCCTTGTTATGCTATCTCTGTCTAACTCAAGGAACAATCTTTGGCTACAATATTTTTTACCACTTTGGGAGTACTTGTATAAACCTGGATGAAAATAGCTAGCCAAGAAAACAGCTCTGTTTTTCCAAGAGTCTGATCACACCCTGTAAAGGCCAGAGCTCCTTATTGCATTCTGGTCTTGTTTCCTGTCAAACTTGGAAACTAACAGAAATAAATGTTGGCTAATTGCTCCCTTGACTAATGGTTCTTTCTGACCATTGTCCTAATAAAAGTAGAAAGCTGCATCCAACAAGATGCAAGTTGGTATTGCCAGTTGAACCATAGTCCAACATCCTAGAGATTGAGGAAAAATTAAAAGGAATATGCCATGATTCAGTGGAGCTGTGTACGTGAAGTGCCAAGCGTGGAGCCCGGCGGGCAGTAAGCACTAAACAAATGATAGCTGTCATTATTGCAATTATTTCAGTCAGTAACTATGGGGCTTGGAAGAGTATCATTTCAAAAGCACTTTATTGAATAGGTCAATTAAAGTATTAGATTTTTAAAATTCCATAACTGACCTCAGTTTACACAGGAGAAGACTAAAGGCTTAAAGTATTTGCCTAATAAAACTGGTAGTGTCCGTGCCTGAATTAGAACCTGGACATGTTTTTAACAGAAATAAATGCATCATTTAAAGAAATCCTGTTGTATGTCTTGTTTGTTTTACCCTCAAATGCAAAGTGATGCATTAATCATATTGCTCAGCTCACAATAAAAACAATAAAAATAAAGAGACATTAACATTTCTCTCTCAGGCTAAGATAGGTCTAACCAGCCAAATTAAGCAAGGATATAGAAAACTTAAACAATATATTAATAATAAATAAGATAGACCTTGGCTGGTCTGAGTGCAGTGGTGTTTACAACTAATTGATCACAACCAGCTACAGATTTCTTTGTTCCTTCTTCACTCCCACTGCTTCACTTGATAAGCCTTTAAAAATAAATAAATAATAACATAGACCTCCTGGATATGATATATAGTAAACTTTACACCTCAAAAATACAGAATGGACCAGACGAGGTGGCTGATGCCTGTAATCCCAGCAATTTGGGAGGCTTAGACAGGTGGATCACCTGAGGTCAGGAGTTCGAGACCATCCTGGCCAGCATGGTGAAACCCAGTCTCTACTAAAAATATAAAAATTAGCCAGGCATGGTGATGAGCACCTGTAATCCCAGCTACTTAGGAGGCTGAGGCAGGAGAATCGCTTGAACTCCAGAGGCAGAGGTTGCAGTGAGTTGGGATTGCACCACTGCACTCCAGCCTGGGAGACAAGAGTGAAACTCCATCTCAAGAAAAACAAAAAAATAGGCGGGGCATGGTGGCTCAGACCTGTAATCTCAGCACTTTGGGAGGCCAAGGTGGGTGGATCACCTGAGGTCACAAGTTCAAGACCAGCCTGGCCAACGTGGTGAAACCCCATCTCTACTAAAAATACAAAAATTCGCCATGTGTGCCCACACCTGTAATCCCAGCTACTTGGGAGGCTGAGGCAAGAGAATCACTTGAACCCAGGAGGCAGAGGTTGCTGTGAGCCAAGATCGTGCCATTGGACTCCACCCTAGGCGACAGAGTGAGACTCTGTCTCAAAAAAAAAAAAAAAAAAAAAATAGAGAACATACTTTCTTCCCAAGCACATATGGAGTCAGCAATGAAAATTGGCTATAATATATCATAAGGAAATTTTCAATAGTAGAATAAAGCAAATAAAGAAAATTTTATTTTATTTTATTTGAGACAAGGTCTCATGCTGTCACTCATGCTGGAGTGCAATGGTATGATCATGGCTTATTGCAGCCTCGACCTCCTGGGCTTAAGTGATCCTCCCACCTCAGCCTCCTGAGTAGCTGGGACTGCAGGCACATGCCACCACACCCAACTAATTTATTATTGTTTTTTTTTGTAAAAGCAGGGTCTCTATATGTTACCCAGGCTGGTCTTGAAGTCCTAGGCTCAGGCAATCCTCCTACCTTGGCCTCTCAAAGTACTGGTACTACAGGCGTGAGCCACATCATCAGGCTCATTTTAGTTAAACAATAATTAGTGAGTAAATAATATAATAAGCTGGGTGCTGTGGCTCACGCCTGTAATCCCAGCACTTTGGGAGGCCAAGGTGGGTGGATCACCTGAGGTCAAGAGTTCAAGAGCAGCCTGGCCAACATGGTGAAACCTCCTCTCTACCAATAATACAAAAAAAGCTAGCTGGGCATGGTGGTGCATGCCTGTAATTCCAGCTTCTCAGGAGGCTGAGGCAGGAGAATCACTTGAACCTGGGAGATGAAGGTTGCAGTGAGTTGAGATCAAACCACTGCATTCCAGCCTGGGCAACAGAGTGAAAGTGAAACTATGTCTCAAAAAAAAAAAAAAAAAAAAGAGAAAAGAAACCTAAACCAAAGTAAATCAAAGAAAAGCAGATTACCCCTTAATTGTTTAAGGTATTAAAAACAAAGAAAGAAAAAGAAAAGCGAAAGTAAAATAAAGATAAAGCAGAAATCAATTATGTCAAATACAGAGAACCAATGTATAAATTACCATACCAATTATTTGAGGAAAAAATTTAATGACAGACCACTAATTAGTCAAAACATGAGGAAGAAAGTATAACACTAAATTTTAAAAAATAAGAGGAGTATAGCCATTGAAACAGAAAATTACATAGTATTATGAAAATACATTTGATTTTTTTTTTTTTTTTGAGACAGAGTTTTGCTATTGTCACCCAGGCTGGAATGCAATGGCATGATCTCGGCTCACTGCAACCTCTGCCTCTTGGGTTCAAGCAATTCCCCTGCCTCAGCCTCCCAAGTAGCTAGGATTACAGGTGCCCACCACCACGCCTGGCTAATTTTTGTAATTTTAGTAGAGACAGGGTTTCACCATGTTGGCCAGGCTGGTTTTGAACTCCTGACCTCAGGTGATCCACCTGCCTCGGCCTCCCAAAGTGCTGGGATTACAGACATGAGCCACTGTGCTCGAAAATACATTTGAAAGCCTAGATTTAATAGAACTTGCAATATGCCAAAATTAATCTCAGAGATAGAAAGCCTAGACAAACCTATTTTACTAGAAAAAATAAAGACATAAAATAACTATCCACACAAAAAAGTATGAAGCCCAGATGGTTTCATGAGGAATTCTTCTAAATTTCTAAATATCTGATACTTAGATGCTGCTACATAAATTGTTTTGCAGCTTTTTCCTTTTATTTCTCTTTTATCTGTTTATTTAAAATAGAGACAGGGTCTTGCTATGTTGCCCAGGGTGGTCCTGAATTCCTAGCCTCAAGAGATTCTCTCGCCTTGGCCTCATAAAGTGCTAAGATTACAAGCGTGAGCCACCACACCCGGCTTGGACCATTTTAAAATAAGAAAAACTTCCCAATTGTTTTATGAAGCCAGTAACATTTTATGAAGCCAATCAACATAATATTGATTCCAAAATCTGACAAAGACTGTACAAAAAAGTTTATAAACCACTCTCACTTATGAATATGAATGTAAAAAAAATTCCAAGTCAAGTATTAACAGCAAAATCCAAAAGCACATTTTAAAAATACTTTATGTAATCTTGCTCCTTGGTATTTACCCAAATGAGTTAAATACTTACATTCACACAAAAACCTGTAAGTGAATGTTTGTAGCAGCTTTATTCATATTGCCAAAACTCGGTAGCAACCAAGATGTCCTTCAGTAAGTAAATGGATAAATAAATTATGTTAAACCCAGACAATTGAATATTATTCAGTGCTGAAAAGAAAGAGCTACCAAACCATGAAAAGACAAGGAAGAAACTTAAGTGCATATTACTAAATAGGAGAAGTCAATCTCTACATACTGTATGACTCCAAGTATATGATACTCCAGAAAAGACAAAAGTATGGAGACAGTAAAAAGATCAGTGATTGTCAGGATTGGGGGGTTGGAGGGATCAATAGATGGAGCACAGAGGATTTTTAGGGTGGTGAAACTATTCCGTATAATTCTACAATGGTGAATACATGTCATCATACGTTTGTCAAAATCCAAAGAGTATATGACAAGAAGAGTAATCCCTAATGTAAACTATAGACTTTGCATGATAATGTGTCAATGTAGCTTCATGGATCGTAAACTCTGGTGCCGGATGCTGATAGTGGGGAAAGCTGTGTGCATGAGTGTGTGTGTGGAAGGAGGGCAGTATATGGGAATGCTCTGTACTTTCCACTCAATTTTGCTGTAATTCTAAAATTGCTTAAAAACTTAAGCAAGAATTGCTTGAGCCTGGCAGGCGGAGGTTGCAGCCAGCTGATATGGTGCCACTGCACTCGGCCTGGGTGACAGAGTGAGACTCTGTCTCAAAAGGACAACAACAACAAACAAAAAAAAAAAAAAAAGAAGAAAAATGGGCAAAAAAAGGGCCAGGCGCGGTGGCTTATGCCTGTAATCCCAGCACTTTGGGAGGCTGAGGTGAGTGGATCATGAGTTCAGGAGATTGAGACCATCCTGGCTAACATGGTGAAACCCTGTCCCTACCAAAACTGCAAAAAAAATTAGCCAGGCATGGTGGTGGGTGCCTGTAGTCCCAGCTACTCGGGAGGCTGAGGCAGGAGAATGGTGTGA
Organism: Pongo abelii; assembly: GCF_028885655.2. Lineage (NCBI taxonomy): Eukaryota > Metazoa > Chordata > Mammalia > Primates > Hominidae > Pongo > Pongo abelii. The sequence continues at coordinate 68,015,070 of NC_072000.2, read as the reverse complement.
ACCTAGGAGGTGGAGCTTGCAGTGAGCTGAGATCGCACCACTGCACTCCAGCCTGGGTGACAGAACGAGACAATGTTTCAAAAAAAAAAGAAATAAATAAAAAGAAAAATGGGCAAAAAACATGAACAGACAATTCACAGAAAAATATATGTCTGAAACCCTTATGAGACATTCAACTTCATAAGAGAAATCTGAATAAAAACCAAACAGAAATATCATTTACTATCTATTAGTTTGGCAAAGATTCAAAAGCTTGACAATATACTCTGTTCATGTGGCTCTGTGGAAAAACATTCTCATGTTGTTGCTGAGAGTGCAAAATGGTTCAGCTCCAAATGGAGAAAATTTTGGTAATATCTAGCAAAACTACATATAACTTTACAAGAACTTACCCTGAGGAGATACCTAAAGAAAAACAGAAACAACATATGCACAAGGTTGTCCATTGCAGCACCATTTGTTTCATTGACAGATGATTTATCTTAGGGTTTGCCAATGGAGACAGAGAATGGAAGGCAGAAGAAGGGAAGAAGAGATGTGCTTCCTGTTTCCAGTTCCAGTCAGGTCCCCCCAGCAGCATGAGGACAGCTGTACATTCAGCCTTTTGCTTCTTTAGGGGCTCACAGCTTCAACTACTTGGCCCCTTCTTTCCAGAAGTTCCAACACCAATCTCAGAATGCACCCAACTGAGCAACATCTGTGGTGCACCAGAGAACCAGTCCCATGGCGCCCCCCAGAGGTCTCAGCTGTGGAGTATCTGCTCTCAAGGACTGAGCACAGCCACCTGGGGCCCCTCCTCTAAGCCTCTAAATTCTATTAATGCTACTTCTCATTTTGTTTCCCCTGCCCTAGGGATGATGTCTCCTTTCTACAGTTTTTTGTTTTGTTTTGTTTTGTTTTCTTTTGTTTTTGAGACAGAGTTTTGCTCTTGTTGCCCAGGCTGGAGTGCAATGGCACAATCTCGGTTCACTGAAACCTCTGCCTCCCAGGTTCAAGCGATTCTCCTGCCTCAGCCTCCTGAGTAGCTGGGATTACAGGCATGCGCCACCACACCCGGCCTAATTTTTGTCTTTTTAATAGAGATGGGGTTTCTCCATGTTGGTCAGGCTGGTCTCAAACTCCTGACCTCAGGGGATCCGCCTGCCTCAGCCTCCCAAAGAGCTGGGATTACACGCATGAGCCACTGTGCCCAGCCTCTACAGTTATTAATTAAAGGAGACCTAAAGAAGTGAAGGGATATCTTGTTCATGTAATGGCGATAAACAGAATACGTTTGGCAGAGACATTTAAAATTGGAGTTCCTGCCTGTAATCCCTACTATTGGGGAGGCTGAGGTGGGAGGATCCCTTAAACCCAGGAATTCAAGTCCAGCCTGGCAATATAGTGAGATCCCTTTAAAAAAAAAAAAAAAAGAAAGGAAGGAAGGAAAGAAGGAAGGAAGGAAGAAGAAAGGGAGGGAGGGAAAAGGAAGGAAGGAGGGAGGGAGGAAGGAAGGAAGGGAAAGAAAGAAAGGAAAGAAAGGAAGAAATACAAAAAACTGGGTTTCCTCAATGACCCTATAAAGCAAAACCAGTTCCCATGCTAAAATGCTTATTTTGGAGCAGTTACTTGAAAAAGACAAAAGCCTACTTTTTTTTTGAGACAGGGTCTTGCTGTGTCCCCCAGGCTGGAGTGCAATGATGCTGTCTTAGCTCACTGCAACCTCCAACCTCCCGGGTTCAAGTGATTCTCCTGCCTTAGCCTCCCAAGTAGCTGGGATTACATTCATGTGACACCACGCCTGGCTAATTTTTTCTATTTCTGGTAGAGAGGGGGTTTCACCATGTTGGCCAGGCTGGTCTTGAACTCCTGAACTCAGGTGATCCACCCACCTAGGCCTCCCAAAATCCTGGGATTATAGGCGTGAGCCACTGTGCCCGGCCCCAAAAGTCTATATTCTTTAAGTCCTTCTATTTGGGGTTATCTTTTCTTCAGCAAGCTTAAGCTAAACCCATACTAAGACATTGGATTAAAAATTTAAATTTGAAAACCAAAATGTTAACACTTTCAGAAGATAAAAATTATCTTTTTAGCTTTAGGGTGTGGAATAATGTCTTAAGACATAAGACAAATCACAGAAAGAAGATCTTTTCCGCGCATAATAAAGACCTAGAATCCAGAAAATATCTATTTTTTAAAATCTTTATTTATGTATCTATCTTTATCTATTTTTCTTGAGACAAGGTCTTGCTCTGTTGCCCAGGCCAGAGTGCAATTGTGTGATCTTGGCTCACTGCAGCCTCGACCTCCCAGTCTCAAAGGGTCCTCCCACCTCAGTCTCTCAAGTAGCTGGGATTACAGGCATAAGCCACTGCACAAGGCCTCAGAATATATCTAGAACTTCTATAAATCAATACGAAAAAATAAACAAATGACTAGAATAGCTGGACTGCAACTTTAGAGAAGAAAAAATTCCAAATGGTCAATAAATGGGAGGGAGGGGGGTGGTAATGCTCAATCTTATTAGTAATCAGAAAAATTTAAATGAGGGCCATAGTGAGGTAACGCTTTTACCCATTAGACTGGCAAAATTAAGAAATCTTAGGCCGGGCATGGTGGCTCACACCTGTAATCCCAGCACTTTGGGAGGCCAAGGTAGGCGGATCACGAGGTCAGGAGATGGAGAACATCCTGGCTAACACGGTGAAACCCCATCTCTACCAAAAATACAAAAAATTAGCCGGGCATGGTGGCACATGACTGTAGTCCCAGCTACTCGGGAGGCTGAGGCAGGAGAATCACTTGAATCTGGGAGTTGGAGGTTACAGTGAGCTGAGATCACGCCACTGATTCCAGCCTGGGCAATAGAATGAGACTCCGTCTAGAAAAAAAAAAAAAAAGAAAAAGAAATTTGAAAATACTAAGCATTGGTGAGGATATGAATCACTAGGAACTTTTCACATGCCACTACTGGAACTATAAGCGGAAGTGGAAGTTGGTAAAACAATTTTAAACATCAATTTCACATTATCTTAGAAAATTTGAAAATTTGCAAACCTTAAAACAGAGAATTTCTACTCCTAGGCATATACTATGTATAGCTAGAGCATGTGCAAAATGTACATGTAGGCTAGGTATACAGTGGCTCACACCTGTAATCCCAGCACTTTGGGAGGCTGAGGAGAGAGGATCACTTGAGCCCAGGAGTTCAAGGCAAGCTGGGGCAACATAGTGAGATCCCATCTCTACAAAAAATTTTAAAATTAGCCAAACTCAGTTATGCGTGCCTATAGTCTGGCTACTACGGAGGCTGGGAGGATTGCTAGAGCCCAGGAATTAGAGGCTGCAGTGAGCTATGATTGCGCCACTGCATTCCAGCCTGGGTGACACAGCAAGACCCTGTTAAAAAAAAAAAAGTAAATACATAAATAATGTACATGGATAAAAATGACTCATATATATTTCCAGCAGCATTATTTTTCTAAATGAAATATTAATGAATAATTTACTTATAATAAAACGCACAAATTTTAAATGTACGGTTCAATGAGTGCTACCAACTTCACAATCAAAGTTTTTTTGTTTTGTTTTGTTTTTTGCAATGAAGTCTTGCTCTGACACCCAGGCTACAGTGCAATGGCATAATCTTGCTCACTGCAACCTCCGCTTCCTGGAGTAGCTGGGTCTACAGGGGCATGCCACCATGCCCAGCTAATTTTTGTATTTTTAGTAGAGACAGGTTTCCCCATGTTGGCCAGGCTAGTCTCAAACTCCTGACCCCAGATGATCTACCCGCCTTGGCCTCCCAAAGTGCTGGGATTACAGGCGTGAGTCACTGTGCCCGGCCCTTATTGTCTTTTTAATTTTCACCATTTCATTGTCATCTTGATTTGCATTTCCCTAATGACTACTGATGTTGAGCATCTTTTATGTGCTTATTGGACATTTGCATTTTTTTGGAAAAATGTCTAGTCTATTCAGATACTTTGCTCTTTTTTTTTTTTTTTGAAACAGAGTCTCACTTTGTCATCCAGGCTGGAGTGCAGTGACACAATCTCAGCTCACTGAAACCTCTGCCTCCTGGGCTCAAGCAATCCTTCTACCTCAGCCTCCCAAGTAGCTGGGACTACAGGCCCATGGCATTATACTGAGCTAATTTTTACATTTTTTGTAGAGACGGGGGGCTCTTACTATATTGCCCAGGCTGGTCTCGAACTTCTGGGCTCAAGCAATCCACCTGCCTTGGCCTCTTAAAGTGCTGGGATTACAGGCATGAGCCACTGCATCTGGCACTTTCCTCATTTTTTAAATAGAATTGTTTGTTTTTACTGTGGAGTTGCAAAAATTCTTTAATTATTCTGGATACAAGTTCCATACCTGACATATGACTAGCAAATATTTTCTCCAATTCTGTGTGTTGCCTTCGTTGTATTGATGATGTCCTTTGAAGTACAAAAGTTTTTCATTTTGATAAATTCCAATTTATCTATTTTTTTCTTTTGTTGCTATAATTTTGGTATCCTATTAAGAAACCATCACCTGACCCAAAGTCACAAAGATATACACATAGGCTTTCTTCTAAGAGTTTCATAGTTTTAGCTCTTACTTTTTAGGTCAATGATCCACTTTGAGTTAATTTTTGTGTATTGTGTGATGTAGGGGTCCAGCTTCAGTCTTTTGCATCTGAATATTCAATTGTCCCAACACCATTCATTGAAAAGACTATTTTTTCCCATTGAATTTTCTTGGCACTCTTGTTAAAAATCAATTGACCATAATCTAAGAGTTATTCATTCCTTCCTGTACTTCTGAATTTACATCTTATATAATTTCCTGCATCCTTAAGAGTTTCCCTTAGCATTTCTTGTTGTGGCAGCATTACTTATAATAGTAACACAAATTAAAAGCTCCCCAGTGTCCAAAGATGAAAGAATGGATTGATAAAATGAGTTATTTTTTTACAATGGAATATCATCTAACAATGAAAATGAATCTACTATAACTACATACAAAAGCACAGACACCACTTAGGAACAGAATACTAACAACCCTGGCTTTTGTTCTCTGTGAGATGAGAATTCACTGTAATGTTTTGTAGCAGAGGAAGAATATTATCTAATTTACATTCTTACAGGATTAATTTGGCTGCTGTGTTGAGCACAGACGGTCGGGGGAGAAAGAGAGGCAAAGACAGATGTTGGCAGATCCACTGTGAGGCCATTGCAATAATTCAGGCAAGAGATGACGGTGTCTTGGACCAAGGTGGTGGTAAGTGGGAATGGTAAATGACAGAACTCTGGCTATATGTTGAAGGCACAACCAACAAAACTTTAGGGTGTCAGTGAAGGAAAGGAATCAAGTAGGTACTATAGGTATTAGAATGAAAAGAAAATGAGTAAACTTTATTCTTCAAAATAATAGCTTAGTTGGCATAATGATATTACAAAAACTGAAGAATGGTAAGTGAAAGGCGTCAGTGACCCCAATGTTTATAGTCTGAACAAATGAAGAAACAGTCTTATATTGTTGTCTGCACTTTTCTATATTTTTGAAGTATTTTGTAATACATAAATGGTGAGAATACATAACTTTTAAAAACAAGCCTGGGTGTGGTGGCTCATGCCCATAATCCCAGCACTTTGGGAAGTCAAGATGGGCAGATTGCATGAGCCCAGGAGTTCGAGACCAGAATGGGGAACATGGTGAAACCCCATCTCTACAAAAAATACCAAAAAATTAGCCAGGCATAGTGGCGCATGCCTGTAGTTCCAGCTACTTGAGAGTCTGAGGTGGGAGGATCACCTGAGCCGAGGAAGTCGAGGCTGCATTGCACTGCACTCCAGCCTGGGTGACACAGTGCGACCCTGTCAAAAGGAACTAGAAATGCAAATTAAAATATTAATTGAAATATTTGGATATTTTCACCTTTTTTTTTTTTTTTTTTGAGACAGAGTTTTGCTCTTGTTGCCCAGGCTGGAGTGCAATGGCGCGATCTCGGCTCACTGCAACCTCTGCCTCCCGGGTTTAAGCGATTCTCCTGCCTCAGCCTCCTGAATAGCTGGGATTACAGGCATGTGCCACCATGCCCAGCTAATTTTGTATTTTTAGTAGAGACGGGGTTTCTCCATGTTGGTCAGGCTGATCTTGAACTCCCGACCTCAGGTGATCCGCCCACCTCAGCCTCCCAAAATGCTGGGATTACAGGCATGAGCCACCACACCCGGCCTTGGATATTTTCAAAATAAGAATAATATTTAAGAAATGAGGTACTAGAAAACACTGATGCTAATGGGAATATCTCAAGGATTAACATGTCCTTTCAGGGCTGGAAATACACACACACACGCAAATATCTCCATTAAGATACGTACATACGTAAGACCAGGCATGATGGTTCATGCCTGTAATTCCAGCAGTTTGGGAAGCCAAAGAGGGCGGATCACTTGAGGTCAGGAGTTTGAGACCAGCCTGGCCAACCTGGTGAAACCCCATCTCTACTAAAAATACAAAAATTAAGCGGGTTTGGAGGTAGGCACCTTAATCCCAGCTACTCAGGAGGCTGATGCTGGAGAATTTCTTGAACCCCAGAGGTTGAGGTTGCAGTGAGCTAAGATTGGACCACTGCACTCCAGCCTGGGCAACAGGGAGAAACTCTGCCTCAAAAAATAAAAACAGAAATAAAAAATAAAAATATCAATATGTACTTTCAAACTTTTCATAAAATCCCGTATTACGATAATTATATATCCATGATAACTGGTTTTATCTACTTAAAAAAACTCTTTATGGATGCATCTTTAGCACCTAGGAAAACAGCAGGCACATAATATGCCGTCAATAGATAGTTGTTGAATTAATGAATAAATAAAAGAAGCTTTATTTATTTTATTTTGTTTACTTGTTATCTGAACTCCACAAATGCTATGTTTGACTTACACTATTCTGCACAATAAGAATTAAGAAATTGGACAAATGTAGCCAGGCGTGGTGACTCACGCCTGTAATCCCAGCACTTTGGGAGGCCGAGGCAGGTGGATCACGAGGTCAAGAGATTGAGACCATCCTGGCCAACATGGTGAAACCCTGTCTCTACTAAAAATACAAAAATTAGCTGGGTGTGGTGACGTGCGCCTGTAGTCTCAGCTACTTGGGAAGATGAGGCAGAAGAATCACTGGAACCCAGGAGGCGGAGGTTGCAGTGAACTGAGGTCACACCGACGCACTCCAGCCTGGCAACAGAGTGAGACTCTACCTCAAAAAAAAAAAAAGAAAAAGAAAAAGAAATTGGACAAATGCAGTTGCTCACACCCGTAATCCCAGCACTTTGGGAGGCCAAGGCAGGAGGATCACTTAAGGCCAGGAGTTCGAGACCAGCCTGGGCAACATAGCAAGACCTAATTTCTACAGGAAAAAAGAAAAAAGAATTAAGAGACTGACATAGTTGTGTTGTTATTATCAGAGTAAATTTCAGTCATTACTAAATCAGTCTGAAGAACTTTAAACAAACAAACAAAATAACCCAAGGATGAATTTTCTTTTCTTTTCTTTTCTTTTTTTTATTTTTTTCTGAGATGGAGTCTCACTGTGCCACCCAGGCTGGAGTGCAGGGGTACAATCTCAGCTCACTGCAACCTCTGCCTCCTGGGATCAAGCAATTTTTATGCCTCAACCTCTCAAGTAGCTAGGATTACAGGTATGTGCCCCCATACCTGGCTAGTATTTGTATTGAATTTTCTAAAAGAGATATTTTAATCTGTGAAATATATGAACATATTAAATTAAGAAACTCAGAAGGTTCCTTAAATATTCTTTGCTATGTGTATCTTGGAATGTGCCTACTCAAAACAGATTACCAAAAAAATGAGACTGCCTTTTGAGATGGAAGATAGAGCAGCTTATGTTCCATAGGACAGGATTCTATGTTGGTACATTTATCATTCTTACTAGGTGATAGCAAAGCAGACTCAACACAGTAGTTACTCAAGTGTGGTTATCATACCACTAGGGGGGACACATGATTATTTTAGTTGATGAAATACAGACACGTTAAAAAAAAAAAATCTGCATTTCCATGGATATTAATGATTAGGACTAGGTTAAAGAAAGCATTACAATGAAAGGAGTATGAGTCAACTTAAAATTATTTTATTTTTAAAATAATAGCACAGTTAGCATGATATTGCAAAAATTATGAAGTTTTAGAAATACTAGGTTAAAAGTATAAGGAAGGGTACAAAGCATGTTGTATGCCATTAATAGGGAGTTATTAATTGAATTAGATTTGGAAACAGAATTGAGAATCCAGACACATGCTACTTCCAAATGATCCATAGACAATGATTCAAGGAACGGATAAACAGTATATTAGAGAAGAGGTGCTAGAGCTTAGCTGTGGGTTTATCATATACAAAGATAGGTAGTTCTTATGTTAATCAGCGGTCTGCTTGTTAAGTGCCAGTTGGTCTGTTATATGTCTGGCTTCACTTATATGTATATTTTTTCTTTTTTTGATCCACTGCTAAGAATCTGTCTTCACATATATTATCTATTTGAGAAAGAAAAGTACAAGAAGATAAGCACTATAGATTTGTATTCTACCTCCTCTCATATTTGGTATGGCAGAACATGTATATGGATATTTAATAAATATTTTAATACTAATGAAAGAGCAGTATGTAACATAGAATTTGATTCAGAAAAAGAACATTTCTTTTCTTTTTTTTTTTTTTGACAGGGACTTGCTTTGTCACCCAGGCTGGAGCACAGTGGCGTGATCATAGTGCACTGCAGCCTTGAAATCCTGGGATCCTGGGATCTTTCTGTTTCTGCCTCCCAAAGTGCTGGGATTACAGGTGTGAGCTACTGCACCCGGCCAATATATGCATTATTATTTTTTATTTTTACTTTTTTGATACAGGGTCTGTATCAAAAGCCTCTGTCACCCAGGCTGGAGTGCAGTGGAGTGATCTCAGCTCACTGCAGCCTTGACCTCCCAGGGCCTCTCGAGAGCTGGGACTACAGGCACGTGCCACCATACCGGACTAATTTTTGTTTTCTTTTTTTTTTTTTTGGTAGAGACAGGGTCTCGCCATGTTGCCCAGGCTGGTCTTGAACTCCTGGGTTCAAGCTACCCTCCAGCCTCTGCCTCCCAAAGTGTTGAGATTACAGGTGTGAGCCATGGCACCTGGTCTGCATTATTATTTACCAGTAAAATTATCCTGCTTTGGTATATTTTAAGTAAATTGTTAAACTCTGGCTTACTAAAAATTATGGCTTTCTTCTGACGATTTCTTCTTCTACGACAATAGTTAAACATTGTAAAACAGAGAGGTAGAGAATCCACCAAATCACGCACTTCTGTCATAACTGTGTTCTACACTCCTCAGCTGAACCTGAAATAATAATTTTTCTCTGGTGAATTATTATGATTTTCAAATTCAGAAGAGAATTTCTCAGACCTCACAGATTAGAGGAATTACAAAATTAGAAATACTGGCTAAGGCCGGGAATGGTGGCTCATGCCTATAATCCCAGCACTTTGGGAGGTTGAGGTGGGAGGATCACTTGAGCCCAGGAGTTCCAGACCAGCCTGGGCAACATGGTGAAACCCCATCTCCACTATGTTGCCCATGGCTGGTGTCGAACTCCTGGGCTCAAGAGATCCTCCCATCCCAGCCTCCCAAAATGCTGGGATTACAAGTGTGAGCCGCCACACTCAGCTGGCCTCCTTTTATTTCTGCTTCTCATTGCGTTAGTTGACAACCAAGCAAATTTATCTTGAGAGCTCAGACAAAAGTGAGCATGATTAATTTGAAAATCATAATTTAGTAGCATTATTTTTTAATCCAGCATGTTTATTTTGAACATTTATCAATAAACCTCTTTGCTACTAATAGACTATTACAAATCAAAATAATAATTTTTGTGGGATACAAGAATAAAATACTGAAAAATCTAAACACAATGTCTATAAAAATGTGGTCTCTTGAATATTGAAATTTAAAAAAATATGTTTTCTAGTTAGTTTTTAAAATAATGTGATATTTTAGTGACTTCAATAATCATTAAGATTCTTAGAAGAACGAACATTATATTCATGCTGGGCGCAGTGGCTCACGCCTGTAATCCCAACACTTTGGGAGGCTGAGGTGGGCGGATCACCTGAGGTCAGGAGTTCAAAACCAGCCTGGCCAACATGGCGAAAGTAAAATACAAATATTAGCCAGGTGTGGTGGTGCATGCCTGTAGTTCCAGCTACTCAGGAGGCTGAGACAGGAGAATCACTTGAACCCAGGAGGTGGAGGTTTCACTGAGCCGAGATTGTGTCACTGCACTCCTGCCTGGGGGACAGAGTGAGACCCCATCTCAAAAAAAAAAAAAAAAAAGAATGAACATTATATTCTAATGTTATCTATTTCCAGAAGTCAATGAGAAATGAATGTGTCAAGAAAAAAATAGAAGAATCAGACAAATACACAAGCTAAAACAAAAATCAAGAGCAAATGTCAAGAACAACAAAAAGAATCAAATCATGTTCAGACTTTTTCTTCTGCAACATTAGATACTAGAAAGTAAAAAAACAAAATCCTAGTATTTTGATAGAAAGAGGTAGAGTCCCAGGACTTCTATATTTAGTCAAGATGTCACTCCATATGTGAAGACAACACAAACAAAATTCAGATATGCAAGGGGTCTGAAGATATATACCACCAATAACTCTTCCTGAAAAAACACTCAAAGATTCTAGCTAATCAAGAGCATGGCCAAAATAGAGATTCAAAAATAAAGAGATTGGCTGGGCGCTGTGGCTCACGCCTGTAATCCCAGCACTTTGGGAGGCCGAAGCGGGTGGATCACCTAAGGTCAGGAGTTCCAGACCAGCCTGGCCAACCTGGTGAAACCCCGTCTCTACTAAAAATACAAAAATTAGCCGGGCAGGGTGGCAGGTGCCGGTAATCCCAGCTACTCGGGAGGTTGCAGAAGGAGAATCACTTGACCCCGGAAGGTGGAGGTTGCAGTGAGCTGAGATCACACCACTGCACTCCAGCCTGGGCGACAGAATGAGACTGTCTCACAAAAAAAAAAAAAAAAAAAAAAGAATAAGGAGATCACTGTATTGAAAGATTGGTGGTGAGAAATAAGCTCCCATTTAATAATAGAATAGTATTATAATAATTATGAACAATCATAAAACAAATCAGACTATTATTAATAAGTATTAGAAAAATTCAAATGTCCTAATAACTTTTAATTTTAATTAATTAATTAATTTTTTTTTTGAGATGAAGTCTTGCTCTGTTGCTGAGGCTGGAGTGCAGTGGCATGATCATGGTTCACTGCAGCCTTGAACACCTGGGCTCACGCAATCCTCCCTCCTCAGCCTCATGAGTAGCTGGGACCATAGGTGCACGCCACCACTCCCAGTTAATTTTTAAAAATTATTTGCAGAGACAAGGTCTTGCTATGTTGCCCAGGCTAGCCCCAAACTCCTGGACAAAAGGGATTCTCCCATCTGCCTCTCAAAATGCTGGGATTACAGGCATGAGCCACCATGTCTGGACAATTTTTAATTTTTTTGAAGTGTACAATTTAATAGCTACTAATATATTCACAATGATGTATCCATTAATACAATCCATTTTAGAATTTTTTTTATCCTCAAAAAAGAAAAACCTCACACTGTTTAGCCTTCACCCTATCACCATCACCCCACTCCCTGTCCTAGGCCGCTACTAATCTACTTTCCATCTCTAAAGATTTCCCTAATCTGGACATTTCATATAAATGGAATCATATAATATATGGTCCTTTGTGACTGGCTTCTTTCTCTTGGCATAATATTTTAAAGTTTCACCCATCTTTTTCTATGTATCAGCACTTCATTCCTTTTTATGGCCAAATAATATCCCGTATAGAATATATGCCACTTATTATATTTCACATAACATTCCAGATTAATTGGTTGATAGACATTTGTTTTTTTTACACCTTTGAGCTATTAAAATAATGTTGTTGTCTGGCCACAGTGCCTCATGCCTATAATCCCAGCACTTTGGGAAGCTGAGGTGGGAGGATTACTTGAGCCCAGGAGTTCAAGATCAGCCTGGGGAACAAAGTGAGACCCCCGTCTACCCCAAAAATCAAACAAATTAGCTGGGGCAGTGCATGTCTGTAGTCCCAGCTATTTGGGAGGCAGGCTGAGGAGGGAGGATAGCTTCATCCCAGGAGGGTTGAGGCTGCAGTGAGCTGTATTCCCACCACTACATCCCAGCCTGGGCAACAGAGCAAGAGCTGTCTTTAAAATAATAAATAAAAATAATATTAATAAAATAAAAATAAATAAAAAATAAAAATATGAGAATTTGGGCATAAGTTTTTGTGTAGATATATGTTTTAATCATTTCTCTTGAGTATGTGTATCTAGGAGTGGAATTGCTGGAGCATATGGTAACTCTGTGATTAACTATTTGAAGAAGAAATGCTAGACTTTTTTTTTTTTTTTTTTTTTTGACACAGGATCTTCCTCTGTTGCCCAGGCTGGAGTGCAGTGACATGACCATGGCTCACTGCAACCTTGACCATGTGGGCTCAAGCAATCCTCTCGCCTCAGCCTCCCAAGTAGCTGGTACCACAGGTGCGTGCCACAACAACCAGCTCGTTTTTTAAAATTTTTTTCATAGAGATAGGGTCTCATTATGTTGCTCAGGCTGGTCTTGAACTCCTGGCCTCAAACGATCCTCCCACCTCGACCTCCTAAACTGTTGAAATTACAAGTGTGAGCTACCATGCCTGGCCCCAGACTTTTTTTTGAAGTGGCAGCACCATTTTACATGTCCATCAGCAATATATGAGGGTTCTAATTTCTACACATGCTATCCAATATTTATTATTGGTCTTTTTTTAAGTTATAGCCATTCTAATATCTCATTGTGGTACTATCGTAAGTGGCATCTCATTGTAGTTTCAGTTGAGTTTTTCTAATGCCCACTGATATTGAACATCTTTTTTTGTATTTATTGGCTACTTACATAGTCTTCCCTTGGTATCTGCAAAAGATTGGTTTCAGCAACACACAATAATACCAAAATCCAAGGATGCTCATCTCACTTATATAGAATGGCATAGTATTTGCATATAGCCTATGAACATCCTCCCATACACTTTATTTTTTATTTATTTATTTATTTATTTATTTGAGATGGAGTCTCACTCTGTTGCCCAGGCTGGAGTGCAGTGTCATGATCTTGGCTCACTGCAACCTCTGCCTCCCAAGTTCAAGTAATTCTCCTGCCTCAGCCTCAGTTTTTATTTTTGTGGTAGACGGGGGTCTCACTTTGTTCCCCAGGCTGATCTTGAACTCCTGGGCTCAAGTAATCCTCCCACCTGAGCCTCCCAAAGTACTGGGATTACAGGCACCTGCCACCATGCCCGGCTAATTTTTATATTTTTAGTAGAGACAGGGTTTTACCATGTTGGCCAGGCTGGTCTTGAACTCCTCACCTCAGGTGATCCACCCGCCTCGGCCTCCCAAAGTGCTGGGATTATAGGTGTGAACCACCTCACCAAGCCCCTCCCATATACTTCAGATTATCTCTAGATTACTTACAATACCTAACATAATGTAAATATGGTCTAACTAGGTGTTGTACTGTATTTTTAAATTTGTATTATTTTTTATTGTTGTATGTTATCTTTATTTTATTTTTCCCAAATATGTATTTTTTCCCTTGAGACAGGGTCTCACTCTGTCACCCAGGCTGAAGTGCAGTGGCATGATCATGGCTCATGGCAGCCTCAACCTCCTGGGCTCAAGGAATCCTCCCACCACAGCCTCTGGAGTAGCTGGGGTTACAGGCATGCACCACCACACCTGGCTAATTTTTTTTTTTTTTTTTGAAAGACGAAGACTCACCATGTTGCCCAGGCTGGTCTCAAACACTTGAGCTCAAGTGATCCACCTGCCTCAACCTCCCAAAGTGCTGAGATTACAGGCATGAGCCACTGTGCCCAGCCCCAAATATTTTCAATCTGCTGTTAATTGAAACTGCAAATGTAGAACCCATGGATATGAAGGGCTTACTGTATATGTTGTTTGGAGTCATGACTATTTAAATCCTTTGGCCATTTCTTGGCTGATCTCATCTTGCTGAGATCAGTCCGCCCTCCCCCTGTGAGAGTGTAATACTGTGCTTAATAAATTTTTGCTGCTTTCTTTGCTCTAAAAAAAAATCCTTTGCCCATTTCTTTTCTTTTTTCTTTTTCTTTTCTTTTCTTTTTTTTTTTTGAGACGGAGTTTCAATCTTGTTGCCCAGGCTGGAGTGCAATGACGCGATCTCGGCTCACCGCAACCTCCGCCTCCCAAGTTCAAGCAATTCTCTTGCATCAGCCTCCCAAGTAGCTGGGATTACAGGCATGCGCCACCACACCCAGCTAATTTTTGTATTTTTAGTAGAGACAGGGTTTCTCTGTGTTGGTTAGGCTGGTCTCGAACTCCCGACCTTAGGTGATCCACCCCCCTCGGTCTCCCAAAGTGCTGGGATTACAGGCGTGAGCCACCGTGCCCGGCCTGCACATTTCTTAATTGGGCCATCTTTTTGTTGTAGTTGAGTTGCAAGAATTTTTTTTTTTTTGAGACGGAGTCTTGCTCTGTCACCCAGGCTGGCTTGCAGTGGCACGATCTCAGCTCACTGCAACCTCTGTCTCCTGGGTTCAAGCAATTCTCCTGTGTCACCTTCCCAAGTAGCTGGGATTCCAGGCATGTGCCACCATGCCCAGCTAATTTTTGTATTTTTAGTAGAGATAGGTTTTCACCATGTTGGCCAGGCTGGTCTCAAACTCCTAACCTCAGGTGATCCACCCGCCTTGGCCTCCCAAAGTGCTGGGATTACAGCCGTGAGCTACCGTGCCCAGCTGCGAGAATTCTTTATATATTCAGGATACTAAACATTTATCAGGTATACAATTTGCAAATATTTTCTCCCACTCAAGTGGGTTGTCTTTTCACTTTCTTGGGGAGTTTTTAAAGCTAAAAAGTTTTTACTTTTGATGAAGTTTAATTGTCTCTTTCATATTTTATAGCTTGTGCTTGTGGTGTCCTAAGAAACCATTGCCTAACACAAGGTCACAGAGATATTCCCCTAGATTTTTTTCTAAGAGTTTTATGTTTTAACTCTTATAAATTGATGATCTGTTTTTGGTTAATTTTTGTAAGTGGTGTGAGATTCAATTTCGTATTTGTAGGTGTCATTCTTGTGCATGTGGATATCATGTTGTCCTGGGAACATTCATTGAAAATAACTATTGTTGGCCAGGTGCGGTGGCTCACACCTGTAATCCCAGCACTTAGGGAGGCCAAGGCAGGCGGATCATGAGGTCAAGAGATCAAGACCATCCTGGCCAACATGGTGATACCCCGTCTCTACTAAAAATACAAAAAAATTAGCTGGGTGTGGTGGCACGTGCCTGTAGTCCCAGCTACTCGGGAGGCTGAGGCAGGAGAATCGCTTGAACCTGGGAGGCGGAGGTTGCAGTGAGCTGAGATTGTGCCACTGAACTCCAGACTGGCAACAGAGCGAGACTGTAGTATCTTGATTACTGTAGCTTTTAGTAAGTTTTGAAATTGGGAAGTGTGTAAGTAATTCCAACTTAGTTACTTTTTTTCAAGATTGCTTTCACTATTCTGGGTTCCTTGCATTTCCATATGAATTTTAGGATTAACTTGTCCAATTCTTTAAAAATGGCAGCTGAGGTTTTACAGCTATTGGATTCAGTCTGTAGATCAAGTTGGAAAGTACTGCTATCTTAACAATATTAAGTATTCCTGTCCATGAGTATGGGCTATCTTTTCGTTTACTTAGGTCTTTACATTTCTTTCTCTTTTTTTTGAGACTGAGTCTCACTTTGTTGCCTAGGCTGGAGTGCAGTGGCATGATCTTGGCTCACTGCCTTCGCCTCCTGGGTTCAAGCAATTCTCCCTGCCTCAGGCTCCTGAATAGCTGGGATTACAGGCACACGCCACCATTACCAGCTAATTTTTGTATTTTTTAGTAGAGACGGGGTTTTGCCATGTTGACCAGGCTGGTTTTGAACTCCTGCCTCGGCCTCCCAAAGTGCTGGGATTACAGATGTGAGCCACTGCACCTGGCTACATTTCTTTCAACAATGTTTTGTAGTTTCCATTGAATAAGTCTTGCACTTCTTTCAGTAAATCTATTGGTAATTAATTTATTCTGTTTGATGCTGTTGTGAATGATATTTTCCAATTGTAATTTCTTGACTTTTTTCATTGACAGTATATAGAAATACAATTGATTTTTGTGTATTGCTCTTATATCTTGCAACCTTGGTAAACACATTAGTTTTGGTGTTTTTTTGTAGATACAATAGTTTTTTTTACATAAAAGTTTATGTTATTGCCATTAAAGACAATTTAACTTCTTTCCTTCCAACCTTGGTAATTTTTTTGATCTCACTCCAGTGCTACATTGAGTGGAAGTGATGAAAATATACCTCCTTGCTTTGTTCCTGATACTCGAAAAAAAGCATTTAGTTTTTCACCATACAGTATGTTAGTGTAATTTTCTTCATCAATGTCCTTTATCAGTTAATAAAGTTTTTGTATGTCCCTAACTTTTTTTTTGAGACAGAGTCTACCCCTGTCACCCAGGCTGTAGTTCAGTGGCATGATCTCAGCTCACTGCAACCTCCACTTCCCAGGCTCAAGCAATTCTCCTGCCTCAGCCTCCTGCCCAGCTAATTTTGTATTTTTAGTAGAGATGGGGTTTCACTGTGTTGGCCAGGCTGGTCTCAAACTCCTGACCTTGTGATCCGCTCACCTTGGCCTTCCAAAGTGCTAGGTTTACAAGCGTGAGCCACTGCGCCCAGGCATCTGTCCCTAACTCTTAAAAAAAAATTAATTTTTAATTTTTGTGGGTGCACAGTAGGTGTGTATATTTATGGCTTACATGAGATATGTTGATACAGGCATGCAATGTGTAATAATCACATCAGGGTAAATGGGGTATGCATCACCTCCAGCACTTATCCTTTGTGTTTCAAACAATCCAATTACACTCTTTTAATTATGCTTTTTTTTTTTTTTTGAGACAGATTCTCGCTCTGTCACCCAGGTTGGAGTGCAGTGGCGCCATCTTAGCTCACTGCAACCTCTGCCTCCCGGGTTCAAGCAATTCGCCTGCCTCAGCCTCCCAACTAGCTGGGATTACAGGCACCTGCCACCACACCCAGCTGATTTTTGTGTTTTTAATAGAGACAGGGTTTTGCCATGTTGGCCAGGCTGGTCTTGAACTCCTGACCTTAGGTGATCCACCCACCTCGGCCTCCCAAAGTGCTGGTATTACAGGCGTGAGCCACCGCGCCCGGCCTAGTTATGCATTTTTTAAAATCTCACTCAGTTGCCCAGGCTGGAGTGCAACGGCACAGTCACAGCTCACTGTAGCCTTGACCCCTGGAGCTCAAGTAGAACTTGAGCCTCCTGCCTCAGCCTCCCAAGTAGCTGGGACTACAGATGCATACTACCATGCCCAGCTAACTTTGGTATTTTTTGTAGAGATGGGGTTTGATCATGTTGCCCAGGCTGATCTCTAACTTCTCAGCTCAGGTGATCTGCCTGCCTTGGCCTCACAAAGTGTTGGGATTACAGGCATGAGTCACTGCACTCTTCTCTCTTTTAGTTATTTTTAAATGGACAGTTAAATTAATTTTTTACCATAATCACCTTGTGCTAGCAAATAGTAGGTCTTATTTATTCTTTCTATTTTTTTGTATCCACTAACCATTAACCTGGGCCAGGTGTGGTGGCTCATGCCTGTAATCTCAGCACTTTGGGAAGCCAAGGAGGGAGTATTGCTTGAGCCCAGGAATTTGAGACCAGCCTAGACAACATAGGGAGACTGTTTCTACGAAGAATAAAAAATATTAGCTGGCTATGGTGACAAGCACCTGTAGTACCAGCTACTGGGAAGGCTGAGGTAGGAGGATTGCTTGAGTCTGGTATGTTGAGGCTGCATTGAGTTGAAATAGGGCCATTGCACTCTAGCCTGGGTGACAGAGTAAGAACCTGTCTCAGAAAAAAAAAAAATGTTCTTTCCTTGCAGTGTTTTTGTCTGGTCTTGATAACAGTATAATACTGGCAAAGAACGTTTTAGGGAGTGTTCCCTCCTCTTCTATTTTTTGAGAGTTTGTGAAATATAGGTGTTAACTCTTCAAAGATTTTGTAGACTTGGGCTGGGCGTTGTGGCTCACACTTGTAATTCCAGCACTTTGGGAGGCTGAGGCGGGTGAATCACCTGAGGTCAGGAGTTTGAGACCAGCCTGGCCAACATGATGAAAACCCGTCTCTACTAAAAATACAAATGCGCCGGGCATGATGATGCATGTCTGTAGTCCCAGCTATTTGCGAGGCTGAGACAGGAGAATCACTTGAACCTGGGAGGTGGAGGTTGCAGTGAGCTGAGATTGCGCCACTGCACTCCAGCCTGGACCACAGAAATGAAACTCCATCCCCCCCAAAAAAAAGATTTGTTAGACTTCAGCTGAGAAGTCAAGTGGGCCTGGATTTTCAATTATGAGATTTCTTTTTTTTTTTTTTTTTTTTTTGCAGAGACAGGATCTCGCTCTGCCTCCCTGGCTGGAGTGCAGTAGCATGGTCATAACTCACTGCAACCTCGAACTCCTAGGCCCAAGGGACCTTCCTGCCTCAGCCTCCTAAGTAGCTGGGACTACAGGTGCATGCCACCACGTCCAGCTAATTTTTAAAAATTTTATAGAGATGGGGGTATCACTATGTTGCCCAGGCTGGTCTCAAACTCCTGGCATCAAGTGATCCTTCTGCCTTGGACTCTCAATGTTCTAAGATTACAGGTGTGAGCCACTGTACCCAGCCCTTTCTTCTTTTTAAATATGGGTGTCTACCGTTATAAATTTCAAATTAAGCACTGCTCTGTGTGTGTGTTGGAATGTTTTCAAAGCTCCAGCCCTGTGCCTTAGCCTTCACTTCCTGCTTATGCAGAACCCTCAAGGTTCATTCTAGACATGAGCAGAGCATTGCACTTGCACATGGCCTTTTAGGTTTCCAGTAATATGTTTAACCTTTGCAAAGTTTCACATGAACATCTCATTTCACAGTTTTCTTTTTTAATTGTTTTTTGGTGGGTAACAAGGTGGGTCACCTTCTTAGCTCTAACTGGTATCACTGCCTCAGGCATCTGCAGTGTTAAGTGATTGCCACTGATCGTTTTCAACAAATGCCCTAGGGATAAAGCTAGTCACACGTAGTGAGCCTACTCAGGTCAAATAAAGACAGGCCTTGGGAATGGAGATTTTCAGGGAGCTGCAACAGGTTAAATAGTGACAATTCTCTGGGGATAAAAGTTAAGCCTACCCTGAAACTAAAGAGCATAGAATGGAAATAGTGTAAGTTAAAAGCTATAAAACTCACTGTTCTTTCTGATATTCAGCAAGGGGTTTTTTTTGTTTGTTTTTTGCTTTTTTTTTTTTTTTTTGCTTTGTTTTGTTTCGAGACAGAGTCTCCCTCTGTCACCCGGGCTGGAGTGAAGTGGTGTGATCTCAGCTCACAGCAACCTCTGCCTCCTAGGTTCAAGCAATTCTCCTGCCTCGGCCTCCCAAGTAGCTGGGAATACAGGCACGTGCCACAATGCCCAGCTAATTTTTGTATTTTTAGTAGAGACAGGGTTTTGCCATGTTGTGCAGGCTGTTCTTGAGCTCCTGAACTCAAGTGATGCGACTGCCTCAGCCTCCCAAAGTGCTGGGATTACAGGCATGAGCCACCATGCCCAGTCCAGCAGTTTTTCTTGAATAAATGCTTCTAAGATAGTGCAAGCTGTTGGTTAATTTCTAATGTTTTGAACAATTTGATTTGGACAATTTTTAGACAAGTTCCTTTTATGAATGAACAGATTTTCATAGGTCCTTACTCCATTATTCTTTTTTTTTTTTTTTTTTCCCAAGATGGAGTCTTGCTCTGTCGCCTAGGCTGGAGTGCAGTGGCATGATCTCAGCTCACTGCAACCTCTGCCTCCCAGGTTCAAGTGAGTCTCCTGCCTCAGCCTCCCGAGTAGCTGGGACTACAGGCGTGCACTGCCATGCCCAGCTAATTTTTTTTTTTTTAATAGAGATGGGATTTCACCATGTTGGCCAGGCTGGTCTCGAACTCCTAACCTCAAGTGATCCATCCACCTCAACCTCCCAAAGCGCTGGGATTACAGGCATGAGCCACTGTGCCCAGCCTCAATTACTCCATTATTCTAGAAGTGCTTCTACACAAGTACATTTTGAAGTTTCGTTATTTATATAGGATGTTTGGGGTGCTATATTTTATTGTTGATTTCTCACTTAATTGCAGTTTCCTTATGTACCAAATTTTAAATCGTAGAAGCTAGATTAGTAAGTTGAAAAGAAGCAGGTGAAATTAACTTTAATAGATCCAAAATGTTATTTCAGGCTGTAATCGGTATAAAAATTATTGGGAAGATTTTTATAATATTGTCTTTGAAATGTAGTAAGTTTTTATATTTTTATATTTTACTGAGTTTACCTGGTATACAATAAACCATATATAATATAAAGTATACAATTTAATAAGTTTTATATATCCATGAAACCACATCAGTACAATCAAGTAATGAAAATATCCTATATTTACCTCAAAAGTTCTCCCGGCCGGGTGCAGTGGCTCACGCCTGTAATCCCAGCACTTTGGGAGGCTGAGGTGGTGGATCACCTGAGGTTAGAAGTTCAAAACCAGCCTGGCCAACATGGTGAAACTCGGTCTTTACTAAAAATACAAAAAGTTAGCTGGGTGTGGCGGTGCTCGCCTGTAATGCCAGCTACTAGAAGGCTGAAGCATGAGAATCACTTGAACCCAGGAGGCAGAGGTTGCAGTAAGAGGAGACTGTGCTGCTGCACTACAGCCTGGGCAACAGAATGAGACTCCATCTCAAAAAAAAAAAAAAAAAGTTATCCTGTGCTCCTTTGCAATTCCCTGCCTAGTCATCCATCCCAAAACAAGCACTGATTTCTTTTCTGAAATAATTTCCTTTCTGGATATAAGTGCTTTATCAGATATGTGATTAGCAAGTACATTTCCCAGTGTCTGGCTAGTCTTTTCATTCCTTAGCAGTGTTTTTTGAAGAGAAAGAGTTCTAAATTTTTTGAAAAAATCAAATTTTTAAAATTCTCTTTATGAATTGTTTATATAATAGGTAAGAACTATGCCTAGTCCAAGACTATAATATTTTTCCTATGTTTTCTTCTAAATGTTTATAGTTTTAGGTTTAAATTTATGTCTCTGATCTATTCTTAATTAATGTTTGTACATGGCACCAAGTATGCATTGAAACTTTTTTTTTGCACATGGATATTCAATTTTTCTAGTTCCATTTGTTAAAAAGACACTGACTTGTACTTCACCTTTTGTTCACAATCAAGTGACCATATATGTATGGGTTTATTTCTACTTGCCCTATTTGCCTATATTGATGCTATCTATAATCACATTATCTTGACTTCCATGAATTCGTAATAAATCTTAAGTCAGATAGTATCAGTTCTCCAACTTTGCTCTTTTTCAGAGTCATTTTCGCTAATCTAGGTAATTTGCATTTCCATATAAACGTTATGGTCTTCAGTTATTTAGATCTTTTTTTGGCTCATGATTTTACAATGAAAAAATAAATTTAAAAAGACTTTTAATTCCTTTCATCAATGTTTTGTAGTATTTTACTAGATATGTCTTGCAAATCTTTTACCAGAATATTCCCTAAGCATTTTATATGTTTTGATGTATTTTTAAAATATATTATTGTAACTGGATTTCTAATTTCAGTTTTTGATTGTTTATTACTAGCATAAAGAAATAAAACTGGGGCTGGGCGCAGTGGCTCATGCCTCTAATCCCAGCACTTTGGGAGGCCGAGGCGGGTGGATCACGAGGTCAGGAGATTGAGACCATCCTGGCTAACACAGTGAAACCCCGTCTCTACTAAAAATATAAAAAATTAGCCGGGCATGGTGGCGGGCACCTGTAGTCCCAGCTACTCGGGAGGCTGAGGCAGGAGAATGGCATGAACCCGGGAGGCAGAGCTTGCAGTGAGCTGAGATTGCGCCACTGCACTCCAGCCTGGGCTACACAGCAAGACTCTGTCTCAAAAAAAAAAAAAAAGAAATAAAATTGGCCAGGCATGGTGGCTCACATCTGTAATCCCAGCACTTTGGAGGCCAAGGCAGGTAGATCACCTGAGGTCCGGAGTTCGAGACCAGCCTGGCCAACATGGTGAAACCCCATCTCTACTAAAAATACAAAAATTAGCCGGGCATAGTGACGGACACCTGTAATCCCAGCTACTCAGGAGGCTGAGGCAGGAGAATTGCTTGAACCCGAGAGGCAGAGGCTGCAGTGAGCCAAGATTATGCCATTGCACTGTGGCCTGGCCAACAAGAGCAAAACTCTGTCTCAAAAAAAAGAAAATAAAAGAAATGAATTGATTTTTGTATGTTAATCTTGTATCCTGGTGACTTTCCAAATTTATTTTCCAGTTCTAGCAACTTTCTTTTTTTTAATTTCAAAGGATTTTCTGTTTGAGCAATCACATATAAGCAGTTTTACCACTTCCTTTACAATTTGAATCTTTCTAGTTTTTTTTCTTGCTTTATTGCACTGGCTAGAACTCCTAGTACAATATTGAAAAAAAAAATTTGGGCTGGGCGCGGTGGCTCACGCCTGTAATCCCAGCACTTTGGGAGGCTGAGGCCAGTGGATCACGAAGTCAGGAGATCGAGACCATCCTGGCTAACACGGTGAAACCCTGTCTCTACTAAAAATACAAAAAATTAGCCAGGTGTGGTTGTGGGCACCTGTAGTCCCAGCTGCTTGGGAGGCTGAGGCAGGAGAATGGCGTGAACCCAGGAGGCAGAGCTTGCAGTGAGCTGAGATCGAGCCACTGCACTCCAGCCTGGGTGACAGAGTGAGACTCCATCTCAAAAAAAAAAGAAAAAAATTTATGAGAATAGATATCTTTGCCTTGTTCCTATACTTAGGGAAAAACCTTTAATCTTTTACCATTCATGATATTATCTGTATGTTTTATGTAGATGCTTTATATCACATTGAGAAAATCCATTTTATTTCTAATTCTCTGACATACATTTACTTATTTATTTATATATTTCGAGACAGGGTCTCATTCTGTTGCCCAGCTGGAGTGCAGGGGAGCAATCATAGCTCACTGCAACCTTTAACTCCTGGCCTCAAAGGATCCTCCCACCTCAGCCTCTCGAGTAGCTGGGACTACAGACTTGTGTCACCATGCCCAACTAATTTTTTTTTTTTTTTTTTGAGACGGAGTCTCACTGTGTCACCAGGCTGGAGTGCCGTGGTGCAATCTCAGCTCACTGCAACCTCTGCCTCCCAGGTTCAAACAATTCTCCTGCCTCAGACTCCCAAGTAGCTGGGACTACAGGCACATGCCACCATGCCCAGCTAATTTTTGTATTTTTAGTAGAGACAGGGTTTCACCGTGTTGGCCAGGATCTCCTGACCTTGTGATGTACCCACCTTGGCCTCCCAAAGTGCTGGGATTACAGGCGTGAGCCACTTCGCCTGGCCTAATTTTTATTTATTTGTTTTTATTTTTATTTTTGAGAAAGGGTCTCACTTGGTAGCCCAGGCTGCAGTGCAGTGGTGCTATCATGGCTCACTGTAGCCTCGGCCTTCTAGGCTCTAGTGATCCTCCCACCTTAGCCTCCCAACTAGCTGGGACCACAGGTATGCACCACCATACTCGACTAATGTTTTAATTTGTTTCTAGAGATAGGGTCTCCCTGTGTTGCCCAAGCTGGTCTTGAACTCTTGGGCTCAAGCAGTCCTCCTGCCTTGGCCTCCCAAAGTGCTGGGATCATAGACATGAGCCGCCACGCCTGGCCTGACATTTATTTTAGGTCTGAAATGGATATTGGACTTTGTTATAGCTTTTTCTGCATGTATTGAGAGATTACCATACAGTTTTTCTTTTTTAGTCTTGTTACATTGGTTTATTGATTATAATCTGTTACATTGGTTTATTGATTATAATTTAAAGGATATCGCAACTTGAACTAGCTTCATTTTAAGTGCTCAGTATCTCATGCGAGATGAGGCTGGAAAAAGAAGTGGGTGGAGAATGATGACCTACGTCTTTTTTTGTTTGTTTGTTTTTGTTTTTTATGTTTTTTGAGACAGGGTCTGGCTCTGTCACCCAGGCTGGAGTACAGTGGAGTGATCACGGGTTACTGCAACCTCTGCCTCCCAGGCTCAAGCTATCCTCCCATCACAGCCTCCTGAGTAGCCAGGACTACAGGCATATGCCACCGTGCCCAGCTAATTTTGTGTGTGTGTTTTTTTGTAGAGACAGGATTTTTCCATGTTGCCCAGGTTGGTCTCCAAACTCCTGGGCTCAAGCAATCCACCTGCCTCGGACTCCTAAAGTGCTGGGATTACAAGCATGTCACCTCACCCAGCTGACAAAATGGACATAGGAACAATCAGGAAGCAGAGTCTAAGGCTTTGCAAGAGAACTGCGATAGTCTGGAATTGTCGAATCCAAGGGCAGAAAGAAAAGGCAGGATCTGAAATAAAGAATCATCAAGTCAGGTATGGTGGTGTGCACTTGTAGTCCCAGCTATTCAGGAGGCTGAGGCAGGAGGGTTGCTTGAGGTCAGGAGTTCAAGGCTGAAGTACACTATGATCATGCCTGTAATTAGCCTAGCCAATATAGCAAGACTCTGTTCCTTAAAATAATAATAAAGAATAGCCAGGCATGGTAATGAGTCACTTGTGGTCTCAGCTACCCAGGACGCTGAGACAGGAGGATCTCTTGAGCTCAGGAGTTCAAGGCTGCAGTGAGCTATTATCATGCCACTGTACTCTAGCCTGAGTGATATAGCAAGATCTCATCTCTAAAAATAAAAATAAAAAAGACCTGTTTGTTCAGATTTTTCTCTGTCACACTTCATCTTCAGAGAGAAGAATATTCCTTCCCTAAAGCTACAGAAAAGATATCTCTTATATGAGGGTCTTATGACCAGCTTCAGGGGGAGGTCAGAAAATTCTTCCTAGATTTTATGACCTGCTTCAGGGAAGAATGGTGGGAGGATGGTGAGAGTGACCTTTCTGCTCCTGCTGTTATTCAGTATACCAAGGTAGCATATTTTGGGTAGCATGTCTTGAACCCCAGCATTCCCTCTTACGACACTTCCCCAAGAAATTTCACAGTCCAAAAGCTGAGTTGATAGATTGTTCCATAATCCATTGAACTAGTCTCTCAGTTTGGGGAATAGTTCAGTCCACTTAAATGACTCTGTCCATTTGAATGCGGCAGGTGGGCTCCCACCAAAATTAGGCCTCTATATGGTAATAATAATAATTTAGGCCAGGCATGGTGGCTCACGCCTGTAATCCCAGCACTTTGGGAGGCCGAGGCGGGCATATCACAAGGTCAGGAGACCAAGACTATCCTGGCCAACATGGTGAAACCCCGTATCTACTAAAAATACAAAAATTAGCTGGGCGTGGTGGCATGTGCCTGTAATTCCAGCTACTCGGGAGTCTGAGGCAGGAGAATTGCTTGAACCCAGGAGGCAGAGATTGCAGTGAACCGAAATTGCACCACTGCACTTCAGCCTGTGACAGAGCAAGACTCCATCTCAAAAAAAAAAAAAAAAAAAAAATTTAATAAGAACATTTCTATGGAAACAAAAGAAAAACAAAGGTTAATGGTTGGAGCAAATTATAAACTCAGTTTCTGAGTCTGGAGAGCAGCCAGTGGAGATTTATAGATTTGAGGCTTGAAGCATATCTTGTAATTTGAGTGTTGTGGTGGTATTGTAGTGAATTTTCTGAGTGGCCCATACAGCATTAGGCATGAAGGTTGTCCATACCTGAGTTGTTATGGTGATGTCTCTAAAGTTTATATCAAGTTTTCCACCTTTAACTTGCAGAGCTTTGGGAAAAGAGCAGTGTGATGGTTAATACTGAGTGTCAACTTGATTGGATCAAAGGATGCAAAGTATTGATCCTGGGTGTGTCTGTGAGGGTGTTGCCAAAGGAGATTAACATTGGAGTCAGTGGGCTGTGAAAGGCAGACCCACCCTTAATCTGGGTGGGCACCATCTAATCAGCTGGCACCACAAATAGCATATAAAGCAGGCAGAAAAACATGAAAACACTAGACTGGCCTAGCCTCCCAGCCTATGTCTTTCTTTCATGCTGGATGCTTCCTGCCCTCAAACATTGGACTTCAAGATCTTCAGCTTTGGAACTCAAACTGGCTTCCTTGCTCCTTAGCTTGCAGATGGCCTATTATGGGACCCTGTGATCCTGTGAGTTTAATACACCTTAATAAACTCCCTTATATATATAAGGATATATGGATATATATAAGGATATATATATAACATATATGGATATATATAAGGATATATATAATATACATGGATATATATAAGGATATATATATTATATATATGGATATATATGGATATATACATAAGGATATATATTATATATATATGGATATGTATATGGATATATATATAATATACATATATATAATATATATCCTATTAGTTCTTTCTCTCTAGAGAACCCTAATACAGGCAGTTTTTTCTTTTGTTTTGTTTTCTTCCATTCTGTTCTGTTTTTTGTTTGTTTGTTTTTGTTTTTTTTTTTTTGAGACAGAATCTCACTCTGTCGCCCAGACTGGAGTGCAGTGGCATGATCTGAGCTCACTGCAACCTCTGCTGCCTGGGTTCAAGTGATTCTCCTGCCTCAGCCTCCTGAGTAGCTGGGATTACAGGTGCCTGCCACTGTGCCTGGCTAATTTTTTTAGTTTGTTGTTGTTGTTGTTGTTGTTGTTGAGACAGAGTCTTGCTCTGTTGCCCAGGCTGGAGTGCAGTGGTGTGATCTCGGCTTACTGCAACCTCTGCCTCCTGGGTTCAAGCAATTCTTCTGCCTCAGCCTCCTGAGTAGCTGGGACTACTACAGGTGCGTGCCACCACACCTGTCTAATATTTTTTGTATTTTTAGTAGAGGTGGGGTTTCACCATATTGGCCAGGCTGGTCTCAAACTCCTGACCTCGTGATCCACCCCCTGGGCCTCCCAAAGTGTTGGGATTACAGGCGTGAGCCACGGGGCCTGGCCAATACAGGCAGTTATCGTTCTGAGTGATTTCAAGTCACAAGGGTAGAAAATTGGACATGTTTGTTTGGAGAATCATAGCTAGACATTGGAGGAAAGTAGACTAATTCAGGTTTACACATCCAGTTTACAAGTAGATAATAAAACCTCAAAGACAATGAACAGGGCTAGTATTTGATAACCACATGCACTATAGTTTTCTACTGAAACACAATTTTTCTCTCTACATTCACTCTCATTTCTGCCAAAGACAATCACAATAAGACTAATTTCTTTCCAAAATAAGTCTAGTCTCATTAAACTTGCTTGATTGTTTACATAAGTGCAACAAGAATAGTGATTGATTATATAGGCTTTCCTTAGGTCTGCTTTGTTGAACCTCTAAAAATTTTACACTTTTAAAAACCTCTGAAGGCTAGGAAGCCAAGCAAATGACTGGCCATCAGAATTTGACTGCAGTACTTATATATTTGGGTGAATTCCTCTCTTGTGAGGTCCCCAAAGTATCTCCAGTTTCCTGGACCTACCAGAAAGTGACCATTTTTACTCATCTGTAAGGCCAGAAACCATTTAAAGCCATGTATCAGGCTGGTTTTTCTTTTTTTAATTTTTTAAAAATTTACATTAACTTCCAGGGTACATGTGCAGAATGTGCAGGTTTGTTACATAGGTATACGTGTGCCATGGTGGTTTGCTGCACCTAGAGGCTAGTTTTTCTAAGGGGCTTTATAAGCATTAGTTCCTCAAAGTCAACTGTTGTGGGAAGTCAGGGACCCCAAATGGAGGGACCGGCTGGAGCAGTGGCAGAGGAACATAAATTGTGAAGATTTCATGGACATTTATCAGTTCCCCAAATTAATACTTTTATAATTTCTTATGCCTGTCTTTACTGCAATCCCTGAACATAAATTGTGAAGATTTCATTTTAATATGGACATTTATCAGTTCCCCAAATTAATACTTTTATAATTTTTTATGCCTGTCTTTAATCTCTTAATGCTGTTATCTTCACAAGCTGAGAATGTACGTCACCTCAGGACCACTATTGTGTTAAACTGTACAAACTGATTGTAAAACCTGTGTTTGAACAACATGAAATCAGTGCACCTTGAAAAAGAACAGAATAACAGTGATTTTCAGGGAACAAGGGAAGACAACCATAAGGTCTGGCTGCCTGCAGGGTCTGGCAGAATCGAGCCATATTTTTCTTCTTGTAGAGAGCCTATAAATGGATGTGCAAGTAGAGAAGATATCACTGAATTCTTTTCCTAGCAAGGAATATTAATAATTAAGACCCTGGGAAAGGAATGCATTCCTGGGGGGGAGGTCTATAAATGGCCGCACTGGGAGTGTCTGTCTTATGAGGTTGAGATAAGGACTGAAATACACCCTAGTCTCCTGCAGTACCCTCAGGCTTATTAGGGTGGGGAGGAAACCCCACCCTGGTAAATTTGAGGTCAGACCGGTTCTCTGCTCTCGAACCCTGTTTTCTGTTGTTTAAGATGTTTATCAAGACAATATGTGCACAGCTGACCATAGACCCTTATCAGGAGTTTTTGATTTCGCCCTTTGCCTTGTGATCTTGCTTTGCCCTTTGACTTGTGATCTTTATTGACCTTAGAAGCATATGATCTTTGTTCTCTTTTTTGCCTTTGGAAGCATGTGATCTTTTTGACCTACTCCCTGTTCGTACACACCCTCCCCTTTTAAAATCCTTAATAAAACCTCCTGGTTTTGAGGCTCAGGGGGGCATCATGGTCCTACTGATATGTGATGTCACCCCCGGAAGCCCAGCTGTAAAATTCCTCTATTTGTACTCTTTCTATTTCTCAGCCAGCCAATGCTTAGGGAAAATAGAAAGAACCTATATTGAAATATTGGGGGTGGGTTCCCCCGATAGTCAACTTTAGTTCTTTAAAACTGGTCATATCTGAAAATGTAATATTCCAGTCAAGGCCGGGTGCAGTGGCTCATTCCTGTAATTCCAGCACTTTGGGAGGCCAAGGCTGGAGGATTACTTGAGCCTAGGAATTCGAGAACAGCCTGGGCAATGTGGCAAAACACCATCTCTACAAAAGAAAAATACAAAAAAAATTTAGCCGGGCATGGTGATGCGCACCTGTGGGCCAGCTACTCAGGAGGCTTAGGCAGAGGGATCACTTGAGCCCAGGTGGTCAAGGCTGCAGTGAGCAAATATCACACCACTGCACGCCAGCCTGGGTGACAGAGCAAGACCATGAATCAAAAAAAAAAATAATAATACAGTTAAAGCCTTGGTAAGATAACTAATGTTTCCAATTTTGTCTTGTTACAAGGAGAACAGATTCTTATTAAACTCATGCAAATAAGTATATTGTCATGAAAATAAGAATATTCACTATAGGCCAGGCATGGTGGCTTACGTCTGTAATCCCAACACTTTGGGAGGCCGAGGTGGGTGGATCACGAGGTCAGGAGATCAAGACCATCCTGTCTAACATGGTGAAACCCCATCTCTACTAAAAATACCAAAAAATTAGCCGGGGGTGGTGGCAGGCACCTGTAGTCCCAGCTACTCAGGAGGCTGAGGCAGGAGAATCGCTTGAACCTGGGTGACAGAGGTTGCAGTGAGCCGAGATTGTGCCACTGCACTCCAGCATGGGCGACAGAGCAAGACTCTGTCTTAAATAAAAAAAACGATACTCACTAATACTTTCTGAATTCTGGAGGGATCAGTCAGAGAGAAAAGTAAGTATTTCAATTCTGTTTACAAAAGTACTTTACTAAATTGCTATAAGCTATAGACAGGTTAAGAGAAAAAGGCTTCCTTAAATCTGGAAAACAAAATATTAAAGAACTGGCGGCCAGGCGCAGTGGCTCACGCCTGTAATCCCAGCATTTTGGGAGGCCGAGGCGGGTGGATCACGAGGTCAGAAGATTGAGACCATCCTGGCTAACACGGTGAAACCCCGTCTCTACTAAAAACACAAAAAATTAGCCGGGCGTGGTGGCAGGTGCCTGTGGTCCCAGCTACTCGGGAGGCTGAGGCAGGAGAATGGCGTGAACCCGGGAGGAGGAGCCTGCAGTGAGCCGAGATGGCGCCACTGCACTCCAGCCTGGGAGACAGAGCAAGACTCCATCTCAAAAAAAAAAAAAAAAAAAAAAAGAACTGGCAATGTTTCCAGTAGAAAATCAAAAAAATTATAATCATCCTTATCAGTTTTTTCAGTCCCATGTAATTAACTCTTGTTCTGCTTGATCTTGGGTTAACAGTTTCATGAACCCATCAGTTTCTTCATTAGTGCTACAGAAATTCTTACCCAGGCCAGTGGAGTGGTATGATCCCAAGTTTTCAAAAGTTTGTTTGTATTTCAGAGTACTTCCCAGAGTCTTTTTCATAAATTATCTTTGAAGATGAAGTAATCTTATTATATCTTAGCTCCTTACAAAAGCTTCCAGGAAAGCATCAGAGTAAAACAATAACCAAACTTTATACATTTTTGACACACTTATTATATATATGGGTTTATCATCACTTATTCAACATGCTTCCATGCAATTTAACATATCAAATACTGCTAATCAGTTAAACATCTTTCTTTTGTCTTTCTCTCTCTCTCTTTTTTTTTTTTTTTTGAGAAACAGTCTTATTCTGTTGCACAGGCTGGAGTGCATTGTGCAATCTTAGCTCACTGCAGCCTCAAACTCCAGGGCTCAAGGGATCCTCTTGCTTCAGCCTTCTAGTAGCTAGAACTAAAGGCATGTACCATCACATCTGGCTAGTTTTAAAATAATTTTTTTGTAGAGACAGCGTCTGGCTAAGTTGCCCAGGCTGGTTTTGAACCCTGGCCTTAAGAGATCCTCCTGCCTTGGCCTCCCAAAGTGCTGGGATTATAGGCATGAGCCAACACACCTGGACTTCTTGCCTTGATAAGGAGAGAGAATGGATTCTTTTGAGATTTTTTAGGAGCCCTCTGGGAATCCTCAAAGTTAGTTTGAGGTCAAAAGACCTCCATTTGATTTCAGGAAATTATCAATAAGGTTTAAAATACTTAATTAGCCAGGCGCAGTGGCTCATGTCTGTAATCCCAGCACTTTGAGAGCCTGAGGGAAGAGGATCACTTGAGGCCTGGAGTTCAAGACCAGCCTGGACATCACAGAGAGACCCTGTCTCTCCACAAAATAAAAAAAATTAGCTGATCATGGTCACATATACCTATAGTCCCAGCTACTTGGGAGGATGAGGCAGGAGCATCGCTGGAGCCTGGGGTGCTGGGCCTGGAGCCCAGGAGTGGAGGGTGCAGAGAGCTATGATCATGCCCCCGCACTCCAGCAGCCTTGGTAACAGGGAGAGGCCCTGTCTCTTTAAACAAACAAACAAAAAACCCACTTGATTATAGGATCATAGACCACAATGAGGCAATACCTGGTTATCTATTTAACCAAAACAACAGTAAAAGATTTTCAAGGCAAATACAGAAGCTTACGTATTTGTGAACAAAACGTAACTCTTTTAATATTGAGAAAATTCAGTTTTCTTAAGTAATCAAAGACCTTAGAAAAACAACATGAGGCATATGGCATTATTTTGATAAAATACAGGCTGTTTCCTAGGCAAATTTACTTTTTTTTTTTTTTAAACATGGAACACAAAAGCTTTATTTAAAGGTGCATCTTAATTCCTCTTTGGTCAGCAAAAAAATAAAATGAAGGAGCAGATCGTAGCACATCATTCCTGTGGGCCAAGTGGTCCACCCAAACATCCAAGACCCAGCAAGCAGCCAAGCTCAGTGCGACCTCCAGGCCTCTCCACTTTGTCTTGTTTGTTTGTTTGTTTGTTTGTTTTTGAGACAGAGTCTCACTGTTGTCGCCCAGGCTGGAGTGCAATGGCGTGATCTGGGCTCACTGCAACCTCTGCCTCCTGGGTTCAAGCGATTCTCCTACCTCAGCCTCCCGAGAAGCTGGGATTACAGGCATGTGCCACTACGCCCAGCTAATTTTTGTATTTTTAGTAGAGATAGGGTTTCACCATGTTGGCCAGGCGTGTCTCAAATTCCTGACCTCAGGTGATCTGCCCACCTTGGCCTCCCCAAATGCTGGCATTACAGGAGTGAGCCACCGTGCCCAGCCACCTCTTCACTTTCACTCCAACAGGGTGAGCACATCATCCTTGCATAAGGGGCCTTTGACATTGTGGATAATGGAGTGGCTCCTGTTGTCCATAAATTCCATGTCCACCCCATACACTGTCCCTGAGAGCTGGTCATGCTCAGTACCATGGTGCCCCAGGCTCGCTTGATATGCCGCACACGGCTGGTATCCATGATGGCAGCGCAGCAGGGGTTGGGTGGAGGCAGATTTCTTTTTGTTTGTTTGTTTTTGAGATGGAGTCTCGCTCTGTCAGTGAGGCTGGAGTGCAGTGGCATGATCTCAGCTCACTGCAACCTCTATCTCCTGGATTCAAGCGATTCTCCGGCCTCAGCCTCTGGAGTAGCTGGGACTACAGGCGCCTGCCAACACACCCAGCAATTTTTTGTATTTTTAATAGAGACAGGGTTTCACCATGTTGGTCAGGCTGATCTCGAACTCCTGACCTCAGGTGATCCACCCGAGGCAGATTTCTTAAAGATAAGGAAAAACTGGCTGGGTGCAGTGGCTCACATCTGTAACCTCAACACTTTAGGAGGCCAAGGAGGGGGAATCACTTGAGTTCAGGACTTTGAGACCAGTCTGGGCAACATAGCAAAACCTCATCTCTATAAAAATTTTAAAAATTAGCCTGTGGAAACTAAGCTATGAGGACGCAAAGGCATAAGAATGATGTAATGGACTTTGGGGACTAGGAGGAAGGGTGGGAGGGTGGGATGGGGGTAAGGGATAATAAAGCTACACACTGGGCATGGTACACTGTTCAGGTGATGGGTGCACCAAAATCTCAGAAATCACCACAGAAGAACTTATCCATGTAACCAAACACCACCTGTTCCCAAAAACTATTGAAATAAAAAAAAAAAAAATAGCCTGGAGTAGTGGTTCATGTCTGTAGTCCTAGCTACTCAGAAGGCTGAGGTAGTGGATCCATTGAGCCCAGGAGGTGGAGGCCATGATCCTGCCACTGCACTCCAGCCTGGGAAACAGAGTGAGACCTTGTTCCAAAAAAAAAAAGGTAAGGAAAAACCTTTCATGATCACTTACCAAGAGCAGACCAACTCTCTAATAATACTTTGCCATTGCGCAGAGAGAGAAAACCAATTTCTAGTTTTGTACAAGTGTACTATTAATAACAAAGCTGATTTTAATAAATCCTTATAAATAAATCCATCTAATCTCAGACAGCTTTGACCACACAAGGTATCCTTTTCCAAGATTCCTTTTCTGCAAACCTTACATAATTTTTATAACGTATTCAGTTTTTGTCCTTTACTCCCCTTTTTCATTCTGAAACAACCTGTCATTCTACTTTAGTACAGACCTACTTTTTTTTTTTTTTTGAGACAGGGTCTTGTTCTGTCATCCAGGCTGAAATGTAGTGGCACAATCACAGCTCACTGCAACCTTGACTTCCTGTGCTCAATCTATCTACCTGCCTCAGCCTTCTGAGTAGCTAGCTGGGACAACAGGCACATGCCACCATGCCTAGCTAATCTTTACTTTTTTATTTTTTGGTATTTCTTGTAGAGACTGCATTTCACCATGTTGCCCAGGCTGGTCTTGGATCCTGGGCTCAAGCAATTGTCCACCTTGGACTCCCAAAGTGCTGGGATTACAGGCATGAGCCACTGTGCCTGGCCCAGAGTTACATTAAAAAGAAAAATGTGGATGGGCATCAGTGGCTCACACCTGTGATCCTAGCAGTTTGAGAGGCCAAGGCAAGAGGATCACTTGAGGCCAGGAGTTTGGAACCAGCCTGGGCAACACAGCGATAAGTTCTCTCTATTCTTTTTTGAAAAATTTTTTAAAAAATTAAGTTTAAAAAGAAAAAATAGGATTGATAGATCACTAGTTAGACTAATAAAAAAAAAAGAGAAAAGATCCAAATAAACACAGAAATGACAACGGAGACATTCACATTTACCCTACGAAAAACAAAAAAACTTTCAGGAACAGCCAGATTTGTTAAATTTTAAAAAAAGAAAGAAATACAAAAAGCCCTCAAAAACTATTATGAACAACTTTGCACACAAACTAGAAAACCTAGAAGAAATGGATGCATTCCTTGAAACATACAATTTCCCAAGATTGAACTAGGAAGAAACTGAAACCCTTAACAAACCAACAAAGAAGAGCTGGTACCTATCCTACTGAAACTATCCCAAAAAAGAGAGGAGGAGGGACTTCTCTCTAACTCATTCTTTGAGACCAGCATCATTCTGATACCAAAACTTGGCAGAGACACAGCAAAAAAAGAAAACTTTAGGCCAAAATCACTGATGAACAAAGATCCTCAACAAAATACTAGCAAACTGAATCCAGCAGCACATCAAAAAGTTAATCCACCATAATCAAGTAGGCTTTATTCCTGGAATGCAAAGTTGTTTCAATATACACAAATCAACAAATGTAATTTGTGACGTAAACAGAACTAAATACAAAAACCACACGATCATCTCAACAGACACAGAAAAGGCTTTCAATAAAATTCAACGTCTCTTCATGTTAAAAACCCTCAACAAACTTGGCATTAGAGGAACATACATCAAAATAATAACAGTCATCTATGACAAACCCACAGCCAACATCATACTCAACTGGCAAAAGCTGGAAGCATTCCCCTTGAGAACTGGAACAAGCAAAAGATGCCCACTCTCACCATCCTATTCAGCATAGTACTGGAAGTCCTAGACAGAGCAATCAGACAACAGAAAGAAATAAAAGGTATCCAAATAGGAAGAGAGGAAGTCAAACTATCTGTCTTCACAGATGATATGATTTTATACTTAGAAAACCCCATGGCCTCTGCCCAAAAGTTTCTAGATCTGATCGACAACTTCAACAAAGTTTCAGGATACAAAACCAATATACAAAAATCAGTAGCATTTCTATATACAAACAACGTCCAAGCTGAGAGCCAAATCAATAATGCAATCCCATTCACAATAGCCACACACACACATACAAAATACCTAGGAATAACAGCTAACTGGGCAGTGAAAGATCTCTACAATGACGGCCGGGCGCGGTGGCTCACGCTTGTAATCCCAGCACTTTGGGAGGCCGAGGCGGGTGGATCACGAGGTCAGGAGATCAAGACCACGGTGAAACCCCGTCTCTACTAAAAATACAAAAAATTAGCCGGGCGTGGTGGCGGGCGCCTGTAGTCCCAGCTACACGGAGAGGCTGAGGCAGGAGAATGGTGTGAACCCAGGATGCGGAGCTTGCAGTGAGCCGAGATTGCGCCACTGCACTACAGCCTGGGCAACAGAGCGAGACTCCATCTCAAAAAAAAAAAAAAAAGAAAAAAGAAAAGAAAAAGGTCTCTACAATGAGAATTACAAAACACTGCTGAAAGAAATCAGAGGTGACACAAACAAGTGAAAAAAATATTCCATGCTCATGGATAGGAAGAATCAATATTGTTAAAGTGGACATACTGCCCAAAGTAATTTACAGATTCAATGCTATTGCTATCAAACTACCAATGACATTTTTCCCAGAATTAGAAAACCTATTCTAAAATTCAAAAAAGGACACAAATAGCCAAAGCAATTCTAAGCAAAAAGAACAAAGCCAGAGGCATCACACTATCCAACTTCAAACTATCCTACAAGGCTAGTATGGTATCAGTACAAAAAGAGACACACAGACCAATGAAACAGGTTTGAGGACCCAGAAATAAAGCTGCACACCTACAATCATTTGATCTTTGACAAAGTTGACAAGAACAAGCAACAGGAAAAGTACTCCTTATTCAATAAATGGTGCGGGGATAACTGGTTAGCCTTATACAGAAGATTGAACCTGGATCCCTTCCTTTTATCATACACAAAAATCAACTCAAGATAGATTAAAGGCTTAAATGTAAAACCATTCAAAGTAATGGCAAAACCACAATTACTTTTGCACCAACCTAATGAAACTATAAAAACCCTAGAAGAAAACCTAGGAAGGCCGGGCACAGTGGCTCACGCCTGTAATCCCAGCACTTTGGGAGGCCAAGGCGGGTGGATCACCTGAGGTTGAGAATTCGAGATCAGCCTGACCAACATGGAGAAACGCCCATCTCTACTAAAAATACAAAGTTAGCTGGGCATGGTGGCACATGCCTGTAATCGCAGCTATTCACGAGGGTGAGGCAGGAGAATTGCTTGCACCGGGGAGGCAAAGGTTGTGGTGAGCCAAGATCGCGCCACTGCACTCCAGCCTGGGCAACAAGAGCGACTTCGTCTCAAAAAAAAAGAAAAGAAAAGAAAACCTGGGAAATACCATTCTGGATATAGGTCATGGCAGATTTCAAGACAAAGACTCCAAAAGCAATTGCAATAGAAACAGAAATTGACAAATGGGACTTAATTAAACTAAAGAGCTTCTGCACAGTGAAAGAAACTATCAACAGAGTAAATGGACAACCTACAGAATGGGAAGAAAAAAATGCAAACCATGATCTGACAAAGTTCTAATATCCAGAACCTATAGGGAACTTAATTCAAAAAACAAAAACCAAATTAAACCGATTAAAAAATGGGTGTATTAGTTCATTCTTACACTGCTGTAAAGAACTACCTGAGACTGGGTAATTTATGAAGAAAAGAGGTTTAATTGACTCACAGTTCCACAGGCTGTACAGGAAGCATGGCTGCGATGCCTCAGGAAACTTATAATCATGGCAGAAGGTGAATAGGAAGCAAGAACAAGTTACCATGGCAGAGCAGGAGACAGAGAGTGAAGGGGGAAGTGCTACACATTTTCAAGCAACTTGATCTTGTGAGAACTTACCATCATGAAAACAGCAAGGAGGAAATCTGCCCTGATGATCGAATTACCTCCTACCAGATCTCTCCCTCAACACAAAGGATTACAATTCAACATGAGATTTTGGTAGGGACATAGAACCAAACCATATCATTCCTCTCCTGGCCCCTTTCAAATATCATGTTCTTCTCACATTTTAAAACATAATCATGCCTTCCCAACAGTCAACCAAAGCCTTAGCTAATTTTATCATTAACTCTAAAGTACAAGTCCAATGTCTCATCTGAGATAAGGCAAGTTCTTTCTGCCTATGAGCCTGTAAAATCAAAAACAAGTTTGTGGCCGGATGCAGTGGCTCATGCCTGTAATCCCAGAACCTGGGGAGGCCGAGGCGAGCAGATCACCTGAGATCAGGAGTTCAAGACCAGCCTGGCCAACATAGTGAAACTCCGTCTCTACTAAAAATACAAAAATTAGCTGGGTGTGGTGGCACATGCCTGTAATCCCAGCTACTCAGGAGGCTGAGGCAGGAGAATCGCTTGAACCCGAGAGGTAGAGGTTGCAGTGAGCCGAGATCGCGCCACTGCACTCCAGGCTGGGTGACAGAACAAAACTCCATCTCAAAAAAAACCAAACCAAAACAAAACAAAACAAGTTTGTTACTTCTTAGATATAGTGGGGGTACAGGCATTGGGTAAATGCCTCTGTTCCAAAAGAGAGAGATTCACCAAAACAAAGGCACGACAGGCCCCATGCAAGTCTGAAGCTCAGCAGGGCAGTCATTAAATTTTAAAGCTCCAAAATAATCTCCTATGACTCCAAACAGGGAAAGACTCACTTCCAGGGCATGCTGATGCAAAGAGTGGGCTCACAAAGCCTTGGGCAGCTCCTCCCCTGTGGCTCTGCAGGGTAAAGCCCCTGCAGCTGCTTTCATAGGTTAACATTGAGTGCCTGTGTCTTTTCTAGGTGCACAGTGGAAGCTGTCAGTGAATCTACCATTCTGAGGTCTAGAGGATGGTGGCTCTCTTCACACAACTCCACTAGGCAATGCCCCAGTGGGGACACTGTGGGAGCTACAACCCCACCTTTCCCATCCACACTGCCCTAGTAGAGGTTCTCCATGAGGGCTCTGCCCCTCCAGCAGACTCCTGTCTGGACATCCAGGCATTTCCATACATTCTCTGAAATCTAGGTGAAGGCTCCCAAATCTCAACTCTTGCCTTCTGTGCACCCACAGGCCCAACACCACATGGAAGCATGGCTGGCAGGCCTCAGGACATTTATTAATCATGGTGGAAGGCAATGGGGAAGCAAGCACATCTTACCATGGTGGAGCAGGAGAGAAAGAGTGAAGGGGGAAGTGCTACATACTCTCAAACAACCAGATCTCGTGAGAACTCACTCACCATCATGAGAACAGCAAGGGGGAAATCTGCCCGTGCGATCCAATCACCTCCCATCAGGTACTTCCTCCAACACAGGGGATTACAATTCAACATGAGATTTTGGTGGGAACACAGAGCCAAACCATATTAATGGGCAAAGAACATGACCAGACACTTCTCAAAAGAAGACATACACATGGCCAACAAGCATGTGAAAAAATGCTCATCATCACTAATCATTAGATAAATGCAAATCGGCTGGGCATGGTGGCTCACACCTGTAATCCAGCACTTCGGGAGGCTGAGGTGGGAGGATCACTTGAACCCAGGAGTTCAAGACCAGCCTGGGCAACATAGTGAGACCTCATCTCTAAAAAACAAAAACAAAAATGAGAAATGCAAGTCAAAACCACAAAGAGATACCACCAGTCAGAATGGCTATTATTAAAAAGTCAAAAAATAACAGATGCTGATGAGATTGCAGAGAAAAGGGAACACTGATTCACTGCTAGTGGGAATGTAAGTTAGCTTAACCACTGTGGAAAGTAGTTTGGAGATTTCTCAAAGAACTTAAAGCAGAACTACCTCCTGGATGCAGTGGCTTACACCTGTAATCCCATCACTTTGGGAGGCTGAGGTGGGAGAATCATTTGAGGCCAGGAGTTGGAGAGAAGCCTGGGTAACATACTAAGACTCCATCTCTACAGAAAATAAAAAATTAGCCAGGCATGTGGCATGCGTCTGTGGTCCCAGCTGTTGGGGAAGCTCAGGTAGAAGATCCCTTGAGCCTGGAAGGTTGAGCCTGCAGTGAGCTATGATCGTGCCACTGTACTCTAGCCTGGGCAACAGAGCAAGACCCTGTCTCAGAAAAAAACAAAAAACAAAACAATAAAAAAGATGAGGCTGGGCGCAGTGGCTCATGACTGTAATCCCAGCACTTTGGCAGGCCGAGGCAGGCGGATCACAAGGTCAGGAGATCGAGACCATCCTGGATAACACGGTGAAACCCCATCTCTACTAAAAATACAAAAAATTAGCCAGGCATGGTGGCGGGCACCAGTAGTCCCAGCTACTTGGGAGGCTGAGGCAGGAGAATGGCGTGAACCTGGGAGGCAGAGCCTGCAGTAAGCCAAGATCGCGCCACTGCACTCCAGCCTGGGCAATAGAGCGAGACTCTGTCTCAAAAAAAAAGAAAGAAAAAAACCCCAGAACTATCATTTGACCCAGCAATCCTATTACTGCATAAATACCCAAAGGAATATAAATTATTCTATCATAAACACACATGCACGCGTATGTTCATCACAACACTATCAAAATAGCAAAGACATGAAATCAACCTAAATGCCTATTGATGGTCACTGGATAAAGAAAACATGGCAGATATACACCATGGAATACTACACAGCCATAAAAAAGAATGAAATAATGTTCTTTGCAGCAACATGGACAGAGCTGGAGGCCATTATTCTAAACAAATTAATACAGGAACAGAAAACCAAACACTGCAAGTTCTCACTTATAAGTGGGAGCTAAACACTGAGTACACATGGACACAAAGAAGGGAACAACAGACAAGGGGGCCTACTTGAAAGTGAAAGGTGGGAGGAAGGCGAGGATGGAGAAGCTATCTATCAGGAACTATGCTTATTACCTGGGTAATGAAATAACTAATAAACCAAACCCCTGTGACATGCAATTTACCCATGTAACAAACCTGCACATGTATCCCTTGAACCTAAAATAAAATTTGGAAGCAAAAAAAAAAAAATCTTCAATGGAAACAAAGAAAGAGGGTGTGGGAAAGCCTGATTATGAGGAGGTGATCAGGAAAAGCATGGTAAATCAGGGTCATGTTTGTTACGCAGATTTACATTGGTGCCTTCTCCATTGATAACAGTCTGTAGTGACAGAATCATCTTTCTCTTTCTGGTATAAAGTGGGAGGAGAGACATGCTTACAAATGGAGACATACTTGTGAATGGAAATTTCCTCTATAGATGTAAATTTCTCTTAGAAAAGTGTGAATTCTGGGCCTTCATGGAGAAATACATTAAAAAGAAAGAAAAGTGTGACTTCTAGGTCTTCATGGAGAAATAAATAAATACATAAGAAAGAAAAGTGTGACTTCTGCTCTTGTTTTCTAAGCTTCTCCCATAGCTGCAGTCTCTCAAAATAATGAGCTCAAAATAATCCTTATGCCAAAGGCTTCTGCCATTTTTCAATATGCCAAGGTGACATATTTTGGAGTAGCATGTCCTGAACCCCATCACCTTGAAACTCCCTCAATGTACAATAAAATAAGTATGCATTATTTTCACTTTATTCTAACTTCATGTTAAATTAAGTTTAGCCTAAACTGCCTTCTTACATATTTTAAGCTCAGCTTAAAGATTTTTCTGTACACAGTGAACTGTAACTGAACTGGATGTGTAAACAGACTAATCTACTCTTGTGCCAATCACAGAGTTTTGGCTAGTCACAGACAGCTAACTGTTCAAACCATGTTCAAATAAGGCAAACACCAAGCTGTAACCAATCCAGCTGTTTCTATACCTCACGTTTTTCTGTACCTCATTTTCCTTTTTCTGTCCATAAATATTATCTGGCCATGTGGCAGCCCTGAAGTTGCCCTGAACCTATTCTGGTTCAGAGACCTGACCAATACTCAAATCATTCTTTGCTCAGTTAAACTCTGTTAAATTTAATTTTCTTAAGTTTTTCTTTTAACATTCATCACACAGCTAGAGCTAATTCACTCCCATTGAAAAACCTAGCCCCAGATCAGGACCAGAGACCAATCTTGTCCTTTGTTGTGAGGAATTGAAAGCAATATAATTCAGTAGCTCAAGTGACGCTTTAGCTGCTAGTCTGGCTTTGCCCTATTCTTTCAGGACTTGGTTACTCTGCTTTATTCTCACTATTAATGGTAACCCCACAGTTCAAAGTACCTAAATTTCAGGTCCTGTTTTCAGACCTCTCATACATTGACTGCTTGCCTAAACAGCTCTCTCAACAATGCCTTCGCTCATATTTCTTTTCTCTGTCTATGCCATACACATGGTGAAAAGGTGTCAAATGTTAAATTCTGTTTTTCTTATGTATTTAGAACTATTCGGCTTTTAAATTTCTTCTTTCATCAGTCTTAGTAATTTTTAAAATCAAGTAATTTGTCCTTCTGATCTAATTGTCACATTTTATTGGGATGCAGTTATTCATAATATTTTATTTTTTAAAGGCATGTAGGATATATAGTGTGAAAATAAAATTTGGAAGCTGCTGGAACTCCAAAAACACTTCAAGACTTGAGAGAGACATGGCCGATCCGAGTCATGTAGCATGGAGCTGTAACTTCTGCTTCTTATAGATTAGGCCAGGTGTGGTGCTCACTCCTGTAATCCCTGCATTTTGGGAGGCTGAGGCAGGTGGATCACCTGAGGTCAGGAGTTCAAGACTAGCCTAGCTAACATGGTGAAACCCTGTCTCTAATAAAAATACAAAAATTAGTAGGGCATGATCATGGGCACCTGTAATCCCAGCTACTCGGGAAGCTGAGGCAGCAGAATCGCTTGAACCTGGGAGGCGGAGGTTGCAGTGAGCCGAGATTGTGCCACTGCACTCCAGTTTGGGCAACAGAGTGAGACTCTGTCTCAATAAAATACAATAAAATAATAAAATAAAATAATATTATATTATAGATTGAGTCTCTTTCTCATGATTCTTGTTCTGTAAACGACTAGGAAAGACCAGAGACCAGACAACTTCCCCTTCGAATCAATGACCTTTGTCATATGTTAACCGCCTCCTTTATTGTCCTGTACCTAATTCAGAACAGATGGCACAAAAGACCCCATGACTGTTTCATCTTCTGTGTGGAATGTTAAACATACCTTTCTTGAAAGAAAAAGACCACTTCGATCAACCAAATTATTGTAACTATGCATTAACCCTTACATAAAAGATGTTGAAATTCTATTAAGCTTCCCTAAACCTTG
This sequence comes from Pongo abelii, assembly GCF_028885655.2. Taxonomy (NCBI): domain Eukaryota; kingdom Metazoa; phylum Chordata; class Mammalia; order Primates; family Hominidae; genus Pongo; species Pongo abelii. The sequence goes on along the minus strand of NC_072000.2, from coordinate 67,972,611 downwards.
TCTATATAAATAACCCCAAACTTCTACACTTTGGAACACTGTCTTCCATTATTTGGAATCTGTGCTTCCTGGATGTCTATTCTCAAACTACATTTAATCATATTTTCTGAATCTTGTTATTTAAAGTTGACAATATCAATGTTCACTTTTTATTTCAGTTATTGATAATTTTTACTTTTGAGAAAGAAAAGTGGCTCAGCACAGTCTAAGGAATGTGAAATATTCAAAATTTATCAGGCCCACAGAGACATGAACACCAGGCTTCAATCATATCCCCTGCAGCCATGCCTGGAAGTAGTTGTTTTATTTTCCTAAAATGTTACCACAAATGGAACAATGTAACCCCAACTTATTATCTTCATGTTCTTGGGTTTTGTGATACAAGAACAATGTGTCATAAGCCAATCAATAGCTTACTTATTTTAGGAAACCGATGTTAATTCTTGGTAAAGACTTATTAAATTCTTGGTAGGGACTGCCTTCTAACTTCTCTTTTTTCCTGTGTAAACCCACTCGTAACTGCTGCTAATTGAAGCATATATTCAGGGTAACTTTAATCTCGGATTCTCTGGCTGTAGTCCTCAACCTTAGCCAAAATAAACTCTCTAGTTATATTAATTTTGGCTTCAGTTTCTTTTTAAAAAAATAGACTATTGATATGGAGACTCAGATAACTGACGATTAATCTTTTTTTTCTTTCTTTGTCTTTTCTTTCTTTCTTTTTTTTTTTCTTTTGAGACAAGGTCTCACCCAGTCAGCCAGGCTGGAGGGCAGTGGCATGATCTCTGCTTACTGCAGCCTTGAGCTCCTGGGCTCAAGCCACCCTCCCACCTCAGCCACCCGAGTAGCTGGGACTACAGGTGCATGCCACCGTGGCTAATTATTATTATTATTTTTTGTAAAGACAGGGCCCATATGTTGCCCAGACTAACCTTTGATTTTTAATATTATATTGAAAGCTATATTTTCCCTCTGAGCACTATTTTAGCTGTATTTCACAAATTTTGTTATGTTATATTTTTGTCACATTTCATTCAAAATAGTTTAAAATTTCCACTGTGTTTTCTTCTTTAATCTGCCTGTTTTTTGAATGTATTTTGCTCAATTTCCAAACATTTGGGGATTTTTGATTCATCTAATGTCTCCTCAAAACAGTTTGGTGATCTACATGGTGCAAGTTAGCAAATATCGGAACTGTGACTATTATTTTTCCCTTGTTTGTTGGTAAAAGCTTTTTTTTTTTTTTTTTTTTTAAGATGGAGTCTCGCTCTGTCACCAGGCTGGAGTTCAGTGGCGTGATCTTGACTCACTGCAACCTCCACCTCCCGGGTTCAAGCGATTCTCCTGCCTCAGCCTCCCAAGTAGCTGGGATTACAGTTGCACACCACCACACCTGGCTAATTTTTGTATTTTTAGTAGAGATGGGGTTGGCGAGGATGGTCTTGATCTCCTGACCCCGTGATCTGCACGACTCGGCCTCCCAAAGTGCTGGGATTACAGGGGTGAGCCACCACACCTGGCCAAATAGCCTTTTTTTTTTTTTAAATGCTTTATATTTAGATGAATTAAATTTTTTTCAGTCTTTTATTGCTTTTGTCTTTCATATATTGTTTAAAAAGACCTTCTTAAGAAGAATATATTAAGGTTAACCTAAATTTGAAATAGAATTATCGGCTGAGTGCAGTGGCTCACACCTGTAATCCCAGCAATTTGGGAGGCAGAGGCAGGAGGATCACCTGAGGTCAGGGGTTCGAGACCATCCTGGCCAACATGGTGAAACACCGCCTCTACTAAAAATTCAAAAATTAGCCAGGTGTGGTGGCGTGTGCCTGTAATCCCAGCTACTTGGGAGGCTGAGGCAGGAGAATCACTTGAACCCGAGAGGCAGAGGTTGCAGTGAGCCGAGACTATGCCACTGCACTCCAGCCTGGGTGACAGAGCAAGATTCCATCTCAAATAATAATAATAATAACAACATAGAATTATCCTTTTCTTCTATTTCTAGGGTATTTCTTTATACTTAATGTTTTTAAGTTTTTATATTTAGATGAATTAAAATTTTTCAGTCTTTTATTGCTTTTGCCTTTCATGTATTGTTTAAAAAGACCTTCTTAAGACAAATAAATTAAGGTTAACCTAAATTTTAAATAGAATTATCCTTTTCTTCTATTTCTAGGGTTTTATTTCTTTATACGTGTTTTTTTTTTTTTTTTTTTTTTTTTTTGAGATGGAGTTTCACTGTTGTTGCCCAGGGTGGAGTGCAATGGCGCAATCTCGGCTCACCACAACCTCTGCCTCCTGGGTTCAAGTGATTCTCCTGGCTCAGCCTCCTGAGTAGCTGGGATTACAAGCATGTGTCACCACGCCCAGCTAATTTTATATTTTTAGTAGAGATAGGGTTTCTCCATGTTGGTCAGGCTGGTCTCGATCTCCTGACCTCAGGTGATCCGCCTGCCTCAGCCTCCCAAAGTACTGGGATTATAGGCGTGAGCCACCGCGCCCAGCCTATCTTTTTTTAAAATTTTATTTCTCCATAAGTTATTGGGGTACAGGTCGTATTTGGTTACATGAGTAAGTTCTTTAGTGGAGATTTGTGAGAATCTGGTGCACCCATCACCCGAGCAGTATACACTGCACCATGTTTGTTGTCTTTTTTATGAATAGCCTTTTGACTCTGCATTAAGAAACCCTTTCTGCTCTTTGTGTAGCATGTGTCATATCTGGCAGGCACTCTGCAAGAATCCCACTGTGCTCCCATCTGTTATACTTCCATATAACTTCAGGCATAGAGCTCAAAAACAATTTTCTGAAGAGATGTTTGTTTCTATTTTGTTAATAAATACCACAGGGAAAGAAAAAGACTATGCTTACTTATCTTCATAATTCCTTGAATAGAGAAATGTTTAACATTATCATTTATTTTATTTTTTAACTTTTTAGGTTTGGGGGTCCAGGTGAAGGTTTGTTACATAGGTAAACTCATGTCACGGGGGTTTGTTGTACAGATTGTTTCATCACTCAGGTATTAAGCCCAGTACCCAATGCTTATCTTTTCTGCTCCTATCCCTCCTCCCAGATTCCACCCTCAAGTAGATCACAGTGTCTGTTTCCTTCTTTGTGTTCATAAGTTCTCATCATTTAGCTCCCACTTACAAGTGAGAAAATGTGGTATTTGGTTTTCTGTTCCTGCATTAGTTTGCTAGGGATAATGGCCTCCAGCTCCATCCATGTTCCCACAAAATACATGATCTTGTTCTTTTTTATGGCTACAAAACATTCTAGTTTTTGAACTGAAATATTATTATGGCTGGGTGCGGTGGCTCGTGCCTATAATCCCAGCACTTTCAGAGGCCAAGGCGGGCGGATCAGTTGAGGTCCGGAGTTTGAGACTAGCATGGCAGACATGGTGAAACCTAGTCTCTACTAAAATACAAAATTAGAGAGAAACCCCATCTGTACTAAAAATACAAAAGATCCCAGCTCTTTGGGAGGCTCACACCTGTGATCCCACCACTTTGGGTGGCAGATGCCTGTAATCCCAGCTACTCAGGAGGCTGAGGCTGAAGAATCACTTGAACGTGGGAGGCAGAGGTTGCAGTGAGCTGAGATTGCACCACTGTACTCCAGCCTGGGCAACAGAAGGAGACTCTGTCTCAAAAAAAAAAAAAAAAAAAAAAAAAAACCCCAAAAACCTATTATTATACTTTCTGTAAGAAAATCAGAGACTAATTGCCTTTCATCCTCAGAAGAAAGCTTGTCCTAGGACGGAAACATAACACAGGTCACAGAGTTAAAGGACTCACCAAAAGAACCTCAAATGAACAGGCTAACAGGAAAATTAAGAGTTTGTTTGTTTGTTTGTTTTTTAACTAGAGTGCTTATTTTAAAATTGTCATTCTCGAGGAGACTTTGGATGCTTCTAGATCTTCTTGCCAAATCTTCAATTCTGTACAACAAATTCCTTCCTGATGTCCCGTTGAAGGAAATTACCGAGGATAAGATCAGTCTGGATCATCTGGCAGTATCTTCTATTAGAGCGAAAGAACGAAAGATGCCATCCCAGGGCTAAAAGAATTTAACTTTCATATTATAAAAGTGAAAGTTCATTTTTCAAGTGCGACACTGACATCTACTGGAAGAAATACTTGAGTAATTTACCAAATAAACGAAACATTTTTGTTTCTGTCAATTAGAAAAACAAAAAGCCTTTTTTGTTTGTTTGTTTGTTTTTGAGATGGAGTGTCGCTCTGTCACCCAGGCTGGAGTGCAGTGGCTCACTGCTAGCTCCGCCTCCCGGTTTCACGCCATTCTCCTGCCTCAGCCTCCAGGGTAGCTGGGACTACAGGCGCCCGGCTAAATTTTTTTGTTTTGTTTTGTTTTGTTTTTTTAGTAGAGACAGGGTTTCACTGTGTTGCCTAGGATGGTCTCGATCTCCTGACCTCGTGATCCACTTGCCTTGGCCTCCCAAAGTGCTGGGATTACAGGCGTGAGCCACCGCGCCCAGCCAAAAAAAAAAAAAAGTTTTAAAACATTTGTCGGCAGGGTGCTGTGGCTCATGCCTGTAATCCCAGCACTTTGAGAGGCTTAGGCGGGCAGATCACTTGAGGTCAGGAGTTCAAGATCAGCCTGGCCAACATGGCAAAACCCCGTCTCTACTAAAAATACAAAAATTAGGCAGGCATGGTGGTGCGTGCCTGTAGTCCCAGCTACTCGGGAGGCTGAGACAGAAGAATTGCTTGAACCCGGGAGGTGGAGGTTGCAGTGAGCAGAGATTGCGCCACTGCACTCCAGGCTGGATGACAGAGCAAGAGTCTGTCTCATAAAAATAAAACAAAACAAAGTACATTTGTCCTTTAAGTGTCTGTTTCCTAAATACAGGTCGGTGCCATTGATAGAAAAGGTTTCCAACATTTATATTTAGAAAATGTTCTTGGTGACTTGTGTGAGCAGGACCCTGGGACCCATGAAGAGTTGTTCAGCAGGATATCAGGTCATCTCCAGCATCCACGGAACTCATTTGGACAAGCGAACAAGGCCTGTTCCTACCCACCTTTTTTCCCTCCATTAGAACTCTCATGAATTGTTTTGACAGTAGCCATACAGACTATGGGTGTTGCTCTAATCATATCCCTTAAACATACTTGGAGATAATAGTGAAATAATATCTCTTAGACCCCAGGGTAGAGTCCACAGAATAGGAGAAGGAGATTAAAGTAAGGTTTTTAGGCCAGGCACGGTGGCTCATGCTTGTCATCTCAGCACTTTGGGAGGCCAAGACAGGTGGATCACTTGAGGTCAGGAGTTTGAGACTAGCCTGGCCAACATGGTGAAACCCCGTGTCTACTAAAAATACAAAAATTAGCCCGGTATGGTGGTACATGCCTGTGGTACTAGCTACTCGAGAGGCTGAGGCAGGAGGGTTGCTTGAGCCTAGGAGGCGGAGGTTGTAGTGAGCCGAGACCACACCACTGCATTCCAGCCTGGGAGACAGGAGAGAAACACTGTCTCAAAAAAAAAAAGAAAAAAACAAAGTTAAGGTTTCCAGATAAGACGTATGCAAGAAAGCTAGATGCAGAGGGTCACACCTGTAATTCTTACACTTTAGGAGGACAGGGTGGGAAGACTGAGTTTAGGAGTTTGAGATAATCCTGGGCAACATAGTGAGACCTTATCTCTAGTTGAAAAAACAAAAAAACAGCTGAGCGTGGTGGTGTGCACCCATAGTCACAGATACTTATGAGGCTGAGATGGGATGACTGCTTGAGCCCGGGAGATGGAGGCTGCAGTGAGCTATGATCCTACCACTGCACTTTATCCTGGGTGACAGAACAAGACCTTGCCTCAAAAAATATATATGCAAGAAAAAGAGGTGTTTAATATGCTAACCTAGATCAAATAAAACAAATATATTGAATATATCTAGCCACTGAATAAGTTCTGAATTGTTCTTTGTTCTTTTTCAAGTTTAGTTTTGCTAAGAAGTCCTAACAAATTGCCCTGCCCCTCTGTGGAAGACATGACTGGTTCTAATGTTTAAAAGAATCCTGATGGCTAGAAAAATCTCTCACTTCTTCAGTGTCTACAAGAGCAAGGTATTGTGCTAAGATTTTGCATGCATTAATTCATACTGTGTTTCATACACACAATCCTGATGTGTAGAAATTATTACATCTGGCTGGGCATGGTGGCTCACGCCTGTAATCCCATCGCTTTGGGAAGCCAAGGTGGGCGGATCACTTGCGGTCAGGAGTTTGAGACCAGGCTGGCCAACATGGCGAAACCCCGTCTCTACTGAAAACACAAAAATTAGCCGGGTGTGGTGGCGCATGCCTGTAATCCCAGCTACTCAAAAGGCTGAGACAGGAGAATTGCTTGAACCCGAAAGGTGGAGGTTGCAGTGAGCAGGTTGCATCTATTTTTATAGATAAGAAATTAGGCTCCAAACAAGTTAAATAACTTGTCAACATCAGATGGTTAAGTAGCAGAGTCAGAGACCAAATCTCAATTATTATTATTATTTTTTTGAGACTGAGTCTCATCCTGTCACCCAAGCTGGAGTGCAGTGGTGTGATCTTGGCTCACTGCAACCTCCGCCTCCTGGATTCAAGCAATTCTCCTGCCTCAGCCTCCCTAGTAGCTGGCATTACAGGCACACGCCACCACGCCCAGCTAATTTTTTGTATTTTTACGGGGTTTCACCATGTTGACCAGGCTGGTCTCAAACTCCTGGCCTCAGGTGATCCGCCCACCTCGGCCTCTCAAAGTGCATGAGCCACCATGTCCAGCCTATTTCTTTTCCTTTTTCTTTTCTTTTTTTTTTTTTTTTGAGATGAAGTCTCACTCTGTTACCCAGGCTGGAGTGCGGTGGCACGAGGTCGGCTCACTGCAACCTCCCCCTCCTGGGTTCAAGCGATTCTTCTGCCTCAGCCTCCCGAGTAGCTGGGACTAGAGGCGCACACCACCACACCCGGCTAATCTTTTGCATCTGTAGTAGAGATGGGGTTTCACCATATTGGCCACACTGGTCTCCAACTCCTGACCTCGTGATCTGCCTGCCTCGGCCTCCCAAAGTGCCTATTTCTTTTTTTAAATGGGTCTTGCTATGTTGCCCAGGCTGGAGCATAATGCCAATTTACAGCTGTAATCATAGTGCTCTGCAGCCTTGAAATCTGAGTTATATCTTTTCTAAGGCCCATTATCTTTTCTGTATATATATTGCCTCCTGACATACAACTAGAAGGAAAAAAAAAAGGCAAGCTATTCTTCCTTATTTGTGTCTAGAAGACTGATAAAGCATTTTTATTATTTTCTTAAAATTGGAAAACATATATCTTCCCATGCTTTGTACTACCAAATTTAATACGTTATATACTTTCAACTTCAGGAGAGATTCTGTATGATTCTTCTTTATCAAACCTTCTAAAATCTCGTCAAAACAAAAATTTTTTTTTGAGGCAGAGTCTTGCACTGTCGCCCAGGCTGGAGTGCAGTGGCGAGATCTCAGCTCACTGCAACCTCTGCTTCCTGGGTTCAAGCGATTCTCCTGCCTCAGCCTCCTGAGTAGCTGGGAACAGGCGTGTGCCACCATGCCCAGCTAACATTTGTATTTTTAGTAGAGATGGGGTTTCACCATGTTGACCAGGCTGGTCTCAAATTCTCGACCTTGTGATCCGCCTGCAGTGGCCTCCCAAAGTGCTCAGATTACAGGTATGAGCAATTGCGCCTGGCCAAATATCATCAAAATTTGATTTTTATTAGCAGAGAGGTAAGAGAATGGCCACTGGAACCAAATGTCTGGATTTGAATCCTGGCTTGCTACTTACTAGCTGCACAATCTTGGACAATTTTTAACATTTACTAAAATGTTTAGAATGTTTCCATCATTCTAACAATTTCCTCTGTACTCATTTATGGTTAATCCCCACTCCTATCCTCACCCTAGACTGCCACAGATCTGCTTTCTGTTTCTATAAATTTGCCTTTTCTAAACATTTAATGTAATTAAATTATAAAATAAGTTGTCTTTCTGTTTGATTTCTTTCACAGAGCATGAGGTGTTTCAGGTTCATCCACATTGTATTAATAGTTTGTTCTCTTTAATTGTATTCTATAGACATGCAGTATTGTATGACCCATTCACCATCGGATGGACTTTTGGGTTGTTTCCACTTCTTGGCTATTATGAACCACACTGCTGTGAACATTCACATTGCTGGGCACAGCAGCTCATGCTTGTAATCTCAGCACTTTGGGAGGCCGAAGTGAGAGGATTACTTAAGCCCAGGAGTTTGAGACCACCCTAGGCAACAAAGTGAGACCCCCATCTGTATTAGTCAGGGTTCTCTAGAGGGACAGAACTAACAGGGTGTGTATGTATGTGTATATATGTATATAAATAAAGGGGAGTTTATTAAGTATTAACTCACACGACCACAAGGTCCCACAATAGGCCATCTGCAAGCTGAGGAGCAAGAAGAGCCAGTCCAAGTCCCAAAACTGAAGAACTTGGAGTCTGATGTTTGAGGGCAGGAAACATCTAGTACAGGAGAAAGATATAGGCTGGGAGGCGAGGCCAGTCTAGGCTTTTCACATTTTTCTGCCTGCTTAATATTCTAGCCACGTTGGCAGCTGATTAGATGGTGCCCACCCAGATTAAGGGTGGGTCTGCCTTCCCCAGCCCACTGAGTCAAATGTTAATCTCCTTTGGCAACACCCTCACAGACACACCCAGGACCAATACTTTGCATCCTTCAATCCAATCAAGTTGACACTTAGTATTAACCATCACACCATCTTTGCCAAAAAATAAAAAATAAAAAAAATTAGGCAGGTGTGGTGGCACATGGCTGTGATCCTAGCTACTCAGGAGGCTGAGGTGGGACGATCACCTGAGCCTGGGAGGCAGAGTGAGACCCTGTCACAAACAAATAAAAACGGTTCACATACATGTGTTTGCATAGGCAGATGTTTTCAGTTATCTTGGGTAGTATCTAGGAGTAGAATTATTGGGTCATATAATAAACTTACGTTTAACTTTTTAAGTAACTGCCAAATTGTTTTCCAAAGTGGCTATTCCATTTTACATTCCACCAACAATGTATGGGTTCCCTTTCTTTGTATGCTCACTTATACTTGGTATGCCCTGTCTCTTTGCTCATAGCACATTTCAGTGAGTGTGTAGTTACATTTTTATTGTGGTTGTAATTTGCATTTCTCTAATAGTTCATGATATTAATTGAGCACATTTTCATGAGTTTATTAAACATTTATATATTTTCTTTAGTGAAATGTCTATTCTATCCATTTTATAGTTGATTGTTTATATTCTTTTTAATGAGTTGTAAGATTTTCTGTGTAGTTCTTATTTCGGTTTTTGAGAATAGGATATTTAAAGTTTCTATAACATGGCTGGGCGTGGTGGCTCACACCTGTAATAGCAGCATTTTAGGAGGCCGAGGTGGGCGGATCATTTGAGGCCAGGAGTTTGAGACCAGCCTAGCCAACATGGTGAAACCCTGTCTCTACTAAAAATATAAAAATTAGTCACGCATGGTGGCATGTGCCTGTAATCCCAGCTACTCAGGAGGCGGAGGTTGCAGTGAGCCAAGATCGCACCATTGCACTCCAGCCTGGGGGACAAGAATGAAACTCCGTCTCAAAAAAAAAATAAAATAAAAAGTAAAAATAAAGTTTCCGTAACAACAACAAAAATAAATAAAGTTTCCAGTTATTGTTGAATTGTATTTCTCCCTTCAATTCTGTCAAGTTTTGCTTCATATATTTGGGGCTCTGTTGTTAGAAGGATATATGTTTATAATTTTTTTCCAAGCAAATCTGTATCCAGCTTTATTAAAGATACTTTCCACAAACAACCCTGGTACCATGGTATTTCAGGCAGGACATGTGCAGACAATTCTTAACAGTTTTACAACAACTTTCTTTTTATCTTTTCTTTTTTTTTTTTTTTTTTAAGACAGGGTCTCATTCTGTTGCCCAGGCTGGAGTGCAGTGTCATGATCATGGCTCACTGCAGCTTTGAACTCCTGGGCTCAAGTGATTCTCCCAACCTCAGCCTCTCAAGTAGCTGAGACCAAAGGCATGTGCCACCATGCCTGCCTAATTTTTTAATTTTTTAGTTGCGGGGGGCGGGGGGCTCATTTTGTTGCCCAGGCTGGTCTTGAATTCCTGGGCTCAAACAATCCTCATGCTCTGGCCTCTGGAAGCCCTGGGATTATAGGCATAAACCAACTGTGCCCAGCCCAACAACTTTCAAACTCCCCTCTTCAATGGACTACCCAAATCAGAAAGCCCCTAAAAAACTCAGTGAAGTCTTTGTTTGATGCTCTGAATAGGGAAAGTTTAGAGAGTTGACATTTCACATTTAGCATGTTGCTTGACAACTTTTCAAGAGCCAACTTGACTTTCAAGAAGTAAAATGAAAATGGCAGAATTTATCTGCGGCAGAAATTTATCGGCAGTAGAAATGGAACTGCTGCTCTTTTGAGGTGCACCTTCTCAGTGGCATCACTGGAAAGTTCAGATTGCAGATTGCCTGACACACAGGTAATCAATTATTGGAGGTCAGGTCTCAAAAGTTGTCTGGGCTTAAGGGAGTTAAGTCTGCTCAGAAGGTGGAAAGGTAGAAGTGGACATAAAGATGAATTTGTTTTTCCATACCTTAAGACATTTGTGCCAAGGTAGCTGTGTGTGTCAACATCAGGAAATTCCTCCTCCTGGGAGCCAGGAGGAAGTCTCTCAAATCTAAAAGAGAAAGCTGTTTTGCCCACATCAATCCAGCTTTGGGGGCATTCTTCTCCAAAAAACAATAATGAAGTGTTCTGTGTGCTAATAATATAGCTTTAAAAAAAGTATGATAATATTCTACATTTTTGTGAAACTTGATAAAAAATAATATTTCAGGCTGGTGCAGTGGCTCAGCCTGTAATCCAGCACTTGGGAGGTGGATGCGAGAGGATCCCTTGAGCCCAGGAGTTCAAGACCAGCCTAGGCAACATAGTGAGACCCCATCTCTACAAAAAATAAAAAATTATCTGGGCATGGCAGCACGCACTTGTAGTCCTAGCTACTTGGGAGGCTGAGGTGGGATGATCAGGTGATCACGATCACTTGAGCCTGGGAGGTTGAGGCTGAAGTGAGCTGTGATTGTGTCACTCACTCCAACCTTGGCGAGAGAGCAAGACCCTGCCTCTAAAAAACAAAAAAACAAATAAATAAATAAATAAAACGTCCCTCTCTTCTATAGTAACTTCTAAAAAAACTTAAAGTCTATTTTATCTGATATAAATATAGTCATTCCAGCTCTTTTTTTTTTTGGAGACAGAGTCTTGCTCTGTCACCCAGGCTGGAGTGCAGTGGCACAATCTCCACTCACTGCAACCTCCACCTCCTGGGTTCAAGTGATTCTTATGCCTCAGCCTCCCGAGTAGCTGGGATTGCAGGTGTACATCACCACGCCAGCCTAATGTTTTGTATTTTTAGAAGAGACGGGGTTTCGCCATGTTCATCATGTTGGCCAAGCTGGTCTTGAACTCCTGACCCCAAGTGATTCGCCTGTCTCAGCATCCCAAAGTGCTGGGATTACAGGTGACTCCAGCTCTTAAGTTGATTTTTCCCATAATTTTACATTTACATTATATCTTTGAATCTAAAGTGTATCTCTTATGGACAGCATGTAATTGAACCCTATTTATTTATCTGATAATCTCTGCTTTTAATTGGAGTGTTTAATTCATGTACCTTTAATGTAATTACTCGTATGGTTGGATTTATGCCTGTCATTTTCCTATTTGTTTCTATTGTGTTTCATGGCATTTTTCTTCCTCTGTGCCAATGTTACTGCCTTCTTTTGCATTAAACAAACATCTTTCAATGTATTCTTTTAATTCCTTTGTTCATTTTTAAGTTTTTTTTTTTTTTTTTTGAGACGGAGTCTCGCTGTGTCACCCAGGCTGGAGTGCAGTGGTGTGATCTCAGCTCACTGCAAGCTCTACCTCCCGGGTTCACACCATTCTCCTGCCTCAGCCTCCTGAGTAGCTGGGACTACAGGCACCTGCCACCACACCCGGCTAATTTTTTTGTATTTTTTAGTAGAGACGATGTTTCACTGTGTTAGCCAGGATGGTCTCAGTCTCCTGACCTCGTGATCCTCCCACCTCAGCCTCCCAAAGTGCTGGGATTACAGGCATGAGCCACTGCGCCCAGCCTTAAGTTTTTATTTGAGTAATTTTCTTACCAATTGCTATAGGGATTGCAGTATGCTTCTTTATCACAGTTACTTCAGGCTAATACTAACTAGTTCTGGTAAAAATATAGCAAATTTGCTATGATATACTTCCATTTTCTCATCTCTTCTAAAGTAAAGAGACAAATTGAGATATTTGTAGGCATAAAATGTAATAGGCAAGTGACAGAAGAGACAACAAGCACCAGATCATAAAGGACTTTATATATCATGCTAAGTCAATGGAGGAGGGGGTTGACAGGACAGTAAATTATTTTAAATTATAAGGAAATATTGTTACATTTGCATTTCAGTCAGACCTTTCTAACAGTAATGAGGAGGATCAATTTCAAGGAGGCGGGATTGGGCCAATCAGAATCTCTCTGGCTGGACACTGTGGCTCATGCCTGTAATCCTAACACTTCGGGAGGCCGAGACAGGCAGATCATCTGAGGTCAGAAGTTCAAGACCAGCCTGGCCAACATGGTGAAACCCTGACTCTACTAAAAATACAAAAATTAGCTGGGTGTGGTGGCAGGCATTTGTAATCCCACCTACTCGGGAGGCTGAGGCATGAGAATCACCTGAATCTGGGAGGCAGAGTTTGCAACGAGCCCAGATCGTGCCACTGCACTCTAGCCTGGGCGACAGAGGGAGACTCTGTTTCAAAATAAATAAATAAATAAATTCTTCTGGTAGCTATAATCTTCAGACATAGGAATCAGGGGTAGTTATTATTTCTGTTCTGTACTGTGTTTCTAGACATGATTTTTGCAAAGAACCCAGTGAGAATGAAGTTTCCATTAGGAGGAAAATAAGTGGCATAATAAAGTTACTATATCTTTGTGTTGTTCTTTGAAAAATTGTGGCAATTCTTTCTGCACAGAGCGAGACACCTCCGCAAAATGTTGAATAATATTCAATAGAACTGTGTGATCCTTCTACTGACCTTTCGTTTATCCAACAGCCTCTCCTATTCACACCACTCTCTCATCACTCATTGATAAGAAACTACTGTATACCTTGGAAATGCTCCTCTACAAGGTGTTCTTCAGTTTCTCTCAAACTTTGCCACCAAATGGAGACGACTGTATTGTTTTTTCTGATTACAAAAGTAAAACATATTCTTTATGGAAAAAAACAGTAATAGAAGTCAGAAATGTACATGGCGGAGGGGTAAACTTTGAGCACACAACAAACTCAGATATACAAAACATATAGCACTCCTTCTCTCTTTCTTTTTCTTTCTTTCCTTCTTTCTTTTCTTCTTTCCTTCCTTTTTCTTTTTTTGAGACAGGGTCTTGCTCTCTCACCCAGGCTGCATTGCAGTGGTACAATCACAGCTCCCTGTAGCCTCCTCCTCCTCCCCAGGCTCAGGTGATCCCCCTACCTGAACCTCCTGAGTAGCTGGGACTACAGGTGCATGCCACCATACCCAGCTGTTTTGTATTTTTTTGTAGGGATGGGGTTTTGCCATGTTGCCCAAGGCTGGTCTCGAACTCCTGGACTCAATTAATCGGCCCACCTTGGGCTCCCAAATTGCTGAGCAATTTCCGGCCAATCCCTTAATTTCTACCACTGATGTAAACTTCCTCTTAAGCTCTCATTCTACAGAGGGAGGGTGGAAGTGGAATAGGAATGTAATGCAGCCAATTAAAGGTATCTCAGTTTCTTTCTAGTTCAACGTCTCATTTCAGGTGTATGTATTCAGGCAGTCCTCCAGGATCCACTCCTGAATTTTCAAACTCCCCTACAATTTTTTCATCTCTACACTCACTTTTTATATTCCCAATCTGTCTTTGGTGAGGTCTCCTTAGTTTAGGTTCTACTTCTTCTTCTTCTTTTTTTTTTTTTTTTTTGAGACAAGTCTCACTCTGTCACCCAGGCTGGAGTGCAGTGGCACGATCTCAGCTCATTGCAACCTCCACTTCCCTGGTTCAAGCGATTCTCCTACCTTGGCCTCCAGAGTAGCTGGGATTATAGGCATGTGCCACCAACCCGGCTAATTTTTGTATTTTTAGTAGAGACAGGATTTCGCCATGTTGGTAAGGCTATTCTTGAACTCCTGACCTCAGGTGATCTGCCCGCCTTGGCCTCCCAAAGTGCTAGGATGGCAGGTCTGAGCCACTGTGCCCGGCCAGATTCTACTTCTGATAAATCAAATACAAGATGGGAAATGGGAACATTTTCAGGCATGCAAAGAATGAAAAAGCAAACAAAATGAAACAAAATTCCTTTGTATCTTTACTAGGAATTTACTACAGATATGCTCCTCTGAAACAAAAATATAACCAAAAAATGAAAATGACACAGGACACAGGAAACAGGAGATCTAGATAAGCACCAGGATGATGGTGAAGGTAGACCCCCGGTTGACAGTTGTCACCAGGCACTGAGAGTAAACCCGTTCAGTTGGAGCAGATCATAGGCACCAAGAGGGATTTCTTTAGATGATGAAACCAGGGAAATATTTGATGCATCAGAACCTCTTGAAAGGAGATTTAGACAAACTGACAGAGGGTTTGGGGTAATGAAAACTAAGAAAATTAACATAATGTTCTCTAGTGTGATCCATGTTGCTGAAAATAACAGAAATGCATTCTTTCTTACAGCTGAATAATATTCCATTGTGTATATATACACCACATTTTCTTTATCTGTTTATCTGTTGATGGACACTTGGGTTGACTACACATCTTGGCTACTGTGAATAGTGCTGCAATAAACATGGGAGCGCAGATATCTCTTTGATACACTGATTTCCTTTCTTTTGGGTATATACGCAGCAGTGGAATTGCTGCATCATATGCTAGTTCTATTTTTAGTTTTGGGGTAAACTCCATATTGTTTTACATAGTGGCTGTACTAATTTACATTCCTCATCAGTGTACAAACATTCTGTTAAGTGAAATAAGCCAGGCACAGAAATAAGCCAGGCACAGAAATAAGCCAGGCAGTGGGGAGGTGCGGCTGGGGCTGCATGCTCCGTGGAGCCAGCAGGACCCCGGGACAGGCAGGAACCCCCCTCCTTCTGAGTTAAGGCAGGAGCTTCCTGGGTGCCGCTGCAGCCGTCCAAACCGTGCCTGTAGACCTGGGTGGGCCTCCTGCTCCATGGAGCAGGCAGGAGCCCCGCTCTCCTGGACAGGCTGCAGCCACCCAAGTTGTGGCTGCAGATCTGAGCCTCCCTGTGCTTTTGTGGGGGCCGGGAGCAGGCAGGATCCCTGCCCTGCCCTCCCAGGTGCAGACCCACTGATCTGATCCACTGCTGCAGACCCAGGCCTCCTGCTCCAAGGAGCTGGTGATAAGCAGAAGCTCCGCCCCTTCTGAGTTGGCAGGGAGGGAACTCCCTGGTGCAGCTGCAGCTGCCCTCCCAGGTGCAGGACCCAGGCAGCTGTCTCTGCAGTCTGCACCCTTAAGGACTCTGGAAGGCTTCCTCAACCCTGTCCCAGCAGGCTCGCGGGTTTCTTCTCCCTCTGCCTGGCCTCTCTCCTCTCCCAGCATGGCTCCAATATCAAAGCAGGGATTGGGGATGAGCAGGGATGCTGTCACAGTCCAGCCGGTGTGCTCAAGCTTGTGGCAGTGCTTATACGCCAGCCCTCTGCCGCCTCTGCTACCTCCGGAATTTGGGCACCCACGAGTGTGAGAGGGGAAGCCAAGGGGGTGCTGAGAGTGGAAGCCAAGTGGGGGCTGAGGGTGGCTTGGTGCTGGCGTGTAGGAGCCCCTTGGTGAGAACAGCCTGGGTGCCATGGATGCTGGTGGCACAGTGGGACGCAGACAAGCTCCTGGGCAAAGGGAGCGGTCCCCATAAGACCCCACCTTCAGGGCAGGGAGGGCCTGAAGGCTGCAGGTCAGGTGCCAGTCCCTGTGGGTCCGAGTGGGCACTTGTGGTGCCTTTTCCAGCCAGCCCATGGCTGCCTATGGACCCAGAGCACTTTGTCCTCTCCAAGGTCCATAAAAGCCCCCGACTCAGCCGAGCAGGGCAGAGGATGGAGAGACCACGGGACTACCAGTTGCAGAGAGGAGCCACCTACTCCAGGGCCTGCTGGGACAACCTGGCTACAGAGAGGAGCTGCCCACTGCAGGTCTGCTCTAAGCTGTTCTAACACTCAATGAAGTTCCTCTTCATCTTGCTCACCATCCACTTGACTACATACCTCATTCTTCCTGGACACAGGATAAGAACTCAGGCAAAGGCATCACCGGCCACAGAGGTTTCTGGCCGAAAGAGTGACAACACATGTTTTCACTACTATGTGGGAACTAAAAAAATTGATCTCATGGAGGTAGAGAGTTGATTGGGGTTACCAGAGACTCGGAAGAGTAGTGGGGGGGGTAGGGAAGAAGATGAGTCAGTTAATGGGTACAAAACTTTTGTTGCATAGAAGGAACAAGATCTAGTTTTCAATAGCCCAATGAGGTGACTATAGTTAACAATAATTAATCATATATTTCAAAATAGCTAGAAGAGAAGATTTGGAACGTTGCCAGCACAAGGAAATGATAAATATTTGAGATTGTCAATATCCCAATTACCCAGCTTTGATCATCATATATTGTATGCATGTATGTATACCCAGGCTCAAAAATAACAGAAAGAAAGAAAAAAAGAAGGCTGGGCACAGTAGCTCATGCCTGTAATCCTAGCACTTTGGGAGGCCAAGGCAGGTGGATTGCTTGAGCCCAGGAGTTCAAGACTAAGTTGGGCAACATGGCGAAACCCTGTCTCTACAAAAAATACAAAAGTTAGACAGGCATGGTGGCACATGCCTGTAGTCCCACTACTTGGGAGGCTGAGGTGAGAGGATCACTTAAGCCCAGGATGTCCAGGCTGCAATGAGCCATGTTTGCACCACTGCACTCCAGCCTGGGTAACAGAGCGAGACCCTGTCTAAAAAATTTTTTTAAAAAAGAGAGAAAAACCACAATTATTAAATCTAGGCAAAATAAAGATTTATTCAGGATAAGAAGATAATCATAGCATATACTACTTCTCTCAGCTATGAATAATGTTTACATAATCATAATTACGTACTTAATGTTGGTAAAGGAAGAGCAAACAGAGTTGGGTCCTCATCTGCAATAGGAAACCAACAGATAGTTTACAAAAGTGAAGACCCAAGAAATAACAATTAAGCATGTTGTTTAAAGACATGGCAGTAAACATCAAAACAATCAGTTATAAATGATGAAAGTAGTTATGTCTGAAGAGAAGGGAAAGTAATGGGTGGAAGAAGGGAAGGGCAGTGCTGTTTTTCTTTTTTCTTTTTTTTTCTTTTTGAGACAATCTCACTTTATCACCCAGACTGGAGTGCAGTGGCATGATCACGGCTGACTGCAGCCTAGACCTCTTGGGCTCAAGTGACCCTCTTGCCTCAGCCTCCTGAGTAGCTGGGACCACAGGCTCAGGCCACCATGCCCAGCTTTTTTTTTTTTTTTTTTTGAGACAGTCTTACTGTGTTGCCCAGGCTGGAGTGCAGTGGTGTGATCTCAGTTCACTGCAAACTCCGCCTCCTGGGTTCAAGAGATTCTCCTGCCTCAGCCTCCCTAGTAGCTGGGATTACAGGCACACACCACCATGCCCAGCTAGTTTTTTTATTTTTAGTAGAGATGGGATTCACCATGTTGGCCAGGCTGGTCTTGAACTCCTGACCTCAGGTGATCCGCCCATCTCAGCCTCCCAAAGTGCTGGGATTACAGGCATGAGCCACTGCGCCTGGCCGCCTAGCTAATTTTTAAATTTTGGTTGTATAGATGGGGTCTGGCTATGATGCCCAGGCTGGTCTTGAACTCCTGGGCTCGACTGGTCCTCCTGCCTTGGCCTCCCAAAATGCTGGACCTACAGGTGTTAGCCACCATGCCTGTGCTGTTTTTCTTAACAAAACTTGTTGAATCACTTGAGTCTTTAAACCAAGTATGTGTGTAATGTCAATAATGATTAAAAAAAAGCTTCACTAAAGCTTCATATTTCTTTTGTTTTATGATACATAGCCACATATCAAAAGATAGTACAGAATCTTGTACATTTTGTGGACAGATATTCACACTTGTCACACATGGTTCTTTTTTGGATCATGCCAATTCCTTCAAGCAATTCATTCCCAGAAGCAGGTAAATAGGCCATAATTACTTCATGAACAGGTTTGAAATTTTAACTGGGAGTTAATCCTAATAGATTCTGGATATGAAGTGTGCCAGGTGTTTTTGTTTGTTTGTTTGTTTTGTTTTGTTTTTGAGATGGGATCTCACTCTGTCACCCAGACTGGACTGCAGTGGCACAATCATGGCTCACTGCAGCCTCAACTTCCCAGGTTCCAGCAATCCTCCCACCTCAGCCTCCCAAGTAGCTAGGACCACAGGTATGCACCACCTACCTAACTACATTTTGTATTTTTGGTAGAGACGGGGTTTTGCCATGTTTCTCAGGCTGGTCTCGAACTCCTGAGCTCAGGTGATCTGCCCGCTTGACCTCCCAAAGTGCTGGGATTACAGGTGTGAGCCACCGTGCCCGGCCTGAAGTGTGCCAATTCCGATTAAGGGTGAAAGTAAGGTGGGTTATATTTTCCCAACTCTTCAATATTTCCAAAACAAAAATAAAACATTTGAGGAATAGTGAATAGTGGGACTTAGCAATACAAGAGGGTTTGTTTTCCTTAAGAATGAGGATCACCACTTCAAACTTAACACAAAGAGCTTGCGTTTTTCCTACATTCACAAATATAACACCTCTCACCCCCCCAAAAAAGAATAACAGTCCACCACTGAATTTAGTAGATGTACACACATAAACAAACACATATGTGTGCAGGTACACTTATACATATGATATATAGGTGGTGCAAATAACTTTTAAAACTATACTTATTTATTTACATATTTTTATTTTTATAGAGACAGGGTCTTTCTATGTTTCCCAGGCTGGTCTCGAACTCCTGGGTATAAGTGATACTCCTGCCTCTGCCTCCCAAAATGCTGGGATTGCAGGCGTGAGCCACTTCACTCAGCCTAAACTATTTTTATATAATTACAAATTTATAGCTGGGCTCCATGGCTCATGCCTGTAATCCCAGCACTTTGGGAGGCCCAGGTGGGAAGATCACTTGAGCCCAGGACTTTGAGACCAGTCTGGGCAACATAGAGAGACCCATCTCTACAAACAAACAAAAAGTCTCACTCTGTTGCCCAGGCTGGAGCGCAGTGGCACGATCTCGGCTCACTGCAACCTCTACCTCCCAGGTTCAAGAGATTTTCCTGCCTCAGCCTCCCGACCAGCTGGGACTACAGGCGTGCACCACCATGCCCAACTAATTTTTGTATTTTTTTTTAGTAGAGACAGGGTTTCACCATATTGGACACACTGGTCTCGAACTCCTGACCTCGTGATCCACCCGCCTCTACCTCCCAAAGTGCTGGGATTACAGGCATGAGCCACCGCGCCTGGCCCCCAAAATTACAAATTTACCCAAAAAACTTGCAAGAATAGTATAGGGAATTCCTATCTACCCACTAGACCCACAAATGGTTTCTGTCTTGCACCACTTGCTTCATCATTCTCTATGACGCACATTTATTTGTACGTATGCATGCACATATATGTACATATATGTTTTTTGAACCACTTAAAGTTAAGTTGTTACCAGGTATAGAGGGCAACTGTGTTCTTTACCCCTTGATACATTTGCGTGTATTTTCTAAATACAAGGACATTCTCTTATATAACCAGTACAATGACCTAAATCAGAAAGTTTAGCATTGATACCATACTATTGAATCTACAGTCCCTGTTCAAATTTCATAAATTGTTCAAATAGAGTCCTTCACAGCTATTTCTTTTTTCCTTGTCCAGGATCCAAGCCAGGATTACATATTTACATTTAGTTGTAATGAGTCTTTGATCTCTCCTTTTCTGGCAGTTATAAAGGCAATCTTTGGTCTCTTTTAGTCTGGAACTGCTCCTCTGGCCAGATATTTTGCAGAATGTTATTCAATTTGGATGTGGCTTATGTTTCATCATAATTAGATTTAGGTTATGCATTTTTGGCAGGAATACCACAAAAGTGATACTATATCTGTTTAGTCCGTTTTAACACCGCTGTAAAGAAGTGTCCGAGACCGCGGTGGCATGCGCCTGTAGTCCCAGCTACTCAGGAGGCTGAGGCAGGAGACTTCCTTGAACCCGGGAGGCGGAGGTTGCAGTGAGCCAAGATCACGCCACTGCACTCCGGCCTGGGCAACAGAGCAAGACTCAGTCTCAGAAAAAAAAAAAAAAAAAAAGAAGAAGAAGAAGTGCCCGAGACTGGGTAATTTATAAAGGGATTGACTCACAGTTTCCCATGGCTGGAGATACCTCAGGAAACTTATAATCATGGCGGAAGGCAAAGGGAAAGCAAGATACCCTCCTCACAAGGCCGCAAGAAGGAGAATTAGCGCAGGAGCAACTACCAAACACTTATAAAACCATCAGATCTCGTGAGAACTCATTCACTGTCATGAGAATAGCATGGGAGAACTGCTCCCATGATTCAATTACCTCCACCTGTCTCCCTTGACACATGAGGACTATGGGGATTACAATTGAAGATGAGATTTTGAGTGGTGACACAGCCAAACCATATCAATATCCTTCTTAAAGCATTGTATCAGGAGACATATGTCAGATTGTCCCAATATTGCTAATGTTAACTAACAGGTGAAGATGATGGCCACCAGACTTCTCCATTTTAAAATGAATATTTTATATTAATTAATTAATATTCGAGGATATTAATTAAACAAAATTTAATTATTTCAATTCAATTAAAAAATAATTCATTTTATATATTTGTAATTTTAATATTAAGTAATTCATGGGGAAGTACTTTTATACTATGTGAATATTCTGTCATCATGTTTTACCCACTAGTTTTGGCATCCGCTAATAATATTTCACTTTACCATTTCTTCTACATTTTGCAGTTGGCATTCTCTTACAAGTAAAAGTTTTCTCTTCTTTCTTATTTATTTATTCATTAATTCTTACCAATATGGGCTCATGGAATCTTATTTTATTCAATGGGTAATACTCCATTTCTATCATTATTTATTTTGATGATCAAATTGCCTGGAATTTGGCTGGTAAGGGACTTTCAAGTTTGATCTTTTGTCCCTTTTGATGTGTTCCAATCATTCTTTTTTTTTTTGAGACAGAGTTTCACTCTTGTTGGCAGGCTGGTGTTCAATGGCATGATCTCAGCTCACTGCAACCTCTGCCTCCTGGGTTCAAGTGATTCTCCAGCCTCCACCTTCTGAGTAGCTGGGATTACAGGCCCATGCAACCAGGCCCGACTAATTTTTGTATTTTTAACAGGGTTTCACCATTTTAGCCAGGCTGGTCTCGAACTCCTGACCTCAGGTGATCCACCCACCTCGGCCTCCTAAAGTGTTGGGATTACAGGCATGAGCCACTGTGCCCGGCCCCCAATCATTCTTTAAGCCCTTTTCTTTCATTTTTTGTTTTTGTTTTTCTTTTTTGAGATGGGGTCTTGCTCTGTAGCACAAGCTGAAGTGCAGTGGCATGAACATGGCTTACAACAGCCTCAAACTCCTAGCCTCAAGCCATTCTCCTGCCTCAGCCTCCCAAGTAGTTGGGACTACAACTGCGTGCCACCACGCCTGGCTACTTTTCTTCTTAGACAGGGTCTTGCTCTATTGCCCAGGTTGGTCTCCAGCTTCTGGAATCAAGTGATTGTCCTGCCTCGGCCTTTCAAAGTGCTGGGATTACAGATATGAGCCACTGCTCCTGGCCTTTTAAACACTTTTCCAATTTGACACAGGATATTCTATACTCACCTTCTTCTTTTGCAACCCCAAGAGGAAAATAAAGGAATCAAATCTGGGTGCTAGGTGTACTCACTGCTATTGGTGTGTCATTGTTTCTAGTCCCTCTCTGGAGAAAATGCTAGAAAAAAATGTATATAAATACACCTTTATATATATAGACAGAGAGAGAGGGCCTAAGGTCCATCTCTCTCTCTACCTCTGGGGTTCATGCTAGCCCTCCTCTTTTCCATATGTGTAACTTCCAACAGTGAGAAAACAGTGGCTTTCCAAGATTGCGCCACTGCACTCCAGCCTGGGCGACAGAGTGAGACTCTGTCTCCAAGAAAAAAAAAAAAGAAAAAACAGTGGCTTTCATCATCTTCCTATATACTTATTTATTTGCGCAAACCTAGAATGCAAATGAGGTACTTTTAGGATTGCTAATTCATACTACTGTGGAAAGCAAATCTCATGAATTTCAATATTTATTTATACTTCTTTTCCATTTTTTCAGGTAAAATTTCCATACAGCGATGTCCACAAATCTTTTTTTTTTTTTTTTTTTTTGAGATGGAGTTTCACTCTTGTTGCCCAGGCTGGAGCACAATGGCGCAATCTTGGCTCACCGCAACCTCTGCCTCCTGGGTTCAAGCGATTCTCCTGCCTCTGCCTCCTGAGTAGCTGGGATTACAGGCATGTGCCACCACACCTGGCTAATTTTTTGTATTTTTAGTAGAGACGAGGTTTCTCCATGTTGATCAGGCTGGTCTTGAATTCCCGACCTCAGGTGATCTGCCCACCTCGGCCTCCCAAAGTGCTGGGATTACAGGCGTGAGCCACCATGCCCAGTGTCCACAAATCTTAAGGGCATCATTTAACAACTAAATATACCCATTTAACCTCCCGATAAACATTCCCATCACCCCAGAAATCTCCTTTGTGCTTCTTTCTCAGTTGATCCCCATCCCAATGCCATCCACAGACTCTGTCCTGATTTTTTCACTACAGATAAGTGTTCCCTGTTCTAGAACAATGTGCAAATGAAGCATACATTCATTATGTATTCTTTTTCTGATTCTTTGATTCAATGTAACAAGATTCAGGCAAGTTGATGTAGGCTTCAGTAGTTTGTTCATTTTTTTTTAACACTTCTCAAACAGTTTTATATTTTAGTTATGAAGGTCAGTTACCAGAGCCAGACTTGTTCTTAACAAGCAGAATTTTTATGTCCATTCAGAGTCCCTTACAATTTTCTCAGCCTATTCACTTGCAGAGAGTAGAAACTGTATAGTTTGATCCTATTTATTTATTTAGAGACAGGGTCTTGCTCTGTTGCCTGGGCTGGAATACAGTGGCATGATCTCGGCTCACCACAACCTCTACCTCCCCGGTTCAAGTGATTCTTCTGCCTCAGCCTCCCAAGCAGCTGGGATTACAGGCACCCGCCACCATGCCCAGCTAAGTTTTGTATTTTTAGTAGAGATGGGGTTTCGCCATGTTTGCCAGGCTGGTCTTGAACTCCTGACCTTAAATAGTCTGCCCGCCTTGGCCTCCCAAAGTGCTGGGATTACAGGCATGAGCCACCATGCCTGGCCCTTTTTATTACTGGGTAGTATTCCATTGTATAAATACAGTACAGTTTGTTTTGTAGTGTTCAGGGTAGAAGTCTTGCACAGCTTTTGTGAGATTTATTCCTAAGTATTTTTATGCTATTGTAAATAGAATAGTTTTCATTTCATTTTCCAGTTGTATTTCCAATGTCATTGATTTTAAAATATTGACCATGTGTCCTATGATCTTGGGATTATTAATTCTAGAGTTGTTATTATAGATTCCTGGATTTCCAAAATTAATGATCATGATATGTGTGAACACTAAAAGTTTTACTTGTTTCCCATCTGTATTCCGTTTATTTTATTGTTTATTTATTTTTTGAGATGGCATCTTGCTCTCTTACTGCAAACTCCGCCCATCCCCCCCGGCTCACCCTGCCCCCTGCTCACCCCGCCCCAGTTCAAGCCCCAGTTGAAGTGATTCTCCTGCCTCAGCCTCCTGAGTAGCTGGGATTACAGGCATGTGGCACCACGCCTGGCTAATTTTATATTTGCAATAGAAATGGGGTTTTGCCATGTTGGCCAGGTTGGTCTCGAACTCCTGACCTCAAGTAATCCGCTCACCTCAGCCTCCCAAAGTGCTGGGATTACAAGTGTGGGTCACTGTGCCCAGTTCCTTTTATTTATTTATTTTTTTGCATTCGCTAAGATTTCCAATACAATGTTGAGTTGAAATGTTGAGAGGGGACATCTTGGCTTGTTCCTGATCTTACAAAAAATAATTCAATATTTCACTGATTGTGTGAGGTTAGCTCTAAGGTTTTTGCAGCTGATCCTCATTTTCTAGCTTTTTTTTTTTTTTTAAAGACCAGTCGAGCACAGTAGTGAGAAGGCGAACGGAGTATTTTTCTAGCTTCTTAAAGTGGAAATTTAGATTACTGATTTTATTTATTTATTTATTTATTTCAGACGGAGTTTTGCTGATGTTGCCCAGGCTGTCGTGCAATGGCATGATCTCAGCTCACTGCAACCTTAGCCTCTCAGGTTCAAGCGATGCTCCTGCCTCAGCCTCCCGAGTAGCTGGGATTACAGGCACATGCCACCATGCCAGGCTATTTTTTTTTTTTTTTTTGTATTTTTAGTAGAAATGGGTTTCACCATGTTTGCCAGGCTGATCTCGAACTCCTGACCTCAGGTGATCCACCCACCTCAACCTCCCAATGTGCTAGGATTACAGGAGTGAGCCACTGCATCCAGCCTGTTGATGAATTTCTTTCTTTCTTCCCTCCCAGCTTTATTGAGGTAACATTGACGAAATAAAATTGTATGTGTTTATAGGCTGGGCACAGTGGCTCATGGCTGTAATCCCAACACTTTGGGAGACTGAGGCAGGAGGATCACTAAGGCCAGGAGTTCAACACCAGCTTGGACCACATAGTGAGACCCCATTCCAAAAAAATAATAATGGGCCAGGTGTGGTGGCTCAAACCTGTAATTCTGACACTTTGGGAGGCCAGTGTGGGTGGATTACTTGAAGCCAGCAGTTTGAGACCAGCCTGGGCAACATAGTGAAACCCTGTCTCTACAAAAATGACAAAAATTAGCTTGGCATGGTGGTGCATGCCTGTAGTCCCAGCTACTCAGGAGTCTGATGTGGGAGGATCACTTAAACCCAGAAGGCTGAAGCTGCAGTGAGCTATAATCATGCCACTGCACTATAGCCTGGGTGA
This sequence comes from Pongo abelii, assembly GCF_028885655.2. NCBI lineage: Eukaryota > Metazoa > Chordata > Mammalia > Primates > Hominidae > Pongo > Pongo abelii. The sequence continues at coordinate 67,947,292 of NC_072000.2, read as the reverse complement.
CAGAGCAAGACCCGGTCTCAGGAAAAATTTTAAGAATAACAAATAAATAAAATAATAAAATTAAAAGTTGTATATATTGATGGTGTACAACATGATGTTTTCACATATGCATAGTAGTGTTAAATGAATACCACAATCAAGCTAATTAGCATGTATTCATCCATTTTCACACTGCTGTAAAGACAAACCCAAGACTGGGTCATTTATTTAAAAAAAGAGGTTTAATTGACTCACAGTTCTGCATGGCTGGGGAGGCCTCAGGAAACTTACAATTGCAGAGGAAGGGAAAGCAGGCACATCTTACAACGGGGCATGTGAGAGGGCGTGAGCAAGAGCAGGGAAAACTGCCTTATAAACCCACCAGATCTCGTGAGAACTCACTCACTATCAGGAGAACAGGATGCGGGGAAATGCCCCCATGATCCAATCACCGCCCACCAGCCTCCTCCCTTAACACCTGGGGATTACAATACAAGATGAGATTTGGGTGGTGACATAAAGCCTAACCATATCATATCATATATCCATTGCCTCACATAGTTACCGTTTTTTCATGTGTAGTTAGAACATTCAAGATCTACTCTCTGTCAGGCATGGTGACTCACGCCTGTAATCCCAGCATTTGGGAGGCTGAGATGGGAGGATCAATTGAGGCCAGGAGTTTGAGACCAGCCTGAGCAACATAGCAAGACCCTGCCTCTACCAAAAATTTAAAAACTAGCCAGGCATGATGGCCTGCGCCTGTTGTCCTAGCTACTTAGGAGGCTGAGGCTGGAGGATCCTTTAGGCCCAGGAGTTCCAGGTTACAGTGAGCTATGATTGAGCCACTGCACTCCAGCCTGGGTGACAGAGGGAGACCCTGTCTTTAAAAAATGTATTATTATTGTATGTGGGAAGGTTGATCCAATACAAACTACTTCACTATTATAGAACTGTAACATGGAAAATTTTAAATTATAGTAATTATCTTCTGTGAGTCTTCAAAGTTGAAGTTCTCAGACTGGTTACATACACCAATTTGTTTTTGTTTTGTTTTGTTTGAGGCAAGGTGTTGCTCTGTCACCTAGGGTGCTCACTGCAGCCTTGAACTCCTGAGCACAAGCAATCCTCCCACCTCAGCCTCTCAAAGTTCTGGGATTACAGACATGAGGCACTGCACCTGGCCCATACACCAGTTTGTATGAGAAGTATAAGTAGAAGATATTAACCATATTTGGACATATTTCCATTCATAATAATTTATTTTCTGGGAATGGAATAGAAAATATGGTTTCCCACTGTTCTTGCTCTGAATTGCAAGACTGTCCTCTGTTTTAACAAAGTATTCTGTCATAGCAGTCAAGGGCAAATTCTTTCAGCTGTGAGTCATCTTACTCATCAAAAGCCTTGTAATATAGCTTACTGATTTTCCCCATTTGTTAGATAAAGAATTTCCTACCTCCTCCCAGACAGTAGTTTTATATGTTGGGCTGCTGTATGTGATTTTGTTTAAAGGTAGTGTGCCACTGTTTTTTAAAAACAATTGTAAATCCTAGTTTAGAAAATCTCTAGGAGTCTCTAAAATTAAATAACAATGTATTTTAGTTTGTTTGCCTATAGAGGAATGGTGAATGTGTACAAAAATAATCTTTGGCTTAGAAATTTCCAGTTCTGGCTGGGCATGGTGGCTCACACCTGTAATCCTAGCACTCTGGGAGGCCAAGGTGGGTGGATCACTTGAGGTCAGGAGTTTGAGACCAGCCTGGCCGAGATGGTGAAACCCCATCTCTATGAAAAATACAAAAATTAGCTGGGTGGTGGTGGTGCACACTTGTAGTCTCAGCTACCTGGGAGGCTGAGGCAGGAGAATCACTTGAACCCAGGAAGCAGAGGTTGCAGTGAGCTGAGATCATGCCACTGTACTCCAGCCTGGGCAACAGAGTGAGACTCCGTCTCAAAAAAGAAAAAGAAAGAAAGAAAGAAAAAAAGAAATTCCCAGTCTTGGGTGATCTTCAAAGCCCTGCCCACTTGACAGCAGGTGGAATCATTTGTCAGTAAAATATTCCTCTGATTTCTTTCTATTTGAATTCATCCAAGGATCTATAATGCAAAACTCTCTTACTATTTTTGACATAAATATTATTATTCTGTACTATTTAACATTTTCATTATGGTAGTAAAACTAAAAGACAAAGAGATTTGTGCTGAGAAATGTGTGCTATTCACAGTAGATGTTACTTAAGTTCAAAGGCACGTGTGCAGCAGCATTGGACTAAGACCCTCTCAATAGTCCAAAGCTATAATTATGTGAACCTTCTAGAATCAGACATATTTACAAAAGATTGTCATTGCTTAAGGGTTCATGCAATAATTTATCTGATTTGTTGCAAGTTTCAGACTTGCCATCATCTGGACATTCCTGTTCATCAGAGCGGTAGGAATTTTCATTTTAATTGTGGCATGGAACTCACTAATCATCTGCTACCATGGTAATCAATAGGAGTAAATATTCTAATAAACATTCACTTAAAGTCTCCAGTGAATTAAGATGCTATTTAAATGAAAAACAATACACTTATATAGGTCAGTGTGTTGCCTCCTCCTTGGTGTGCTTGCTAATTTACCGAATGCACTCTGAATGCTTCTAATGGTAAAGGAAAAGTACTAGGGGCTCTTTTTAATGTGTTACCTGAGAAGAAGCCTAGTTTTTTTAGCCCATTAACAAAAGCTATTACTATATCTCCCCTAAAATACTGGCAGATCAGCCAAGGCAACATAGTGGGACCCCATGTCTACAAAAAAAAAAAAAAAAAAGCCGGGGTGGTGGCACGCACCTGTAGTACCAGCTACTTTCGGAGGCTGAGGCGGGAGGATCACTTGAGGCAAGGAGGTTGAGGCTGCAGTGAGCCATGGTGGCATCACCACATTCCAGCCTGCGTTAACAGAGTGAGACCCTGTCTCAAAAAATAGTAATAAATAAAATAGGTCTGGCATAGTGGCTCACGCCTGTAATCCCAACACTTTGGGAGGCCGAGGCAGGTGGATCACCTGAAGTCAGGAGTTCAAGACCAGCCTGGCCAACATGGCAAAACCCGGTCTCTACTAAAAATACAAAAATTAGCTGGGCACTGTGGCAGGCACCCGTAATCCCAGATACTTACAGAGGCTGAGGCAGGAGAATCACTTGAACCTGGGAGGCAGGGGTTGCAGTGAGCCGAGATCACACTACTGCATTCCAGCCTGAGCAACAGAGTGAGACTCCATCTCAAAAAATAAGTAAATAAAGGCCAAGCGTGGTGGCTCATGTCTGTAATCCCAGCACTTTGGGAGGCCGAGGCGGTGGATCACCCAAGGTCAGGAGTTCGAGTCCAGCCAGACCAACATGGCAAAACCCCACCTCTACTAAAAATACAAAATTAGCTGGGCATGGTGGCGGGCACCTGTAATCCCAGCTACTTGGGAGGTTGAGGCAGGAGAATCACTTGAACCCAGGAGGTGGAGGTTGCAGAGAGCCGAGATCATGCCATTGCACTGCAGCTTGGGCGACAAGAGTGAAACTCCATCTCAAAATGATAAATAAATAAATAAATTAATTAATTAAATTAAATTAAATACTGGCAGATTGCCCTTCCCACATTGTAAGCTTCTTGGAGACACAGATCATGTCATATTATTAATGCTGTAATTCTGTCAGTGCCTAACATGCTGCCTTGCATTTCATTAAATGGCTTAAACTGTTGTTTAATGTATTAATGTAGTATTTTAATGTATTTAATGCAATTTATGGCATTTTGTTATAACATATGAAGACAATTATTAATACAATAATTTAAATTCTACCTATCAAATTATAGCTATTTTATTTATTAAAATCTCTCTTTAGCCAAGTGTAGTAATGCACATCTGTAGTCCCATCTACTTGGGAGGCTGAGGCAGGAGGATTGCTTGATCCTGGGACATCGGGGCTGCAGTGAGCCGTGATCATACCACTGCACTACATCCTGGGTGACAGAGTGAGACCCTGTCTCAAAAAAGAAAAAAAAGAAAAAAACTCTCTTGTCTTCAGTTTTCTTTTTTCGTTTCTTTTTTTCTTTTTCTTTTTTTTTTTTTTTTTTTGAGACGGAGTCTCACTCTGTCACCCAGGCTGGAGTGCAATGGCTCGATCTCGGCTCACTGCAGCCTCCACCTCCCGGGTTCAAGCAATTCTCTTGCCACAGCCTCCCAAGTAGCTGGGATTACAGGTGCCCACCACTACATCTGGTTAATTTTTGTATCTTTAGTAGACATGGAGTTTCACCATGTTGGCCAGGCTGGTCTCAAACTCCTAACCTCAGGTGATCTGCCCGCCTCGGCCTCCCAAATTGCCGGGATTACAAGCATGAGCCACCGCACCCAGCCTCTTGTCTTCAGTTTTCTGAACTGTACAATGAGGGAAACGTCTTCTAGTGACACTTGAAAATCCATGAAATGCCTTACAAATGCAAAGCATTAATAATTTTATTATAGGTGTAAAAGTCCTATGAGAGGTCAGGATTGCTAAATATATAATCATATTTCAAACAAGATGTGCTTAGCTCAAACAAGAGATCATTCTGTCAGAAGGATAATCACAGATCATCAGAGGTGAATGCATTGGTATCTGCACTTTTCATGTAAAACTGAAGTCTGTTGCTTTAGATATGACCATCTTGCTCATAATAACCATATTAAAAATAGCTTCTTTTTGCGGGGCATGTTGGTGCATGCCTGTAGTCCCAGTTACTCAGGAGGCTGAGGCAGGAAGATTGTTTGAACCGAGGAGTTTCAGTCTATAGCATGGTATGATTGCACTTGTAAATAATCACTATATTCTAGCACAGGCAGCATAGTGAGACTCCCATCTCTAAAAAAGTAAAAACAAACAAACAAAAAACTTATTTTTAAAATAGACTTTAAAAAATATAGTGTATTGGCCAGGAGCAGTGGCTCACACCTGTAATTCCAGCATTTTAGGAGGGTGAGGCAGGTGGATTGCTTGAGCCCAGGAGTTTGAGACCAGCCTGGGCAACATGGCAAGACCCCTGTCTCTACAAAATATACAAAAATTCTCAGGGCATGGTCGTGTGCACCCGTGGTACCAGCTACTTAGGGGCCTGAGGTGGGAGGATTGCTTGAGCCCGGGTGGTTGAGACTGCAGTGAGCCATGACTGAGCCACTGCATTCCAGCCTGGGTGACAGAGTGAGACCCCGTCTAAAAAAAAAAAATTTAAGCAATAAAGTAAATAGCATTTAAATAAATTTATAATAACAAATAAAATGGAGTTTAAACAGTAAAATTTATTATATGAATAATAAACAATAATAAAATAGCAAATAACTTCTTTTAAAATGTAATATAGGCTGGGTGCGGTGGCTCATGCCTGTAATCCCAGCACTTTGGGAGGCCGAGGCGTGCAGATCATCTGAGGTCAGGAGTTCGAGATCAGCCTGGCTAAAATGGTGAAACCCCGTTTTACTAAAAATACAAAAAATTAGCCAGGTGTGGTGGTGCGCACCTGTAATCCCAGCTACTCGGGAGGTTGAGGTAGGAGGATTGCTTGAACCTGGGAGATGGAGGTTGCAGTGAGTTGAGATCACTTCATTGCACTATAGCTTGGGCAACAAGAGCAAAACTCCGTCTCCAAAAAAATAAAAGTAATATAGCTTAGATTTTTGTTTTGTTTTGTTTTTGAGACAGAGTCTTGCTCTGCTGCCCAGGCTAGAGTACAGTGGAATGGTCTCGGCTCCCTGCAACCTCTGTCTCCCCGGTTCAAGTGATGCTCCTGCCTCAGCCTCCCGAATAGCTGGGATTACAGGTGCACACCACCGCACTAAGCTAATTTTTGTATTTTTTAGTGGAGATAGGGTTTCACCATGTTGGCCAGGCTGGTCTCAAACTCCTGCTAAAGTGATTGATCCATCCACCTTTGCCTCCCAAAATGCTGGGATTACAGGTGTGAGTCACTGCGCCCGACCTATAGCTTAGATTTCTTAAAAGTAAAAGATGTATTGCTAATAGGTAGCTTGATGGAGAAAAGAAGTATTGTTTGCCAAGGTTTTTTGTTTGTTTTTTTGTTTTTGAGATGGGGTCTCATTCTGCCGCCCAGGCTGGAGTACAGTGGCATGACCACAGCTCACTGCAGCCTCAACCTCCTGGCCTCAAGCAATCCTCCCACCTCAGCCCCCCAAGTAGCTGATACCACAGATGCACACCACCACAGCCTGCTAATTTTTGTATTTTTTGTAGAGACAGGGTTTCACCATGCTGCCCACACTTGGCCTCAAATGCCTGGGCTCAAGGGATGCGTGCGTCTTGGCCTCCCAAAGTGCTGGAATTACAGGCATGAGCCACTGCACCCAGCCTGTCTTTGACCTTTACATAATGGAATCATACTCTATATATTTTTCTGTGATAGTTTTTTCCCCATTTAGCATTTTTGAGGTTCTCATCCATATTCATGCCTACAGCTAAAATTTACCCATTTTCACTGCTGTATAGTGTTTCAGTTTTAGTTTTTGTTTTTGTTTTTGTTTTTTGAGACAGAGTCTCACTCTGTCACCCAGGCTGAAGTGCAGTGGTGTGATCTTGGCTCACTGCAACCTCCGCCTCTCGGGTTCAAGCGATTCTCATGCCTCAGCCTCCTGAGTAGTTGGAATTACAGGCACACACCACCATGCCCAGCTAATTTTCGTATTTTTTTAGTAGAGATTCGGTTTCACCCTGTTGGCCAGCTGGTCTCGAACTCCTGACCTCAGGTGATCCACCCGCCTCAGCCTCGCAAAATACTGGGATTACAGGCGTGAGCCACCGTGCCCGGCCTGTGTTTCATGTTTTTAATACACTACAGTTTTATCCTTCTATGACGTTTCCAGGTTTTGCTATTATGAACACTTTAGCCAAGAAATGCCCGCATACGTCTGTTGGTGTTTGTGGCAAAGTTTCTCTAAGGTAAATACTTAGGAGTGAAATTGCTGGATTAGAAATGACATTTTCAATTTTTAAGACAATACCAAATTTTTATCCAAAGTCATTAGCAAAATTTCAGTCACATCAAGAGTGTACAAGGGTTTCTGTGACTCTATTTCCTCACCAACATCAAAAATTGACTGATTTTAGGTCGGGCATGAGGACTTATCCCTGTAATCCCAGCATTTTTGGAGGCCCAGGCAGGAGGAACAGTTGAGGCCAGGAGTTGAAGACCAACCTGGGCAATATAGTGAGACCCTGTCTCTCTATTTTTTTTTTAAATTGACTTCTGTAAGCCAGGGTTGATGAATTTAAAATTTTTTTTTATTGAAAAATGTTTGGTTGGGCACAGTGGCTCACACAGTGGATATGGGGTCTTGCTCTGTCACCCAGGCTGGAGTGCAGTGGCACAATCACAGCTCACTGCAGGCTCAATCTTCTGAGCTCAAACGATCCTCCCACCTCAGCCTCCTGAATAGCTGGGACCACAGGCATGTGCCACCCCTTTTTTTTATTTCTGTAGAAACAGTGTCTCACTATGTTGCCCAGGCTGGTCCCAAACTCCCTGGTTCAAGTGATCCTCCTGCTTTAGCCTCCCAAAGTGCTGGGATTACAGACATAAGCCAGTGTGCCCAGCCATCATTTTATACTTTTTTGAATATTTACGACTGGTTAGCTAAAGAACTATTCAATGAAGCTTTCATCCACAGGAATTTACAAGAAATTCTCCAAAATCCTCAGTTATCACTGAGGACTAATGTGCCACCAGAGGGAGCCCAAAGAGGTCGATGAATGTAGCATAATAGCATTCAAGTCCACACAGGATAGGGGAGTTTAGCTTTACTTAACATTTTTATGGGTACTTTTCACTATTGCTTACATCAAGATCTTGGAGTTTTAATGTATTTTTGCAGTATGTCACATCTTTCCCCTGGTATTTCATTATTTTAACTTTGTTTTTCCATATGACTATGTACAATAAGACATCAGGAGATGAAATAACTAGTTCAATATTATACATAAGCCTGGGCAACATGATAAGACACTGTCTCCACAAAAGACAAAAATAAAAAATAATTAGCCAGGCATGATGGCACACACTTGTGGTCCCAGCTACTTGGGAGGCTGCGGCAGGATTGCTTGTTCCCGGAGGTCAAGACTGCAGTGAGCTGTGATTGTGCCACTGCACTCCAGTCAGGACAACAGAGCAAGACCCTATCTCAAATATATATATGTTGCCCCTAGAATTTTTTTTTTGAGACAGGATCTGGCTCTGTTGCCCAGGCTAAAGTGCAGTGACACAATCTTGGCTCACTGCAACCTCCACCTCCTGGGCTTAAGTGATCCTCCCGCCTCAGCCTCCTGAGTAGCTAGGACCACAGGTGCATGCCACCACACTCAGCTGATTTTACTTTTTCTTTCTTTTTTATTTTTTTAGAGGCAGGGTTTCACCTTCTTGCCCAGGTGAGTCTTTTTTTTTTTTTTTTTTTTTTTTTTTGAGACAGAGTCTCGCTCTGTTGCCCAGGCTGGAGTGCAGTGGCGCGATCTCGGCTCACTGCAAACTCCGCCTCCCAGGTTCATGCCATTCTCCTGCCTCAGCCTCCTGAAGTAGCTGGGACTACTGGCGCCTGTCATCACGCCCGGCTAATTTTTTTGTATTTTTAGTAGAGACGGGGTTTCACCATGTTAGCCAGGATGGTCTCGATCTCCTGACCTCATGATCCACCCGCCTCGGCCTCCCAAAGTGCTGGGATTACAGGCGTGAGCCACTGTGCCTGGCCTCCAGGTGAGTCTTGAACTCCTGAGCTCAAGCAATTTCCCTGCCTTGGCCTCCCAAAGTGCTGGGATTACAGGCATGAGCCAACATGCCTGGCCTACCCCTATAATATTTAATGGCCTTCCTGATTCTCTATTCTTAGATTGTTCCCCAGGCACTACAGTCTTGACCTATCTCTAGATGCTGGAATCAATTCTGAAAGTGGAAGTTTACTTCATCAGCTCTGGTTACTCCTACAAGTTAAGCTTGTTTTATTCTAATCTTTTTTAAAACAATTTTTTAGAGATGAGGTCTCACTGTATTGCCCAGGCTGGTCTCAAACTCCTGGGCTCAAGCCATCCTCCTGCCCTGGCTTCCCAAAGTGCTGGGCTTAAAGATGTAAGCCACCATGCTCAACCTGTCCTCTTCTAATCTTATTGGCTAGACGTAGTAATAGGATTCTGCCACCTCCTAAATCCTCATTGCAATTAATATGTCTTGTGTTTTGTTCTTTATCGTCTAGGTGCCTGTCTGAAAACCAGTTCCTCTATGACTGTGATCTCCAAGTGATCAAAGTCCTGTCATGGAAACCAGACTAGTGATATGCACCTTGTACCTTGCTCCTCAAGGCATCAACAACTAGGAATCCAGAGCAACTTTCTTAGCTAGAGGTTTAGTTTGTTTGTTTGTTTTATCCACACTGCTTTCTGGGACAGGGGCTAATCCTACAATATGGACAGGCTACAGGCCAAGATCTTTGGCTGCTTCTTTCTTTGTCCTGGCTGCTAAGAGTTTGAAAAACAATTTTATGTTTGATTGCTATAGCTTTTCTTTAGCAGCAACTGAGCAAAAAAGTTTCCTGATACATTTTCATCTATTTATTGAACTAATGAGGCTCTATGCTATTCACTTTGGAATATGGTAATGTATAAGATTGACAAAGTCCCTGCCATTAAGAGTTTATAGTCTAGCAGGGGTTTAAGGCATCAAACAAGTTTTAACTGGGTAAGTACTACAAAAGGGAATGACCCAAAGGAGGTTTACAACATGAAGGCTTAACCTCAGCTGACTGACATTTTTCACTGGATTTTTGCCTTTAATTGTGGGGTGGTTTGTCACTTGTTTTGTTGTTATAATTTAATTTTACTTCAAGTCAACTCAAATTCTTTCAGTTGTAGGCAGAGATGTGTTTGTGTGTGTAATCATACAAATTTTTTTTTTTTTTTTTTTGAGACATGGTCTCACTTCATCACCCAGGCTGGAGTGCAGTGGCATGATCATGGCTACTGCAGTCTCGACCTCCTGGGCTCAAGCGATCCCACCTCAGCCTCCCAAGTAGCCGGGACTACAGAGGTACCACCAAAGCCCAGCTGATTTTTTGTATTTTTTGTTAAGACGGGGTTTCACCATGCTGCCTAGGCTGGTCCTGAACTCCTGCACTCAAGCAATCTGCCCACCTTGACTTCCCAAAGTGCTGGGATTACAGGCATGAGCTACTGTGCCCAGCTTACACAATGGCTTTCATATATCCCTCCTTTCACAAAAAAATTTGAAATGATGTATCATGGGGGATATTCATTGCAATTTCTGAGATGAGTTTTTATTCATTCAAATAGTGGCTTAACAAATGGACACTAATCATTACAGAAGCTGATTCAATACAAAAAGATAGAATATGAGGGTGATAGTGCAAACGCTTAGGCAATTTAGAATGCAGGGAGAAGAAAGGAAAAAGGATTACTTGCATACAGGGGCCAGGCAAGTAACATACATGACTGAACCAGGTAAGGCTGGGACATGGTGGACTGGAGAGGGTTCAAGTGACTGCCATGTAGGAATCAGGGCCCAGTGTGGCCACAGCATCCCAATCTATAAGAGAAGCTAGAATTTCGATTTTTATATGAAATTCTCTATTTTTAATGTCAAATAACTTAATTTAAATGATTGTGCATAAGATGAGATACATGCACAATTTTAAAAAACTAAGGAAAATTAAAAAAATAAAAAATTGGCCGGGCACAGTGGCTCATGCCTGTAATCCCAGCACTTTGGGAGGCCGAGGTGGGCGGATTACTTGAGGTCAGGAGTTCAAGACCAGCCTAGCCAACATGGTGAAACCCCATCCCTACTAAAAAAAAATACAAAAATTAACTGGGCGTGTTGGCTGGCGCCTGAAATCCCAGCTACTTGGGAGGCTAAGGCAGGAGAATTGCTTGAACTGGGAGGTGGAGATTGCAGTGAGCCAAGATTGCGCCACTGCACTCCAGCCTGGGCGACAGAGCCAGACTCCATCTCAAAAGAAAAAAAAAAAAGATAAAAGAAAATAAAAGATTGCGCAAGCTGAACAAAACTTCCCTGCCATTTTGGCATATTTAATTTATTTTCTTATTTTTATTTTTTATTTTATTGACTCTGCTTGATAAGGTGTATTTAATTTAGACTCTAAATTTTATGATAACTTTCTAATCATGGACTCACCAACTTCTGCCCATTGCATCTTGTTTCCTCTGGTGTTTTACTCATCCCTGTCTCCTCTGTACTACCTACCTTCAATCCCAACCCCATTCACTGGCTTCCAGTATCATTAAGTGATTCTGCTAACAAAGAAGGAGATCTAAGGCCTTTTGTCCCTCTTTCCCCAGAGAGGTTTTCTTTAGAGGGAAGGAGAGTGAGTGGGAGAGGTGAAATACAAGGTTTTCTTTTCTTTCCCTGAAGTGGTCTACAGACTGAAAAGTTTAAACAACGTTGTCCCAGAGTTTCCTTCCTGTCTGGAGAACAGTACACCTAGAAGAATAATTAATGGCGCTCTTTGCCACTGCTAAACCTGCACTTCTGGAATCTTGTCACGTTGCACAGCTCCCTGCCACTGGATAACTGTATATGGTACAATACTAAAACACACAACAACAAAGAAACTGCTCCCCAGGTGACACCAGCTGTTCCAGGAGCTTTTTTAGTATCACAGGGATGATGCTTTACTTTCAGGCAACCAAGTATTCAAAATTTAGCATTATACATTCTCCTAGAAAAAGAATTCCACTATTGGCTGGGAGCAGTGGCTCATGCCTGTAATCCCAGCACTTTGGGAGGCTGAGGCGGGCGGATCACTTGAGGTCAGGAGTTCAAGACCAGCCTGGCCAACATGGTGAAGCCCTGTCTCTACTAAAAATACAAAAAATTAGCCAGGTGTGGTGGCAGGCACCTGTAATCCCAACTACTCAGGAGGCTGAGGCAGGACAATCGCCTGAACCTGGGAGGTGGAGGTTGCAGTGAGCCGAGATCTTGCCACTGCACTCCAGCCTGGACGACAGAGCAAGACTCTCTAAAAAAAAAAAAAAAAAAAAAAAAAATCCACTCTTAAGAGATTTTTACCCATGCAAGAGTGGTTAGGTAGTACCAATGGCAGATATATATATTTACTTATTTATTGAGACAGGGTCTTGCTCTGTCACTTAGGTGGCAGTGCAGTGGCACAATCATGGTTCACTGCAGCCTCGACCTCTTGGCTCAAGCAATCCTCCTGCCTTAGCCTCTCAAGTAGCTGGGACTACAGGCGTGCACCAACACACCTGGCCAGGGCAGATATAATTTTTTTTAAATAGATTATTTATTGAAGATGCAAAATGAAACTTAATGTTCGCAGCAATCCTATGTAAATCCAGATATGGTCAGAAGACATAATTTTTCAAATCCTGTCTTTTCATTAGTCTTAAATCAACTCAACCATTATTACCAGAGTTTCATATTTCTTGTTGTTTTTTAAAAGTTGATGACATATGGGCTGGGCGTGGTGGCTCACGCCTGTAATCCCAGCACTCTGGGAGGCCGAGGCAGGCAGATCACGAGGTCAGGAGATCGAGACCATCCTGGTTAACAGAGTGAAACCTTGTCTCTACTGAAAAATACAAAAACAAAATTAGCCGGGAGTGGTGGCGGGCACCTGTAGTCTCAGCTATTCGGGAGGCTGAGGTGGGAGAATGGTGTGAACCCAGGAGGCAGAGCTTGCAGTGAGCCGAGATCGTGCCACTGCCCTCCAGCCTGGGTGACAGAGTGAGGTTCCATCTCAAAAAAAAATTAAAAAAAAAAAAAAAGTCTATCACATATGAGTATGAATTTAAGAAATCTTAGCAAAAAGCAAAAAAGATAGAATAGTGTATATGCCTCTTCTCTAGCTACTTGTTTTCAGATCCATCCCTTGCCCTTCTGCTACTCTGCTCTTTATCACAAGAAACTATTTTCCCCAAACTCCCTTGCCCTTGACCTACCCCTGGGCTTAGTCATGGTGAAAAGTTAGAGGATGGAAGGAAGAGGAAAGGTGGGATTTCTCCCCCCCTCTCCTTTACCCTTAGAACGGCCCCTTCCTCAGGGGCTCCTGCTCCTCCTTGACCCCCTGGCTGTAGCTCCTGAGGATGATGACATGTAGGGGTGGTCGTGGCTTTCTGCTGATGTTAACTCTGAGTTGCTTCACTGTCCACTTTGTTTTGTTTTGTTGTGTTTTGTTTTATTTTGAGACAAGGTCTCACTCTGTTGCCCACTCTGGAATGCAGTGGCACAATCACAGCTCACTGCAACCTCGACCTCTCCAGCTCAAGCAGTCTGCCCACCTCAGCCTCCCCAGTAGCTGGGGCCACAGGTGTGTGCCACCACGCCCAACCAATTTTTAAATTTTTTGGACATAGGGAGGGGAACATCACAACTGGGGCCTCTTGTGGGGTGGGAGACAAAAGGAGGGAGATCATTAGGACAAATACCTAATGCATGCAGTGCTTAAAACCTAGATGACAGGTTGATGGGTGCAGCAAACCACCATGGCACATGTATACCTGTGTAACAAACCTGCACGTTCTGCACATGTATCCCAGAACTTAAAGTAAAATAAATAAATAAATAAATAAATAAAGGGTCAAAAGAACATTTTTTTAGAGATGGGGGTCCCCCTATGTTGCCCAGGCTGGTCTCGAACTCCTGGGCCCAAGCAGTCCTCCCACCATGGCCTCTCAAAGTGCTGGGATTATAGGCGTGAGCCATTGCACCTGGCCCTCACTGTCCACTTTGAACTTCTTAGCCTCAGCGTTCATCCCCCGTGTAAACAATTCCCTGAACTAGTTTCTCTCTTTCAAACAGTGGCTTCTATTTTTCTGACTGGACTTTCACGGATACAAACAGTGGGGCTCTTTGCAAAACACTCTTCTAAGCTTTCAGGTATATGTCATTAATCCAGTCTGTAGACTCACATGTATGTCAGTTTTATCTGTGACCAGACATTCCCAGATTAAGTCATAGTTTCTACTTATGCCTAACAGCTAGCCCCCAAATTTTAATTCTCCTGGTCTGATGCCAATGAATTCCATTTTACAAATTTGTTTTGAGTTATCTATATTGCCTTCCTTTGAAAATTCTTGGGAAGACAAAAGTTTAGAACTCAGTTGTAAATTAAAATATGATTCAGGGCCAGGTGCAGTGGTTCACACCTGTAATCCTAGCACTTTGGAAGGCAGAGGCAGGAGGATCGCTTCAGGTGAACCCTTGAGGGGAGACCAGCCTGGGCAACATAGGGCAAGTCCCCATCTTTACAAAAAATAAAAAATAAATTTGCTGGGCATGATGGCATGCGCCCTTGTGGTTCCAGCTACTCGGGAAGCAGAGGTGGGAGAATTACTTGAGCCTGGGAGTTTGAGGCTGTACTGGGCTATAATCATGCCATTGCACTCCTGCCTGGGGGACAGAACAAGACCTTGTCTTTTTTTAGGTCTTGCTATGTTGCCCAGGCTGGGCTTGAACTCCTGGTATCAAGCAATCCTCCCGCCTCAGCCTCCCAAAGTGCTGAGATTACAGGCCTGAGCCATCATGATGGCTGGCCTTTTTATTTTTTATTATTATTTTTTATAGAGACAGGGTCTCGCCATGTTACCCAGGCTAGTGTCAAACCCCTGGCCCCAAGCAATCCTCCTGCCTTGGCTTTCCAAAGTCCTGAGATTACAAGGCTGACCCACCAAACCAGGCAGAGACTCTGTCTCTTGAAAAAAAAAAAAAATAGACAAAATAAAGTAAAATGTGATTCAGGAGTTAAAATGTGCTTTATTTTGCTTCTAAAAACCATGGGCATTACTTCTTTACAGTAGGCTTCCAGGAGGAAAACTCTTTTAAGGCTTTAAAAACTTTTTTGTTGGCCAGGCATGGTGGTTCATGCCTGTAATCCCAGCACTTTGGGAGGCCGAGGCGGGTGGATCACCTGAGGTCAGGAGTTTGAGACCAGCCTGACCAATATGGTGAAACCCTGACTCTACTAAAAATACAAAAATTAGCCAGGTGTGTTGGTGGGCGCCTGTAGTCCCAGCTACTGGAGAGGCTGAGACAGGAGAACTGTTTGAACCTGGGAGGCAGAGGTTGCAGTGAGCCAAGATTGTGCCGCAGCACTCCAGGCTGGGCCACAGGTGAGACTCTGTCTCAAAACAAAACAAAATAAAAAACTTGTTTTAAATCACGTTCTCTTTTAATTTCAAATTAGAAAAAGTAAAGAAAATTACAGCATAATACATCCTCATATAATCTTTGCCTGGATTCACCATTTGTTAGCATTCTACAGATTTGCATTTTTTTCTCTCTCTTTCTGAACCATTTGAAAGTAAGTTGCAGGCATCATGACATTTCACCACTAAATAGTTCAGCATGTATGTCCTAAGAACAAGAACATTCTCCTGGCCATGCATGGTAGCTCACACCTGTAATCCCAGCACTTTGGGAGCTAAGGTGGGTGGATTGTTTGAACCCAGGAGTTTGAGACCAGCCTGGGAAACATAGGGAGGCCCTGTCTCAGTTTATTAAAAAAAAAAAAAAAAAAAGAAAAAATTATCCTACATAACCACAATACCATATTTACGGCCAAGGCATTTAACGATCCAGTCCATTCTAGTTTCCTGAATTGTCCAAAAAAAAAAAAAAAAGTTCTTGACAGTTTCTTCTCTTCTTTTTGTCCCAATAAACTTTGTTTTTTTTTGAGATGGAGTTTCACTCCTGTTGCCCAGGCTGGAGTGCAATGGCATGGTCTCAGCTCACTGCAACCTCTGCCTCCCGGGTTCAAGCTATTCTTTTGCCTCAGCCTCCCAAGTAACTGGGATTACAAGCATGCATCACCACGCCTGGCGAATTGTTTGTGTTTTTAGTAGAGACGGGTTTCTCCATGTTGGTCAAGGCTGGTCTCAAACTCCCAACCTCAGGTGATTTGCCCGCCTCGGCCTCCCAAAAGCGCTGGGATTACAGGCGTGAGCCACCACGCCTGGCCACTTTAACTTGCTTTCTATAGGAATCTTCTATCTTAGGATCATATTTTTCAACAAAAATTAATTGAACAAATTGTACAGTCAAAGCAGACTTTCCAACGCCTCCTGAGTCAAGAACGACTAGCTTATATTCACACATGATGCAAACTTGTCAAAACCTATTACCTCTCACGCTGTCACTGGGTCCCCGCAGCCAGCGTCACCCTGTGCCGCTCTCGCCGGGTCGCTACTGTGGTCGCCACCGCCGTCCTACAGCTGCCGCCGCCGCTCGGGCTGGTTTACACGCCTGACTCTGGGAGAGGTTTGGCGGTGTCCTGAACACTTTCACTGTGGTAGATGCTGATGGAATTCATGACGTGCTATCCCAAAATACAACACCTTGGCATTTGAGAAGATAGCAGAAGGAGGAGGCTCATTCTCACCTTTCCCCTTTTTTCTTCAGAAGCAGGTCATAAAGCCGAAAAGGATGTTTTTGCCTTTCTCTGAAGCAGGTCATAAGTCCCTCACTAGAGAAGTACCCTCCCTATACCTGAAGAAAAGGAACATCCTTATCTACGAAGACACAGGAACTCAGAGAAGAATCTGAACAAACAGGACTTGCAAAATGCCCTCCAGCTTCTTGCCATTAGATCATACCTCCTTTTTCCTGCCATACTTCTCCATAAATACAGGAGTTTGAGACCAGCCTGGGAAACATAGCAAGACCCTGTCTCAATTTATTTAAAAAAAGAAGTACTATCCACTTCTTCATCAGATCTAGCATTAAAACATTTCTGTTTAACTGTTGTTTCAGTTCTTCATTTCCTTATGAAGGCTCTGCATCACGTAAAACTTACATTAAATAAATGTGTATGCTTTTCCCTTGTTAATCTATTTTTTATTACGGGGTCTCAGTCATGAACCTCAGATGGGAAGGAAAATAGTTCTTTCACCCTGCAGTACCGTGGATCAAAAAGAAAAAAAACAACAACACATAGTCTCAGTCATGTTTTATTTGTTTTTGTTTGTTTGTTTGTTTTGAGACGGAGTTTTGCTCTTGTCCCCCAGGCTGGAGTGCAATGGGGCGATCTTGGCTTACCGCAACCTCTGCCTTCCAGGTTCAAGCAATTCTCCTGCCTCAGCCTCCCAAGTAGCTGGGACTACAGGCGCCCACCACCACGCCCGGCTAATTTTTGTATTTTTAGTACAGACAGGGTTGCACCATGTTGGCCAGGCTGGTCTCTAGTTCCTGACCTCAGGTGATCCACCCACCTCAGCCTCCCAAAGTGCTAGGATTACAGGCATGAGCCATGGTGCCGGCCTCAGTCACATTTTATTTGAAAGTAACAATTATATCATAATGCTTTTCAAAAATAGAGGTACAAGGCCGGGCGTGGTGGCCCACACCTGTAATCCCAGCACTTTGGGAGGCTGAGGAGGGCGGATCACGAGGTCAGGAGATTGAGACTATCCTGGTCAACATGGTGAAACCCCGTCTCTACTAAAAACACAAGAATTAGCTGGGCCTGGTGGTGCACGCCTATAGTCCCAGCTACTCGGGAGGCTGAGGCAGGAGAATCACTTGAATCCGGGAGGCGGAGGTTGAGGTGAGCTGAGATCATGCCGCTGCACTCCAGCCTGGCAGAAAAGCGAGACTCTGTCTCAAAATAAATAAATAAATAAATAAAAATAGAGGTACAGGCCCGGCGCAGTGGCTCATGCCTGTAATCCCAGCACTTTAGGAGGCCAAGGCAGGTGGATTGCTTGAGGTGAGGAGTTCGAGACCAGCCTGGGCAACATGGCAAAACCGCATCTCTACAAAAACTACCAAAAAATTAGCCGGGCATGGTGGCACGCTCCTGTGGTCCCAGCTACTCAGGAAGCTAAGGTGGGAGGATCACCTGAGGTTTCAGTGAGCTGGTATCATGCCACTGCATTCCAGCCTGGGCAACAGAGCGAGACTCTGTCTCAAAAAAAAAAAAAAAAAAAATACAATATGCTATGAGGAAGCATAGGAGGGAAACTACAGGGTAACCTCAAAAGTTTCATATCAGAAGTAATATTTGTGCTGAGTCTTAAAAAACAAGTAGAAGTGTGTCAATCCTATCTCTGACTTTCAATCTCTAAAAGAGAAGCAAAATGCAAAAACAAATCTCTATTACAGATGGAGATTCAGAACTTTTTAAAAAAAATTTCTTTCAGTTTATTACCTCCTTGATCTTTTATACTTAGGATATTGACCTAACACTGAGTGGCTTAGTAAATATAAATTTAATACTTGATAAGCCTTACTCCTTAATATTTTCTTGTGTCAGTGAACAAGGTTCCTTTTCTTCAGGAACATTAGATTTTCTTCCCCCTGTGTGTGGCTCAATATTAATTTCCCATCCCCTTATCTGTGTGCCTGCCAAAAATGGAAACTACAGAGATTGGAAATACATTCTGAGCTCCTGCGTGAATTTCCTGAATTATTTCCTTATTCCTGAGGAAGGATCTCCAAGAAGGTGAAGAGAAGCAGCCAAAAATTATTTTAATTCAAACCAGCAGTGGTCGTCTTTGTACAGTGACAGCTTCCTAGATCACATGGTAAAGTAAGTCTTAGACATGCTCTGTCCTCGCTCTGCCCACATCCTCTTCTTCATGGACTGTGCCTGACAGTTTCATTTTTGCTTTCAACCATTCCTATAAAATTCTAGAAAACATGATTTCGAGCAGGGGATGCCAAATTTTGAGCCTGACTAGTAGATAAATCCAATCCTCAAAAAAACGAATGCAAAGTATAGCACAAAGGCATGCAAAAATTTGGTTCTTACTTGTTCTGCTATTTACTCTCAAATCTTTTTTTTTAAATAATGGAAATACAACATGTAAACAATTTTTTTTTTTTTTTAGACAGAGTCTTACTCTGTCGCCCAGGCTGGAGTGCAGTGGCGCGATCTCAGCTCACTGCAGCCTCTGCCTCCTGGGCTCAAGCGATTATCCTGCCTCAGCCTCCCAAGTAGCTGGGACTACTGGTGTGTGCCACCACACTCGGCTAATTTTTGTATTTTTAGTAAGATGGAGTTTCACCTTGTTGGCCAGGCTGGTCTAGAACTCCTAACCAGGCTCGGCCTCCCAAAGTGGTGGGATTACAGGCGTGAGCCACCGTGCCTGGCCTGCATGTAAATAAATTTAAAATATTCTTTTTTTTTTTGAGACTGAGTCTCGCTTTGTTGCCCAGGCTGGAGTGCAGTGGCACAGTCTCTGCTCACTGCAACCTCCGTGTCCTGGATTCAAGTGATTCTCCTGCCTCAGCCTCCCCAGTAGCTGGGATTACAGGTGCCCATCACCACGCCTGGTCAATTTTTTGTATTTTTAGTAGAGACGGGGTTTCACTATGTTGGCCAGGCTGGTCTTGAACTCCTGACCTCGTGATTTGCCCACTGCAGCCTCCCAAAGTGCTGGTATTATAGGCGTGAGCCACCATGCCCGGCCTAAAATATTCTTTAAAAAAAAAAAATCTGTCCTCGCTTCAGCAGCACATATGCTAAAATTAAAAAAAAAAACAAAAAAAAACTAGTTCTACAGATTTTTTGGAGGCAAGATCTCGCTCTGTCACCCAGGCTAGAGTGCAGTGATGCAATCATAGCTCACTGCAACCTCAAACTTCTGGGCTCAAGGGATCTTCCCACCTCAGCCTCCTGAGTAGCTGGGAATAAAGGCACACATCACCATGCCAAGGTCACGCCACTGCACTCCAGCCTGGGTGACAGAGGGAGACTCTGTCTCAAAAGAAAAAAGAAGCCTCTTTATATTTTTATTTCATCCTTAAAAATGTCTATATATTGCATAATATATGTTATATATTAATACAGTAATATACATACACAATGTATAAGTAAATAACATGCAAAAAAAGTTTGAATACCACTCATTTAAAGTTGGTACGCTTTGATTTCATATGTTTTGTTTATATTTTGAGAAGGCTGTAGGATAAATTTTCAAAGGGAATAAACTGAAATGCATAGCTAGATAATAAGTTGTTTAATTATTGCATTTGGACTGTTGACCTTTGCAATACTCATTATATACTAAAAATCAAGTTAAAATAAAGTCTTGTTTAATTTTTATAGATTGTAAAAATAATTAAGAGAATTTGAAAATGACATGAATATAAAATGAAGGCAAAATATCATGGGACTGCCAGGCATGGTGGCTCACACTTGTAATCCCAGGACTTTGCGCAGGTGAGGCAGGCAGATCACTTGAGCTTGGGAGTTCGAGAACAGCCTGGGCAACATGCTGAAACCTCATCTCTACAAAAAATACAAAAATTCGCTGGACATGGTGGAATGTGCCTGTGGTCCCAGCTATTTAGGGGGCTGAGGTGGGAGGATCTCTTGAGCCTGGGAGGTCGAGGCTGCAGTGAGCTGTAATCGAAACACTGTACTGCAGCCTGGGTGACAGAGCCAGATTCTGTCTAAAAAAAAAAAAAAAAAAAAAAAAAGCGAGACAACTGTTATCATTTTATGTATCTTCTTCCAGTCTTTTTTTTTTTTTTTTGCCAAAGGATCCTCTTTCCAGAAGGTCTGAAGGCACAGTGAATAAAACCACGGAGTCACTACAACTATATCATTTCCACCAGTGCCCTTAAGCTGTTGTCTAGAATTTCTATTTGTAGAAAAAAAGTTAGCCTTCCTGTGTAAGCAACAGAAAGAAGGATACGTCAAAAGCCAGGTAGGGGTGCAGAGTAAGGAAAGGCTGGAATTATAAGCTAAACTAAACCAACAAAGTCAGGAAAAGAAAATAAAAGAAAACATCCAAAACAAAGAGGTGCTATCAATAGCAGTCACTGAAAAAACATGTCAAACAAAATAATCAGCTTATGCTATAAAGAATAAAAGAGACCGAAAGCATTCTTTGAAACATGAAACAACTATTTTCACTACTGTAATCCTTCTTTAATCCATGTATTCCTTTCTTTGGTCATTTGCCCTAAATTACTGAAAACAAATACTTGACAAGAGACAGCTAACTAAAGAGAATTAATCCTTTTTAGTTTTAGGTTAAACTAAGAGGAGGCTAGTACATTTAACAGCATTTAGTGGACAAATCTTTGAATAGGTTTAGGGTTCAATTAATATCTGAGCCTTATTATTATTATTATTATTATTATTATTATTATTATTATTTTTAAGGTGGAGTCTCACTCTGTTGCCCAGGCTGGAATGCAGTGGTGCAATCTCGGCTCACTGCAACCTCCTCCTCCCAGATTCAAGCAATTCCCTTGCCTCAGCCTCCCGAGTAGCTGGGACTACAGGCGTGTGCCATCATGCCTGACTAATTTTTGTATTTTTAGTAGAGATGGGGTTTCACCATGTTGGTTAGGCTGGTCTCAAACTCCTGACATCAAGTGATCCACTCGCCTTGGCCTCCCAAAGTGCTGGGATTACGGGCATGAGCCAGCGTACCCAGCCTCCTTATTACTTTTCATATGCATGAGGATACAATCTTACTCCAATAAAAGTTAAGTTCTCTGAACAAGCATGACTAAAAAAGTGTTTCTTTTAATCCACTAGCAGTAAAACTCACTGTTCAGACACATGACTAAAATTTTTATCCTTTATAAAATTTCCAGCATTTCCAATGTTTGTATATTCCAACGATATCCAAAATTTTCCAATTTATAATGTTCAATTAATGTGAAATACTATTAGAAAATCTTTAAAATTATGGCTTACTTTCACTCAAATGTAACTGTATATATAACAAAAAGGATAAAAATAAAAGGAGGTCTTCACTTGCCAAGGTTCTTTGTTAACTGCATCGGGAATGTTTTTAATAACTCTTTTAATAATAGACTCGGGATGGTAAGAATATTGCAATAGTAGTTGGTACCTTTAACTGCGTATCTATTTAAATTTACTGGCCAAAAATGTGTAAATGTAACATAATACAGACTTTAAGCCATACTTCTCAAATTAAAAGCACTTATCTAACTCAATGCAGAATGTTATCACACAGGTACCACACCCATGCACACCAACTAAAAACAGTATTCATTCTTAAGTGTGGCAAGGAAATTTTTTAATTTTTATGTTTACTTTCATAATATCCCTTTTTTCACCTCTTTTCTTTTTCACAAAAATGTCATGAGAGATACCGTGCAACAATAGTTAGGGAATCCAACCTAAGGTCTCTGTGGGTTGTAAGTTTCTAAAACTTCAAAATTATGGTCATCTATGTATTTCATTGGTTGTCTCTTTTTGTTGTTGTTGTTGTTTTTTTTTTCTGAGATGGAGTCTCACTCTGTCGCCCAGGCTAGAGTGCAGTGGCGTGATCTTGGCTCACTGCAACCTCCACCTCCCAGGTTCAAGTGATTCTCTTGCCTCAGCCTCCCGAGTAGCTAGCATTACAGGTGCCCACCACCATGCCTGGCTAATTGTTTTTTGTATTTTTAGTAGAGGCGGGGTTTCGCCATGCTGAACAGGCCGATCTCGAACTCCTGACCTCAAGTGAGATCCACGTGCCTCGGCCTCCCAAAGTGCTAGGATTACAGATGTGAGTCACCGCGCCTAGCCCATAGGTTTTCTCTTTATGTATCATGTACTTCATAACTGCCAATTTAAAATTCCGACTCCAAGTAAAATTATCTAGCTGTCATCCATGCATTTTCCTTATTCCATATCTTTAATAGGTATGATATCTTGTAAATTTTAAAACTGTTCCCAGTGTTTTATTGATTTAGTAGAATGTGGCTATCAATCTTAATTAATTAAACCCACTTTTTTTTATTGTCACCATATTGAGTTCATGAATCACTTAAAGATTATAATGTTACCTTTATATATCTATGTTCAGGTGAACATCACACATATTGCATAATAATAATTTACCATTCCAAAATTTTCTAAATTAAGTAATTTTATTTATTTTTATTTTATTTTTGAGATGGGGATCTTGCTATGTGGTCCAGGCTGGAGTGCAGTGGCTATTCACAGGCACAATTATTGTGCACTACAGCCTTGAACTCCTAGACTCAGGAGATCCTCTTACCTCAACCTCCTGAGTAGCTTGGACTACAGGTTCATGCCACCATTCCCACAAATATATACTGTTGCCCAGGCTGGAGTGCAATGGCAGGATCTCAGCTTACTGCAACCTCCGCCTCCCGGGTTCAAGCCATTCTCCTGCCTCAGCCTCCCAAGTAGCTGGAATTACAGGCGCCTGTCACCACGCCCAGCTAATTTTGTGTATTTTTAGTAGAGACGGGGTTTCACCATGTTGGCCAGGCTGGTCTCCAACTCCTGACCTCAGGCAATCCATCCACCTCAGCCTCCCAAAGTGCTAGGATTACAGGCATGAGCCACAGTGCCCGGCCTATTTTTATGGACTGAAAATAAATTTAAAATGGTCAACCACGGCTGGGTGGGGTGGCTCATGCCTATAATTCCAGCACTTTGGAAGGCCAAGATGGGAGGATTGCTTGAGCCCAGGAGTTCAAGACAAGCCTGGGCAACATAGTGAGACACTGTCTCTACTTTTTAAAAAAATTTAAAAATTAAAGGAAAAACAAAAAAGGAAAAAAAAATATTAAAAATTTTAAAAAATAAAATAAATGGTCAACCAAAATATAACTCAATTGCAATGTTAATTTCTTAAATTTTGATCCTTTTAGAAAGAAAATTTATCCCCTCTGCTTGTGATAGTTCTGAAATTGAAATTTAAACAAAGAGTAACGGATTAATTAATTAAATATTACCCTATGGAATGGTACCTCTAGAAATTCAGCTATATCAGATCTGGAGTTCCCAAAATAATAGAATAGTATATCAACTTACACTTTTTTTTGTTTGTTTTTTTGAAATGGAGTCGCCCAGGCTGGAGTGCATTGGTGTGATCTCAGCTTACTGCAACCTCCTCCACCCAGGTTTAAGCGATTCTTCTGCCTCAGCCTCCCAAGTAGCTGGAATTAGAGGTGCGTGCCACCACACCTAGCTAATTTTTTTGTATTTTTATTAGAGATGGGGTTTTGCCATGTTGGCCAGGCTGGTCTCAAAATCCTGACCGCAAGTGACCGCCCGCCTCGGCCTCTGGAAGTGCTGGGATTACAGGTATGTGCCACTGCCCCACGCCAAGTTGTAGTATTTTCCCCCAAACATTAATTCAACCTATCTCCATTAATAAATTTAAAAATTGTCTAAGAGTGTTATTTCGTCATGGAAGAAAAATTTATCCATTTTTATGTACAAACACTATTCCTCTGTTTATGGAGATTTTTGTATTATGTCGAAGATGAACCAGTTAAAGAATTCATGTAGGACAGATACATATATGTTCAAAGTTAAGGTAAAGGTTTTCTTTTCTTTCTTTTTTTTTTTTTTTTTGAGACAGAGTTTTGCTCTTGTTGTCCAGGCTGGAGTGCAATGGCTCTATCTTGGCTCACCACAACCTCTGCCTTCCAGGTTCAAGCGATTCTCCTGCCTCAGCCTCCCAACTAGCTGGGATTACAGGCATGTGTCACTATGCCCGGCTAATTTTGTATTTTTAGTAGAGATGGAGTTTCTCCATGTTGGTCAGGCTGGTCGAACTCTCGACCTCAGGTGATCCACCCACCTCAGCTTCCCAAAGTGCTGGGATTACAAGCGTGAGCCACCACACCCGACCATGGTTTTCACTTATACTACCATTCTTTGTTTTAGAGACAGGGTCTCACTTTGTTGCCCCGGCTGGAGTGCAGTGGTGCTGAAACTGCCTTTGCAAAATTATGACTGAGACGGTGAAAGAGATCTAACTTAGTTGACTAACTTGACTAACCTCCAAGTTGTCCTGTTCATTCCTAGGCGTAGGCTGAACTAACTTTGGGAGAAAGTTAGTTTATAGTTTAAAGCAAAGATGATAACAGCCCTTTCCCAAAGAAGAACTTCTTCTTCCCTGGGGACTAGACTGCCTTTGTAGGACTAACATTAGCCATAAAATTAGAAATTATTGTTTTAGGAGTCTTGCAGCTGGAAGCTACAAGATTCTGACCCTCGCTAAACTGCTCCTCAGATCAGTGCTTGAGATATTTTGCAAGACCCTGCGCTTGGTCAGCTGGCACCCAGATCAATAAACTGGCTCTTTTGATCTTGTGGCTCCCATCCAGGAACTGACTCAGTCCAAGAAGACAGCTTTGACTCCCTATGACTTCATCCCTGACCAATGGGCACTCCTGGCTCACTGGCTTCCCCCCACCCACCAAGTTGTCCTTAAAAACTCTGCTCCCTGAATGCTCAGCGAGACTGATTTGAGTGAATAATAAAACCTGGTCTGCTGCATAGCCAGCTGTTCATGAATTATCTTTCTCAATTGCAATTCCCCTGTCTTGATAAATCAGCTCTGTCTAGGCAGTGGGCAAGGTGAACCCACTGGGCTCACTGCAGCCTCAAATTCCTGGGCTCAAGCAATTCTCTTGCCTCAGCCTCCCATGTAGCTGGGACTACAGGCAGGTGCCTCCATGCCCAGCTATTTTTTGTAGAGACGGATCTTGCTATGTTACCCAGGCTTGTCTCAAACTCCTGAGATCAGGTGATCCTCCTGCCCCAGTGCCCTAAAGCCCTGGGATTACAGGTATGAGTCACTGTGACCGGCCTTACACTATCATTCTTATTGGATATTTTAATCTTTTTACTATCCTACATAAAATGTTCTGATTATATAGTATATAGAGCAATGTAAGTAAATCAATCAGTATTTAAATCTCATTCCAGCTCTGCCACTAACTTGCCTCAACTATAAAATGGTGATAATTTATTTCAGAAACATTGTAAAGATCAAATGAAATAATGTATTCGATTTTATGAAAATGTATTACTGGTATTCTTGGTAATTCAATGTATAAATGTATTTCATTTAACTTTTTCAGTTAAATATATTTTTTGAAGCAAATGTATTATAAAGCACCTACTTTTAAAAATCTAAAGTGGCTGAAATTAGTGGTAAAGTAAAACGATAGAAACAATTGGAATTATGAAGTTAAGAGATTATTCTGGTCATTGTGGATAGTAAGTAGAAATGGTACGAATTTATAGCACTCATAATTTATACATGAAAATAAATAATCAAGTTTACCAAATCAAAACTATACGAAAAAGAAGAAAAAAAAACAATAGTAACCTGTTGTTGAAGTAATATCACACTTCTCAATATGTACATATTCTTGTTTGTGGAAATGATGTCTGTCTCTTGATTTGATGGTTAAAATAATCAGCTTTTGGCCAGGTGTAGTGGCTCACACCTGTAATCCCATCACGTTGGGAGGCTGAGGTGGGAGAATCACTTGAGTTCAGGAGTTTGTGATCAGCCTGGGCAACATAGTGGGATCCCATCCCTACAAATAAGAAAAATGGGCTGGGCACAGTAGAGCATGCCTGTAATCCCAGCAATTTGGGAGACCAAGGCAGGAGGATCCCTTGAGCTCAGGAGTTTGAGACCAGCCTAGGCAACATGGCCAAACCCTGTTTCTATTTTAAAATACAAAAAAAATTAGTCAGGCATGGTGGCACATACCTATAGTCCCAGCTACTCAGGAGGATCACTTGAGTCCAGGTGGTTGAGGCTGCAGTGAGCTGTAACGGTGCCATTGTACTCCAGCCTGGGCAACAGAGCAAGACCTTCCCTCAAAAAAACAAACGAACAAAAAATAAGTAAAAAATACAAAAAAATTAAAAATGTTCTTACTAAAAGATATTAAAGGGCCGGGCATGGTGGCTTATGCCTGTAATCCCAGCACTTTAGGAGGCCGAGGTGGGCAGATCACCTGACGTCAGGAGTTGGAGAACAGCCTGACCAACATGGAGAAACCCCATCTCTACTAAAAATACAAAATTAGCCGGGCGTGGTGGCGGGCACCTGTAATCCCAGCTACTCAGGAGGCTGAGGCAGGAGAACTGCTTGAACCCGGGAGGTGGAGGTGGCGGTGAGCCATGATCGAGATCATGCCATTGCACTCCAGCCTGGGCAACAGGAGCGAAACTCCATCTCAAAAAAAAAAAAAAAAGATATTAAATAAAATTTTGTTTTAAAAATCCAGGTGAGGTTTATTATTAAAAGTTATTCAATAAAATAAATAAATAAAATTAGCCATGTGTGGTGGTGAAGTGGCATCCTTATCTGGGGCAAATACCTGCGGTTACTCGTCTTGCGTCAAGAAGATTGAGGACATGAACACACACAAGGAGTGAGTTTAGGAGCAGAGGTTTAATAGGCAAAGAAAGGCGGGGCGCAGTGGCTCACGCCTGTAATCCCAGCACTTTGGGAGGCCGAGGCGGGCGGATCACGAGGTCAGGAGATTGAGACCGTCTTGGCGAACACGGTGAAACCCCGTCTCTACTAAAAATACAAAAAAATTAGTTGGGCGTGGTGGCGGGCGCCTGTAGTCCCAGCTACTCAGGAGGCTGAGGCAGGAGAATGACATGAACCCGGGAGGCGGAGCTTGCAGTGAGCCGAGATCTTGCCACTGCACTCCAGCCTGGGCGACAGAGCGAGACTCCGTCTCAAAAATAAAATAAAATAAAATAAAATAGAAAAATAGGCAAAGAAAGAGAAAGGAGTACATCTCTGTCTCTTGCAAGAGACAGGGGCCCCCGAATGGGAATTCTGGGCTGGAATGGGAGTACACCGGATTTTATAGGCAGGCTGGAGGAGGCAGTGTCCGATTTACATAAGCACAGATTGGTTATACCAGGTGTGATGTTTACATAGAGCGTGGGGAAGGCTGGCCACTGCACCCTAATCTTATTATGCAAATGGACTTTCCACTTGGCCGGCGCGGTGTTGTCCGCTCCTTGCTGCACATGTGACTGGCAAAGAGAAGGGAACATGGAGCCACCGTTCTGAATATGCCTAGTCCCAGGTAGCCTTTTCCTATTGGCACAGCTGCTGGCATTCACCTGTGCAAGCTTCTAGCTTGTTTGTCTATGTCTGCAGCTCAATTTTACAGGCTGCTGCTCTTTGTTAGAAAAGAAAATTATTTTGGGGTTGCCTTTTTTTTTTTTGAGATGGAGTTTCGCCCCTGTTGCCCCCGCTGGAGTGCAGTGGCGCAATCTCGGCTCACCTCAACCTCCGCCTCCTGGGTTCAAGTGATTCTCTTACCTCAGCCTCCGGAGTAGCTGGGATTACAGGCATGCGCCACCAAGCCTGGCCAAGTTTTTGTATTTTTAGTAGAGACGGGGTTTCTCCACATTGGTCAGGCTGGTCTCAAACTCCCGACCTCAGATGATCCGCCCACCTCGGCCTCCCAGAGTGCTGGGATTACAAGTGTGAGCCACCGCGCCCGGCAGGGCTGCTTTTCATTAAAAGGAAAACCTTACCCGAGGACTTCCTTACCGGCACTATCTGCCTAAATAATTTCTTTTTAACTCCTGCATCAGTGGTGCACACCTGTGGTTCCAATTACTTGGGAGGCTGAGGTGGGAGGATTACTTGGGCCCAAGAGCTCACGGCTGCAGTTGAGACGCTGTCTCAAAAAAAAAAAAAAAAAAAAAAGAAGAAGAAGAAGAAAATAACAAAATAACAGCTTTTTCTAGCCTTAAGTTGAGAAACATCTAAGGTTGCTTCCCCTTGTTATACTAAATTAGTAACATTAAAACTACAGTTTTCAAACTGCTGATTTGAAGCATATCTTCCATTTGCATAACCTAAGTTCTTCCACTTGCAGTATACTTTTCAGCAACAATTTTAGCATATTGCAACCACTTCTGTTCCATAAATGTAAAAATACTAGAGTCCTTGTCCTGTCACTGAATGTGGGTGTGTCAGAGTGAATGATGACACCTGGGTGTTGAAATGAAACTCAAATGGTGGTGCCATTGACACCCAAGGAATACTAATACTTTTACTCCTTAATGGGAATCTGAGTAGAAAATAATGCCATTTTATTCAACAATGTTGAACTTAACCTGAAGGTTAGGAAATCCCTTCATCTTTTTGTGTTCTAAAAAAATAGCTACTCCCCCATATGAGTCAGGAATGCCTGCCTTGTTTAGCTATGACAGTGCCAGACACAGGCTCTCCAAATCTCCATTCCTCGCCTCACAAATAACTAGCTGAAATGTTTTGTCCTCACTGATCAACAGAAACAAAAAGTGTTCATTTCAGCCTGGCCAACATGGTGAACCCCCCCGCCCCCATCTCTCCTAAAAATACAAAGATTAGCCAGGCGTGATGGCACGCCTGTAATCTCAGCTACTCTGGAGGCTGAGACAGGAGAATCACTTGAACCTGGGAGGTGGAGGCTGCAGTGAGCCAAGATCGTGCCACTGCACTCCAGCATGAGCAACAGAGCAAGACTTCGGCTCAAAAAAAAAAAAAAAAAAAAAAAAAAGGGTTTTAAACCACACTTTGGTTAAGGTTCTTTTTTTCCTTCCCCCAGGACCCTGACCAGCAGAAAGCCACTCCTTAAGGGCACTCCCTGAGGATAGGGGGCCTTCAGGGTACTCTCCCATCAGTCCACCCTTTATCCCACTTTCCCATATCTGGTTCTTTCTAGCCTAGTTCTTTCTCTAAAAGAAAAACCCTTTTTGCCTAACTTTTGAGAACTTACCTGTCTTAAGGTCACATGTTTCTATTGCAATGCTGTTGGCCCTTTGTATCCTCCAGTTCTGCATTCAGGGATTGAACCAAACACGGATCAGAAATGTTTAAAAAATACAAAATAACAATGCAGCAATAAAAATAATGCGAATTTAAAAACCAAGCCCGGGTGCGGTGGCTCACATCTGTAATCCCAGCCCTTTGGGAGACTGAGGTGGGCGGATCACCTGAGGTCAGGAGTTTGAGACCAGCCTGGCCAACATGGTGAAACCCCGTCTCTAATTAAAAATACAAAAAAATTAGCTGGGTGTGGTGGCACGCCTGTAATCCCAGCTACTCAGGAGGCTGAGGCAGAAGAATCACTTGAACCCAGGAGGCGGAGGTTGCAGTGAGCCAAGACCGTGCCACTGCCCTCCAGCCTGGGCAAAAAAGCAAGACTCCATCTCAAAAACAAACAAACAAACAAACAAACAAAAAACTAATAGCTATTTACATAGCATTTCCATTGTATTCGGCATTATAATAAACTAGCAACGGTTTAAAGTACATGAGGATGTGTGTAAGTTATATGTGAATACTATACCATTTTATATCACAGACTTCAGCATCTGCAGCTTTTGTTGTGAAACCAACTTTTTCAAAACTGTGACAGTAAGAGAAATCTGACATAGTCGGCTCAATCTTGCTTCTGACACCAAGGTCGCTCCTGGGCATGGACCAAGCTAACTTCGAGAAGAATTTAGTTTATACTTTAACTTGAAAGCAAGGACGGTAATAGTCCTTCCCTAAAACTAACACCCTCCTTGCTCAGGGACCAAAACCTACCTTTGTAAGACTAATGAAAGGTCACAAAAATAGGATTATGGGAGGGGCTTGAACTCTGCTATGCTTGAACTCTGCTAAAATGTAGGCATAGTTTCCAACCCCCTACTGCTCAGGAGTCATGTGGCCAGAGGTCACAAGATTTGTGACTTCCCCAATTGCTCCTATAGATAACATCACTATTGTAGAACCTCAGATTGGTTTTATTTTTAGATGTTTTTCAGACGGACCCCACCTGTACTTGTGACTCATGACTCAACTGCTCCTGTGGCCCTACCCGGAGGTGGACTCAGTGCATGAAGACAGTGTTCCTTACACCTATGATTCCATCCGCAACCAGTCAGCAGCACCCATTCCCTAGCCCCCACTGCCCACCAAACTGTCCATAAAAACCACAGCCTCTGAGCCTTCTGAGAGACTGATTTGAATGATAACTCCAGTTTTTTCCCATATGAGTCAGCCTTGTGTCAATTATATTCTTTCTCTACTGCACTGCTGCAGTCTCAGTGAATTGATTTTGTTTGTGCCATGGGTGATTACAAGGTATGAGGGCAGTTAGGAGGCAGTACTGGAACCAATCCCCCATGGATACTGAGGGAGGACTGCAGCAGTCTTCTCCCCACTGTGATAATTCTATTGGATTTGGTTTTTAGTTGGCATAGTCTATCTTTGTATGTAGAATTCTAAAAATTGATTTTATATTATTTTATTCTAACAGGAGATATTTTCTGAATACCCTACCTCTGTCTCTCCTATCCCTTGCCACTCCTCTTGTTCAGGACCTTATTAACCTCATCTTTCCCCATTGCATTACTATCTGGATTCCTCAGCTCCCATCTTAGTTAATTTCTCCTTCCTTCCTCCCTCCCTCCCTCCCTCCCTCCCTCCCTTCTTTCCCTCCTCTTTCTCTCTCTCTCTTTCTTTCTCTCTCTCTTCTCTCTCCTCTCTCTCTTCTCTTTCTTTCTTTTTTTTTCTTGTTGCTCAGGCTACAGTGCAATGGTGCGATCTTGGCTCACTGCAACCTCCACCTCCTGAGTTCAAGCAATTCTCCTGCCTCAGCCTCCCAAGTAGCTGAGATTACAGGCATCTGCCACCATTCCTGGCTAATTTTTGTATTTTTAGTAGAGATGGGGTTTCACCATATTGGCCAGGCTGGTCTGGAACTCCTAACCTCAGGTGATCCTCCCTCCTTGGCCTCCCAAAGTGTTGGGATTACAGGCATGAGCCACTGCACCTGGCCTAATTTTTCTTATTGCTAGCAAATTAGTCTTCCTAAAGATTACTACTCCAATCCCAGCATTCTTTTGTCCTCTTTTTGTTCCTTTTTGTAGCTCTCTGTTGCCAAAGAATAAAGTACAATTTTGTAGCATCGATTTTAAATTTTTCCACAGTGAGGTTTAACCTCATCTCTTCATTCTCTCATGAACACTTTCAGCTGTTTTAAAACCTACCTAGCTATTTCTAGTCTCACCATTGTTACCCTAATTAACAGAGGCTCTCTAAACAAAAATTATATTTATTTGGGAATAGGACATTGCAATGTGCCATAGTAAACGACGCATATTCAAGGAGGTAAAGGAAGACATTTTTTTTTTTTTTTTAACACAGCTATGCTTGGAAAAGGTTTTTGTTCTTAATTTTTAAAATTTATTTTATTTTGAGACAGGGTGTCACTCTGTCACCCAGGCTGAAGCGCAGTGGTGTGACCCTGCCTCCCTGCAACCTCTGCCTCCTGAGCTCAAGCAATTCTCCCATCTCAGCCTCCTGAGTAACTGAGACCACAGACGCTCACCACCATGTCTGGCTAATTTTTTTGTATTTTGGTAGAGACGGGTTTCACCATATTGCCCAGGCTGGTCTCGAACTCCTGAGCTCAAGCCATCCGTTTGCCTCAGCCCCCCAAAATGCTGGGATTACAGGCATGAGCCATCATGCCTGGCTGTTTTATTTTATTTTACTTTATTTTATTTTATTTATTTTATTTTATTTTATTATTTTATTTTATTTTATTTTGAGACAGAGTCTCACTCTGTCGCCCAGGCTGGAGTGCAATGGCATGATCTCAGCTCACTGCAACCTCTGCCTCCTGGGTTCAAGTGATTCTCCTGCCTCAGCCTCTCAAGTAGCTGGGATCACAGGCATGTGCCACCATACCCGGCTAATTTTTGTATTTTTAGTAGAGATGGGGTTTTGCCCTGTTGGCCAGGCTAAGCCACTGCGCCTGGCCTGTTTTGTTTTTTAAGACAAGTGATCCCATAATGATTCTAATGACTTCAACACTATGTTCACTCATTCTCCTTTTCTGTGTCTTGAATGGTTTCCTTCCAAAATTTCCCCCTCTGGGCCGGGCACCGTAGCTCATGCCTGCAATCCCAGCACTTTGGGTGGTGGAGGCAGGTAGATTGCTTGAGGTCAGGAGTTCGAGACCAGCCTGGCCAACATGGTGAAACCCCGTTTCTCCTAAAATACAAAAATTAGCTGGGCTTGGTGGTGAGTGCCTAAAATCTCAGCTAACAGGGAGGCTGAGGCAAGATAATTGCTTGAACCCCGGAGGCGAAGGTTGCAGTGAGCTGAGATCGTGCCACTGCATTCTAGCCTGGGCGACAGAGTGAGACTCTGTCTCAAAAAACAACAACAACAACAACAACAACAACAACAAAAACACCCCAAATTTCCCCCTTTGAATTTCTAGTCAACACAAATGCTATTTCTTCCCTGTTTGGGAAATAATCTCTTTGATTATTCTATTATTATTCCCCTGATACTGTGGCTGTACTTCCATTAAAGCTTTTTTCTTTCTCTCTTTTTTTTTTTTTCTTTTTTTGAGACAGGGTCTCACTGTGTTGTTCAGGTTGGTCTCAAACTCCTGGGCTCAAGCGATCCTCCCACCTCAGCCTCCCAAAATACTGGAATTACAGGCATGAGCCACTGCACCTGGCCCATTCCCTTAAAGTTTTAACACAATTGTTTTTCATTACAATATGCCATATATATTTTTAATCTGCCCTTCTGATTATGAGCTTCTTGAGGGCAAGACAGTGTCTTATTCCTCTCTGTATCTTCTCTAGCCCTTACCCTAACACCTTGCATTTGGTAAGCATTCAATATTTGTTCTTTTTTTTTTTTTTTTTTTTTTTTGAGATGGAGTCTCTCTGTCGCCTAGGCTGGAGTGCAGTGGTGCGATCTCGGCTCACAGCAAGCTCTGCCTCCCCGGTTCATGCCATTCTCCTGCCTCAGCCTCCCAAGTAGCTGGGACTACAGGCACCCGCCACCATGCCCGGCTAATTTTTTTGTATTTTTAGTAGAGATGGGGTTTCACCATGTTAGCCAGGATGGTCTCGATCTCTTGACCTTGTGATCTGCCCTCCTCGGCCTCCCAAAGTGCTTGGATTACAGGCGTGAACCACCGCGCCCGGCCAATATTTGTTCTTTTCATTAAAATGAATGGAAAACAATTTCCTTTTTGGCCTCACATAACATTTTGTGTAACATATGTTTATTATATCTAAACTAAATATAATGTGAAAGTTCAGGACTCAGAAGTCAGTTGAATGTTGTTTGCTGTAAGGCAGAAGATGGAATTTCCTAAAATAATGGTTACAAGTGAATAGAAAATATTGAACAGGTACTCTTAAGAGTTCCCGGGAGTTGGCCAAGCTTGGTGACTCATGCTTGCAATCCCAGCACTTTGGGAGGCCAAGGCGGGTGGATCACTTGAACCCAAGGGTTTGAGACCAGCCTGGGCAGCATAGTGAGACCTTGTCTATTTTTATAAAATTATAAGGGCCAGACATGGTGGCTCACGCCTATAATCCCAGCACTTTGGGAGGCCAAGGCGTATGGACCATGAGGTCAAGAGATCGAGACCATCCTGGCTAAAATGCTAAAACCCTGTCTCTACTAAAAATACAAAAAAGTAGACGGGCGTGATGGGGGGCGCCTGCAGTCCCAGCTACCCAAGAGGCTGAGGCAGGAGAATCCCTTGAACCTGGGAGGCGGAGGAGGCAGTGAGCCGAGATCATGCCACCGCACTTCAGCCTGGGCGACAGAGGGAGACTCCATCTCAGGAAAAAAAAAAAAAAAAAGAAAGAAAGAAATATATATATATTTAATAATATAAATATAAAATATATATAAATTATAAATATAAATTATAAATATAAAAAAAAATATATTTTTAAAGAAAGAGTTCTTGGGAGTCAACATAGCATACTATATATGAGTGTGGACTTTAGTTTCTGAGTTCTGGCTCTACTAGCTACTAGATGACCTTGAAGATGACTTTGAATATATTCTTTAATGTTTCTATACCTCAAATTTTCATATGTGGGATGAGGATAGAAAAAAAATCTACCATATAGTTGTGAGGATTAAGTTGGTTACTCTCTGCAAGGCACATCAGATAGTACATGTCACATAAGTACCAATAAAAGTTACCTTCATTATTAAAATTGGCTATCCAAAAAGAGAAAGTTTCACTTTCTTGTTGTTTTCTAGAGATCATTTAAGTGAAATAATTCCAAAGAATTGATTACCAAATAGCTACTGAACATACTGGTTTGACCAGAACCTGTGGCATCTCTAGGATCATCAGATCTCCTCAAAGATTCATATAAGGACCAGAGAAGAGCTGTCCTGGGAAAGAGCAATGTCAAATAATCAGGTTCAAACAAGTTTTAATCATCCTTCAGGCTTCAATATCTTTGTAGGGGAGTTGTATGAGAATGGACTTCTAAAGTTTATTCACTGATATTTATTCAATAAACATTTCTGGGCCAGGCGTGGTGGCTCATGCCTGTAATCCCAGCACTTTGGGAGGCCGAGGCAGGCGAAACATCTGAGGTCGGGAGTTCGAGATCAGCCCGACCAACATGGAGAAACCCTGTCTCTACTAAAAATACAAAATTAGCCAGGTGTGGTAGTGCATGTCTGTAATCCCAGCTACTTGGGAGGGTGAGGCAGGAGAATCTCTTAAACCCGGGAGGCGGAGTTTGCGGTAAGCCAAGATGGCACCATTGCACTCCAGCCTGGGAAACAAGAGTGAAACTCCATCTCAAAACAAACAAACAAATAAACAAACAAACAACAAAAAAAATTTCTGGGTTAGAAATATAGAAATCAAGGACACAGTTCCTGTCTTCGACTAACTCATGAACCAATGTAGAAGACAGTCTTGAAGGACTCATCCAGGTGAGAAATGGAGGGAAGCGAGTTCAAGACAGAGAAATCACAGCCATAAAAAAGAATGAAGTAATATCCCTTGAGGCAACATGGATGCAGCTGGAGTCCATTACCTAAGCAAATTAACACAGAAAAACACAAATACTGCATGTTCTCACTTATAAGTAGGAGCTAAACTTTGAGTACACATGGACATAAAGATGGAAACAACAGACACTGGGGACTCCAAAAGGTGAAGAGGAAGGGCTGAAAACTAATGAGTACTATGCTCACTACCTGGGTGATGGGATCAATTGTACCCCAAATCTCAGCATCATGCAGTATAGTATACTCATGTAACAAATCTGAACATCTACCCTCCAAATTATATATATGTGTGCGTGTGTATATATGTATATACACACGCACACATATATACGTATATACGTATATATACATATATATACACATACATATATACGTATATATACATATATACATATATATCTTTATATGTATATATACATATAAACATATATACACACACACATATATATACAGAGAAATAGTCTAAACACACAGAGCATGGAATATTCAGGGAACTTCATTTCAGAATAATTGAACATCGGGTGAGAATAACTGGATACAGCACAGTGGTAAGAAAGGCAAGCGGGAGCAGGATGATGAAGACCTCACATGTGAGGCCTGGTTAGCACCTGGCTTCCCTCAGCTTGCATGCCTCATGGCTTTGGTCAGGAAAACAAAAAGCACAAAAATCCAGGTGAGAGCCAGGCACTGTTGTGTGCCCCTGTCACCCAGCTACTCAGGAGGCCTAGGCAAAAGGTTGCTTGGGTCCAGGAATTTGAGGCTTCAGTACCCTGTGATTGGCCTATGAATAGCCACTACACTCTGGCCTGGGCAACAAGGCAAAACCCTGTATATACATATTTAAAAGTGAGGTGGGTAGCCAAACAGCCTCTGTGAAATCAATGTTCTTTGTAAATTAAACCTCAAGTACCTGCTGTTCCTCAGGTATCTTGAGAAACCTAAATTTAGTCCTTCATGAATGCCAAAAAAAATCAGAATTTCAACTTTAAGGCAAGGGGAAACATGGAAGGTTATCAAGCAGGGTAGAACTGTGAGCAAGTGCGCTTTTCAGAAAGCAGTTTTGAAAGCAGTGTGGAAAAGATATTTGAGGGGTGGCAAACAGAGGCAGAGGTATGGAGAAGAGAATGCATTCTGTCTGGAGATGTTGAGCTTGAGGTAGTGGTGGACATTTGAATGGTTAAGATGTTAAGATCACAGTAAGACATCAGATTCAGTACTTCAAATACAGTTTCCAAGGTATATTCTATTCTTAGCATACTCTCAGTCCAATTTCCTACAACTACTATGATTATATGTGTGTGGTTGTTAATTCACATTATAGTCTAAGAAGTTTTAATATAGATAATGTCATTTTAGCCTTTTTCCATAATCCTACAAGGCAGAGAGGACAATTATTCTTCCTACTTTGCAGTGAGGAGTTATATAATACCTCTCAGACTGTACATGATTTATTTGCCTAAGATCATAGAGGAATGGGGTGCAGTGGCATGCTCTCAGCTCACTGCAACCTCTGTCTCCTGGGTTCAAGTGATTCTCCCGCCTCAGCCTCAGTAGCTGGGATTATAGGTGTGAGCCACCATGTCTGGCTACAAACCTAGCTTTTCCGATTCAGGATAGTGTTTGCTCCATAACAGTGTACTATATACACTTGTAGTATAGCCCATCAGTGTCTGTTTTGCTCCCAGCACTATGTTAGTAAAAACTTTAAAAATTAGAAGATCAGGTCGGGCCCTTGCCTCTGAGACATAGCAGTATTGGCCGGGCACCATGGCTCACACCTGTAATCCCAGTACTTTGGTGGGAGGCTAAGGCCAGTGGATCACCTGAGACAGGAGTTTAAGACCAGCCTAGGCAATATGGTGAAACCCTGTCTCTACCAAAAAACACAAAAAATCAGCCAGGAATGGTGGCAGGTGCCTGTGGTCTCAGCTACTTGGGAGGGTGAGGTGGGAGGATCGCTTGAACCTGGGAGGTGGAGGTTGCAGTGGACCGAGATAGCACCAATGCATTCCAGCCCTGGGTGACAGAGTGAGAGAGACCCCGTCACACACACACACATAGACACACACAGAGCAGTATTGTTTTTAGACAACACTGTACACTGACAGTCAGATCTGGCTTCTGGTTCTAATTCTGCCTCTAACCACTTGTGTGATTATATTTTATTAGAAAATAACAGAAACTCAGCCGGGCACCGTGGCTCACGCCTGTAATCCCAGCACTTTGGGAGGCCAAGGCAGGCCGATCACCCGAGGTCGGGAGTTCGAGACTAGCCTGACCAACATGGAGAAACTCCGTCTCCACTAAAAATACAAAATTAGCTGGGCATGGTGGCACATGCCTGTAAACCCAGCTACTCCGGAGGCTGAGGCAGGAGAATTGCCTGAGCCCTGGAGGCGGAGGTTGTGGTGAGCCGAGATCACGCCATTGTACTCCAGTCTGGGCGATAGACTGAGACTCCGTCTCAAAAAAAAAAAAAAAAAAAAGAAAAAAAGAAAAAACAGAAACTGAACTCAAACAAATCTAAATTGAGGGGGGGATTTATTGGCTCATGAAATCCAAGGAAGGATTAAACAATCAGGTGTCAAAAAAGGCAGGGCTGCTGGCATGACGGCTCACGCCTGTAATCCCAGCACTTTGGGAGGCTGAGGTGGGTGGATCACCCGAGGTCAGGAGTTCAGGACCAGCCTGGCCAACATGGAGAAACCCCGTCTATACTAAAAACACAAAAATTATCCAGGCGAGGTGTTGGGCACCTGTAATCCCACCTACTGGGGAGGCTGAGGCAGGAGAATCACTTGAACCCATGAGGTGGAGGTTGCAGTGAGCCGAGATCACACCACTGCACTCCAGCCTGGGCAACAGAGTCAGACTCTGTCTCAGAAAGGCAGGGCTAGCCTGGGCATGGTGGCTCACGTCTGTCATTCCAGCACCTGAGGAGGCTGAGGTGGGAAGGCTGTAATTCCAGCACTTGCCCAGGAGTTTGAGACCAGCTTGGGCAATATGATGAAACCCCATCTCTATGAAAAATACAAAACTTAGCTGAGTATGGTGGTGCGTGCCTAATGGGAGGATCCATTGAGCTTGGAAGGTTGATGCTACAGTGAGCCATGATCAAGCCTCTGCACTCCAGCCTGGGTGACAGAGCGAGACCCTGTCTCAAAAACAAAACAAAACAAAAAACAAACAAACAAAAGGCAGGGCTGCAGAGGTGAAACAAGGGGCCCAAACCTTGTTAGGAGTCTTTCCAAGTCTTGCTTCTGTTGTTTTTGGTATGGCAGTTTCACTTTCTCTCACTACTAACCACCTTTCTCTAAAGGTAGGACATATGTCTACTATGTTTCTAAGTTTAGACTTAAAAGGTTTAACCACTGGAGAGAAACCACCCCAATCTCTCACTGTCTGAAAGTACAAAAATCTCAGGGAACCCACTCCCTGGCCCAGCAGAGGGTGGGAACCCAATCCGTGGTTACCAGAGGAATGCATTCCAGAGAGTTCTAGCAAGATCATCACAGGCGCCAATTTTCTTCAGTATTATATGAAAGACATAAATCTTAAATACGGGGGATGATATAGTTAGGTAGGATAGAAAGCCATTGTTCCAGGTAGAGGAAAGAAGCCTTGAGTTAGTGATGTAGGTAGTCTATGAATGAAAAGACAAGTCTGACTGGAGGACAAAGCTAGGTCCTTGTTCCCATAGGAAATAAACATGAATTGCTAGGGTAGGAAGTGATTATGATGGACCAAAAAGCTAAACATAGAATTTGTTCTATTTGAAGCAGCCATTATAGGTTTCTTGTACAGATTCAACTATGACTTCTGAAATCTAACTTTATAACAAAGAAATCTAGAATACCCCTTCCTTGTCTTAATTGAACTTAGGTTAGGGTAGCAGTGGGAATGAAGAATGGGTGAGAGAATTCAGAGAAGGAAAGCTAAAAACAAAACACCCAGTCTAATCTGGAACCTAGAAGAAGGATAGCACTCTCAAAGACTATTTGACACAAGCATCTTGAAAGCAGGTGCTATGTCTTATTAACATTGCATCTCCAAGAATGTAGCACAGTCAGCAAATACCACATAATAAACTGAGTGACTCTCATAAAATGAGGAAATTAAGAAGATGGCCTCTAAGCCCCTTCCAGCTCCACAAATCTTTGAGTCTATTTCTCATCTTGATCTTAAAAGTCATGAAAGTCCTCAAATATCTACACACAAAAATGATAGATTGTTAAAAAGGTTAAGATGGTCATGTTTGGTGGCTCACGCCTGTAATCCCACCACTTTGGGAGGCAGAGGCTGGTGGATGGCTTGAGCTCAGGAGTTGGAGACCAGCCTGGGTAACATGGTGAAACCCTGTCTCTGTAAAAATAAATAAATAAATAAATACACAAATAAAACAAAAAATATGCAAAAGGGCTGTAAATTCTAGTATACTTATAAAAATAGGTATTCAAAAATATATTAAACACATTTTATAAATGATTTTCACCAAGGACTAAAGTTTATTAAAAGTTTACATTCTTCAGGAAATTTAATTAACTAGAATATTCCATTCTCTTTTTTGCAGGGTGGCCAGGGGAGCTTTCTGGTAAGCACCGTAAAGTCTGATGGGCAAATTCTAAAAGAGTTGTAGCACTTAGAATATTCCATTCTGATTGAGAATTTACTCTAGTACATTCATTATTATAAACATTAAAATATTAGGGGCAAATCAACACCTACCAAGATGTCTAAATGGTGAATGTGGAGATGTGATTGGAGATTTCAAGACCTGAGAACTTAAAAGAAAAAATCTTTCGAACCAGTAAGACATCTATATTTCCAATCATTGTTGGGGGAGAAAAAAGGCATCAATCAGATTTTTTTCACTGTTATAATAACTTTAATTTATCTTGCATTTTACAGAAGTCTATGAATGATTTTTAAAAAGCACCTCCTTACCCCATACCACGTTTCTCTGATAGTTGTTAAAGCAGGCAATGAGTATGTCAACAGCTTGAGCATCAGCGTCTTGCAAGGATTTCAGACCAACCAACCACTCTCCAAACAACTTGGCAGCTTTTTTATCTTGTTTTTAATACAACGGTATATCCACTCTAATTGCAAACCTGTCCAGCCACATCTCCACAACACGCTTTGCAAAATCAGTGATTAGCAAATTAGTTAGCTTTGGCACGGAGCTGTGCTTGCTTGCCAGTGACAGCCTGGAAGCGGGTTTTGATACTGGCAACAGAACATCTAGAATGACAAGTTTCGCACTGTAGGAAATAGAGTCGCGTGTCCTTCTGCAGGATTGTGTCTGGTGACTGGCATGTGTGACAAGTGACATATTCCTTGATATATCTTCTCAAGACATTTTCTCTATTTCTGTTGGAATCTTTTTTTGATTACAAGTTGATTATTACCATCTATAGAACCATTTGTACCCAATTCAGCCAACGAAAATGCAAGATGTTTGGGCTGACGATGTAATAGTTAATAGGTATCTGTAAAGTTGACAAAAGAAGTTTTCTGCCGGGCACAGTGGCTTATGCCTGTAATCCCAGCACTCTGGGAGGCCGAGGTGGGCAGATCACGAGGTCAGCAGATCAAGACCATCCTGGCTAACACGATGAAACCCCGTCTCTACTAAAAATACAAAAAATTAGCCGGGCGTAGCGGCGGGTGCCTGTAGTCTCAGCTACTCGGGAGGCTGAGGCAGGAGAATGGTGTGAACCCGGGAGGTGGCACTTGCAGTGAGCTGAGATTGCGCCACTGCACTCCAGCCTGGGCAACAGAGCAAGACTCTGTCTCAAAAAAAAAAAAACCGAAGTTTTCTTGGTTCCTACTTGTATGACCTGTGGAGTTTTCATGACAAATTTCCTTTTCTCCCCAGCAACCATATCTAGATTCTTTTCCCTTATGATGTTGAACACTCGATTCAGCAGATCCTCATATGTGTAGTCTCTTTCTGAGCCTGCCCAAGCAGGGCCTGATTACTGAATGAGACACCATCATGATTTTTGCTGTCTTCATCTTCTAGAGCTTCATCTTTCTCTAGTATTTCATCCTCATCTGGGAACTTGATCTTCTTCTTTTTCTACTTTTTATTGCCAAGCATAATGTCAAGGTCATCCTCTGGTTCAGCTGATTCTCGAACATTACTTACAATCTGAAGATCCTTTACACCTTCTTCAGCTTCATCAATATCAAATATCTTTTTAGTTTTTTTCTTCTTTTTCTTTTGATTAAAGAAGTTCAAGTCATCTAGATCATCAGAAGCATATTTTTTCCTACTGACCTCTTCATCAGCTTCCAAGTCTTTGTCC
Source organism: Pongo abelii (assembly GCF_028885655.2). Lineage (NCBI taxonomy): Eukaryota > Metazoa > Chordata > Mammalia > Primates > Hominidae > Pongo > Pongo abelii. The sequence continues at coordinate 67,905,361 of NC_072000.2, read as the reverse complement.
TCAGTTGGCTCTGACTCCACTTCTTTTGTTTCTGAGGGCTGAGTTTCCTCTGTTTGGGTATCCCCTTTCTCACCTAACATAAAAGGCTTCTTCTCCTTTTTCTTCTTACTCAAAGTATGATCAAAAATCATCTCGTCCCCAGACATGGCTGCAGCTCGAGTGGGCTCAGAACGGACCGGAAGTCAGACGGGTCAGTTGGAGTGCAATGGTGCAATCTCCACTCACTGCAACCTCCGTCTCCCGGGTTCAAGCGATTCTCCTGCCTCAGTCTCCTGAGTAGCTGGGATTACAGGCATGCGGCACCATGTCTGGCTAATTTTGTATTTTTAGTAGAGACGGGGGTTTCTCCATGTTAGGCTGGTCTTGAACTCCCGACCTCAGGTGATCCGCCCGCCTCGGCCTCCCAAAGTGCTGGAATTACAAGTGTGAGACGCCACGACCGGCCCAATGATTTTAAGAGCAAGAAAAGTAGGACTGAGAAGAGAATTGTTAACAAGGAAAGAGGAAAAAAGTCTTAGGGAGTATTTTTTAAAAAAATATTACAGAGTTCGGGGAAAGGAAAACTGAGTATAAATGGTCTCTATGATAAGGAAGAATTCCACGGTCAGCTCAGCCTATGTGGGCTAGAAATAAAGTGGGTGATGGGCCATTTATTATCATTCATTTATTTTGTTCTAATTTTGCTTTTTGCCTGGGATACTTTTAGACCATTTCTGTGTAAGGTACTTTCCCTTAGAATTTTACCTTGGGAGAAGGTGATTCAAACACTGAGGCATAAAAACCTTAGAGGACAGAAAATTCATTAACCATTAATGATAAAATTTTATTAATATACATGACACATTTTATTTACATTTGTGCTATCACAGAGATTTTTGAGAATTCAGAAAAAAATCCTATTTTTGAGAAATATAATAAAACTAATCAAAGATGCAGGATAAAATCATTAGTTGTATATATAATTTAATTAACATAGGTTTAATTTTTCAAAAATAACATATTCATAATGAATATTTATTGATGCCCATAATGTACTGTTACTGATATCAACATATCACAAATATTCTAGTAATAGCTGAGTGCCATGGCTTGCACCTGTAATCCCAGCTACTTGGGAGGGTGAGGCAGGAGGATTGCCTGAGGCCAGGAGTTCAAGACCAGCCTAGGCAACATAGTGAGACCTGGTCCCTAAAAAAATAAAAATAAAAAAATTCTATAATGGGCCGGGCACGGTAGCTCATGCCTGTGATCCCAACACTTTGGGAGGCCAAGGGGGGGGTGGATCATGAGGTCAGGAGATCGAGACCATCCTGGCCAACACAGTGAAACCCCATCTGTACTAAAAATACAAAAATTAGCTGGGTGTGATGGCGCATGCCTGTAATCCCAGCTACTTGGAAGCTGAGGCAGGAGAATTGGTTGAACCCAGGAGGTGGAGATTGCAGTGAGCCAAAATCGTACCACTGCACTCCAACCTGGTGACAGAGCGAGACTCTGTCTCAAAGAAAAAAAAAATTCTATAATATTAACAATTTATGGCAAATAGTTTGCAATATATACATTTTATCATTTAACAATAAAAAATTAAATTAGCTTCCAGATAGGCAAAAGAAAATGAGTTAATGACAATAAGTATTCAGTTTAAAATGAATATTATAATTTTAAGTAAAATAGTTGTGAACATAAATTACTTAGAATGTATATTTCTAAAGATAAAGTTCTTTGACCTCATTGTAAAAGTAGCTGAATCAGTGATTTATCTCAACCCAATATAATAAAGTACAAACTTAATTTGCCTATGGAAGGTAAAATGTCCAAGGCTAAGACTGCATATTGTTTCCTTACTACTTTTATGAAAGTTCCATTAGAAATGACAGCAACATTTTACCTTTATAGAATATCTATGTCAAAAAAATATTTTAGTAATGTATAAAATTAAACTCAGGGCTGGGCCAGGTGGCTCACACCTATAATCCCAGTACTTTGGGAGGCCGAGGTGGGTAGATCATGAGGTCAGGAATTCAAGACCAGCCTGGCCAACATGGCGAAACCCGTCTCTACTAAAAATACAAAAATTAGCCAGGCGTGGTGGCACATGCCTGTAATCCCAGCTACTCGGGAGGCTGAGGCAGGAGAATTGCTTGAACCCAGGAGGTAGAGATTGCAGTGAGCCGAGATCACACCACTGCACTCCAGCCTGGGCGAAAGAGCAAGACTCCATCTCAAATAAAAATAAAAATAAAGTCAAGCACAGAGAAGGATATAAGAAAATCAACATGTTAATTATGAAGCATGGATATGACACAGTTCTCATATCATAGGATATCTTTATTTGGCTTTGCAGGAAAGACACTGAATCATACCCACGTAGTATATCCCTACTTGGCAACAATATTTTTTCTTCAAAAAAATGTTTCTTCACATTCTGAGAGAATGCAGAAAATAAACAAAAATTTAAAAAATTAAAATTTTATGCTTTGTGATAAAAATACTTGCCATAGAATGTTTATATTTGAATCTTTTAATATAGTTAAATTTTTTTGTTTTCTTTTTTACTTTTTTCATTTTCTTAGAGGCAGGGTCTCACCACATTGCCCAGGCTGGTCTTGACCTCCTGGCTTCAAGCAATCCTCCTGCCTTGGCCTCCCAAAATTTTGGGATTACAGGCATGACCCACGGTGCCTGGCCTATAGTTAAACTTCTATTAAATTTTAAGGTATTCTATTAGGAAAATTTCAGAGGGAATGTGGATAGAAACCACCAAAACTACTATTCTTTATACCATGACTCTTTGGCATGTAGGTAAGACCTTGTCCCTCTCATTAACAATGATTTATTGCACCAGTGTCAGCTCCTTCAAGTTTTGTCAGCTTGTATTATTTTTCCTATTTAGTGCAGTTATAGGTCAAATTTCCATTTCTCCATCACCTTTGTTCCCACTACTGTTAAAGGGGATATTGCATTCTGACAAAATATACCAGCGCTAAAGGACTCATAATGCAGCCATGGGATATAATGATCACCTCTACTTTGTTTTATATACTTTCCTCTTCCTCTGCCATTTCTGGGATAAACAGACCCTAGAATAGGAAATTCCTCAGATGAATCTGAATAATTCCCTTGTAAACAAATTATTTTGACAGAAAAGCACATACACAATCCCTCAGACTGACGCTATTCTCCCCTTCTCTCTATAAACCAAGATGCTCCTTGTCTTCAAATGCCAACGAATCATCTGTTTCACAGAACCATTCATAGAGAATCCAATGCCACCTCTCTGCTTACTCCACAGTGATTACTTCATGTCTCATTTTCCAGAGCTGTTTAGTATACTAGCTTTACACCTTCTTTGAATATATTTGTATCTTTTTCTCATGTTTCTCTCCTTCAGTACATTGCTAATGCTTCAATATTAGATACAAGGGTTGGCCGGGCTCGGTGGCTCATGCCTGTAATCCCAGCACTTTGGGAGGCCGAGGCAGGCAGATCACGAGGTCAAGAGATTGAGACCATCCTGGCTAACACAGTGAAACCCTGTCTCTACTAAAAACACAAAAAATTAGCTGGGTGTGGTGGCATGCGCCTGTAGTCCTAGCTACTCAGGAGGCTGAGGCAGGAGAATCGCTTGAACCCAGGAGGCACAGGTTGTAGTGAGCTGAGATTACACCACCATGCTCCAGCCTGGTGACAGAGAAAGACTCCGTCTCAAAAAAATTTGACACAAGTTTGTTCCAACCAGGAACGGACTAATATTTGCCTGCAGTCCTATGAATTCAAATGAAACACTTTAATTTTTTCCTAGTTCCAAAATCTCATTCAAATCTATCCCCTCCCTTCCAACCCCCCAGAACCAAGGTCCTAGTTCAGGCTCTCATTGTTTCTCACCTGATGACCGCAGTAATCTAATTATTTACCTAGCTTTCACTCTCTGACCTCTGACAATCGTCTTTGATTTCTTTCCCAGTTATCTTCCTAAAACACAGTTCTGATGGTGTCACTCCCTAGCCTAAAAGCCTTTCATGGCTCCCACTGCCTACAAAATTAAATCCCTTTGGTATTCAAGGATTTACAACCTAATCCTCGCCTCCCTTTGTAATCCCACTTCCAATCACCCTTGCTACTCTATGCTATATGCTATTGTTTGTTCGTTTTTTTCATTTTTTAATTTTTACTGTTTGAGACAAGGTCTTACTCTGCTGCTCAGGCTGGAGTGCAGTGGTACAATCGTAGCTCACTGTAACCTCTAACTCCTGGGCTCAAGCAATCCTCCCACCTCAACCTTAAAAGTAGCTAAGGCTACAGGCATGTGCCATCACACTCAGCTAATTTTTTAATTTTTCTTTATTTTTGAGACTGAGTCTAGCTCTATTGCCCAGGCTGGAGTGCAGAGGCACAATCTTGGCTCACTGCAACTGCCACCAGCCAGGTTCAAGCAATTCTCCTGTCTCAGCCTCCCGTGTAGCTGGGATTACAGGTGCCTGCCACCATGCCTGGCTAATTTTTGTATTTTTAGTAGAGATGGGGTTTCACCATGTTGGCCAGGCTGGTCTCAAACTCCTGACCTCAAGTGATCCACCAGCCTTGGCCTCCCAAAGTGCTGAGATTACAGGCCTGAGCCACTGCACCAGGCCCCCAACTAATTTTTTAGAAAATACTTTTGTAGAGACAGGGTCTTGCCATGTTGCCTAGGCTGGTGTCAAACTACTGACCTCAAGTGATCCTCCCACCTCAGCTTCCCAAAGTGCTGGGATCAAAGGAGTGAGCCACTGCACCTGGTCTCTATGGACTATGGTTTACCAAATACATTTTTGCATATCCCTATCTTCCTTCACTTTCTCTTCCTAAAATGGGCTTCTTCACCTATTCATATTTTGCTCTGTAAAACAATCCAGCTCTACAGGATCACCTCCTAACACCTTTCTTCCTGTTCCTAGTCAAACTTGTCCTCCTTTCTGAGGCATGCTGTTTATGTCTGTTTTACACTTGCCATCTGCTCTATACTCTAGAAGTAGTCCTGTCTTTCTTATCTCCCCTAAAATGTGAACAACTTGAGAGCATGGGTGATGATTTATTCCTCTTTCTATGGCCACAGCCTAGCAAGTGGAGTAGGAGGAGGAGAGTACCTGTCCCTGGGAAATGAAAGTATTTTTTTTTTTTTTTTTTTTTTTGAGATAGGGTCTCACTCTGTTACCCAGGCTGGAATGCAATGGCACAATCAGGGCTCACCGCAGCCTTGACCTCCCAGGCTCAAACAATCCTCCCGCCTCAGTCCCCCAGTTATCTGGGACTACAGGTATGGGCCACCATGCCTGGTTAATTTTCTTTTTTTTTTTTTTTTTTCAGACAGAGTTTCACTCTTGTTGCCCAGGCTGGAGTGCAATGGCGTGATCTCGGCTCACCGCAACTTCCGCCTCCCTGGTTCAAGCAATTCTCCTGCCTCAGCCTCCAGAGTAGCTGGGATTACAGGCATGTGCCACTCTGCCCGGCTAATTTTGTATTTTTAGTAGAGACAGGGTTCCTCCATGTGGGTCAGGCCGGTCTTGAACTCCCGACTTCAGGTGATCCGCCTGCCTTGGCCTCCCAAAGTGTTGGTATTACAGGCGTGAGCCACTGCGCCCAGCCCTGCCCAGCTAATTTTGTTCATTTTTTGTAGAGGTGGGATCTCCCTATGTTGCCCAGGCTGTTGTCAAACTCCTGGACTCAAGCCTCCTCGACCTCCCAAAGTGCTGAGATTATAGGCATGAACTACCACACCTGAAGGAAAATATTTCTATTGTTTTAAGGGCATGGGACAATTTCAAACCTGTTTCTTGGAAGTAGTTCACATTCTTTAATTACAGACTTTCACCTGATCATGGCTGGGTGTGGTGGCTCACGCCTGTAAACACAGCAGTTTGAGAGGCCAAGGCAGGAGAATCACTTCAGCCCGGGAGTTGGAGACCGGCCTGGGCAATATAGCGAGACCCGCCTGGGCAATATAGCGAGACCCTGTCTCATCTCTCTCTCTCTAGGTATATATAAAAGACATTCACCTGACCTGAGGAGTTCAGAGACCTTATAAACTGCTCTAGCTAAAAGTCAAGTTGGTAACTTGTGAGACAGGGAAGTTAAGGGTCTAAATTAACGTTATCAAACTCAAAAATCTATATACTGCATTCATTCTCTACATTTATTCTGTGCAAGCCCCCTAGGTGTTAGAATCCGTGAAAAGGAAATTTTACACTTAAGAACCCCTGTGCTCCCTTAACATATACCAAAATATTTGATAAATGACACAGTATTTTGAATTTGTAGGTGGCTGGGTTTTCTTTTGCAGACCACACCTGTTAATATCACCTGGCCCTGTCTTGGGATCTACATGTAGTCTTGCCACCACTGGTCAATTGGCACATGGTTTTCCGAACGTCAGTCGTCTGGGACAGCTCTGTAATTACTCGTTAATTACTTGAGTCGAATGATTCCGAACTCATGGTGGTTGCTTCGCCTTCACTGATCATTCACCATTTGGTTGTGTGCCAGCAGGACGTCCGGCTGCTTGGTCACAGGCATTGCGCAAGCTGGCACCAGGATCGTGGCCTCTTCAAGTCAACTTCTGGCTGAGGGAATCTGGCGACACTAGCTCGCGGGGAAGAAGGGCTGAAGGTGGAGCAGGGAGACACGCCGCGTCCCACCAGACGAACGCCGCGACGCCTGCTGGTGGGTATTACCCGGGACTTCAAAGCGGCCGCCCCCCGATCCTCCGCGCCAAGCCGCCGCCGGATGCGCTCAGGGCGGACCCGCGCGGCCCGGCCCCTCAGGGAGCCCGGGTGGGGGCGGGGCGGGGCGGGGCGGGGCGCGGCGCGCGCGCGGTGGCCGCGGGCGGCGAGGGAGGGGCGCGCGCGGGGCGGGGGCGCGCGCGGGGCGGGGAGTGGGGCGCGCGGCCTGTGGCACCGTCACCCGGCAGACTCCGGAGGGTAGATCGCTGTGCCGGTTCCGCTGCCGCTGGCCAGGAGCGCGGGGACAGCTCGGGGCTGCGCCGGGGGGCCGGCCCGCCTTCCCGGGGGTTCCGTTATCATGTCGCTGAGGCAGCGCCTGGCCCAGCTGGTTGGCCGTCTGCAGGACCCGCAGAAAGTGGCCCGTTTCCAGTGGCTGTGCGGGGTGGAAGCGCCGCCGCGCCGCTCAGCAGACCCGAGGGAGGATGAGAAGGCGGAGGCGCCTCTCGCCGGAGACCCTAGACTGCGAGGGCGGCAGCCAGGGGCGCCCGGAGGCCCCCAGCCGCCCGGGAGCGACCGCAATCAGTGCCCGGCCAAGCCGGACGGCGGCGGCGCCCCCAACGGCGTGCGGAACGGGCTGGCGGCCGAGCTGGGCCCGGCCTCGCCGCGGCGCGCGGGCGCCCTGCGCCGCAACTCGCTGACGGGCGAGGAGGGCCAGCTGGCCCGCGTGAGCAACTGGCCGCTCTACTGCCTGTTCTGCTTCGGCACGGAGCTGGGCAACGAACTCTTCTACATCCTGTTCTTCCCCTTCTGGATCTGGAACCTAGACCCTCTGGTGGGCCGGAGGCTCGTGGTCATCTGGGTGCTGGTCATGTACCTGGGCCAGTGCACCAAGGACATCATCCGCTGGCCGCGGCCCGCCTCGCCGCCCGTGGTCAAGTTGGAGGTCTTCTACAACTCCGAGTACAGCATGCCCTCCACCCATGCCATGTCCGGCACTGCCATCCCCATTTCTATGGTCCTCCTCACCTATGGCCGCTGGCAGGTAAGGTTCCCTCTCGTCCTGTTCAGCCTGGGGGAGTTCAAAGAACTCGGAGTTCTCTTTGCTCTCTGCATTTATTTTAATTCGACCGTTCCCCTCCAAAGCCTCTCTTTTCACAGGTTTTCACAGTACTCGCAAACAGGCCCTTTCTGGGTTTTGAAAAATTAAGTGATTGGGGGAAACTAGATACTTAGCCATTGAATTCTATTTTAATATTAAATTCCAATTTAATGCCTTTCTTAGAACCCAAAGGACACACTTTTCCTAGAGTAATACATTGTCATTGGGCTTTGGTTGAGTTTTTTAAACGGCTTTAATTCTTGGAATGCACAGTGGAAGTGAATTTTTAGAATAATCGCTATGTAAACTAAGACCCGGTTTCACCGTAATATATGGTGCCTTCCCTAAAACTGTTTCAGAAAGAGGTAAAGTCATTAGCTTTACCGTAAGACAGTGTTTACAAAACCTTAGTGTAATTCCAAAACAAACATGCTAGTTCCAAGCAATGAAGTAATCGATTTTCATCGAAATTCCCTTTATGGAAGTTAATGGAGCACAGTGTGAGTTCTGTATTTAAGGGGTGTGGTTGCTACTTTGCTGATAAAGTTTAATTATCTTCTGGATCACTGATCTGTAGTATCTAACAGTTGTTGAGCTACAACTGTAATACTATAATGTTATTGCCTCATTAACTCTAAAAATGCATGGTTTAAAAGTTATTCTTAAAGATAGGGCTCTTGATCAGACTAGTGGGTTTATAAAAATGGCAAATATGACAGCAGGGTCAGCCTGACAATCAGGAAAATTTTTTTTTTTTTAACCCTCTCTGAAAACTGCCAAGGGAAGAGTTTTTAATGGTAATCGTTTTTATTTTGCTTACTTCTTTTGGCCTTTCAATGTTTATCTGTCTTTGAATTGTAAGATTTGTTAATCCTGCAGACCAGTCCCTTATTTTAAGAATAAAGTGCGTAATTATGGAGACTCTAAGGAAACAAACTTCCTCTGTTTTTTCCCCCTTTACTTCACAAAATCATTTTACACTGAGAAATACACATTCTGTGTAAAACTCCATTATGATAAAATTACTTATCCCACATTAAATTTCAGTGTAGATAAAATTTTGTCCCCATGGATACTTCTGTGTAGTGCATCTCTCTTACAGTATATGGAAAATACGCATTGTGCATAGTAAGAATGGCAGAATTAGGAGGAAAGAGTACCATGGGAAGTTTTTTTCTGTTTAACCAAAGGAGCTATACGGTGATGTTCAGATTGTGAAGCAGTGCTACCTGTTTTGCGTAATAGATAAATATCTCGAAGTTTTCATTTAATCTAAATATTTCCGAATTTAAGATTTTCGGTGAGCTGTGTTTGGCCTGGTGATGTTAGCTGATGATGTTTCTCTTATTTTCATGAGACTTTTAGGATTCTGTAACAATAGAGCCTTTTATGATGCCTTCTCAGTGAGTAGCTATTTTGTATGCTATTAGTATTAGCAGTCAAAGTAAGAGAAAATAGCTATTTTTGCTCTTTATTTGTTCTGGACACATACTGACTGGAAGTCTGAAAACAGTACTGCTGAATCGTTTATGGGATATTGATATTCTAACATTTCAGGGTTATTTGAATTATCAGAATAAGCTTAGATTTAGTTTTTAAGCAACCTAGTATATTTAATTCAAAGTTTAAGAAATTTGCATATCATAGAATTTTAGACTTTGAAGTAGACCGGATGTTAGAAATCACCTAGTTTCAAACTGTCATTTTACAGATGTGCAAACTGACCAGTTACATTAAAATTAATCTTCTAATGCTTTAAATTTCTTATTTTACATTTTTTCACTCTAAATTTGCATAATTTTTTGGTTAGCTGTTCTGAAAGAAAGCCTCCTGACGGAGTCTTGCTCTGTTGCCCAGGCTGGAGTGCAGTGGCACAGTCTCGGCTCACTGCAACCTCTGCCTCCCAGGTTCAAGCGATTCTCTGCCTCAGCCTCCCGAGTAGCTGGGATTACAGGCGCCCACCACCACACCAGCTAATTTTTTAAGGATTTTTAGTAGAGACGTGGTTTCACCGTCTTGGCCAGGCTGGTCCTGAACTCCTGACCTCAGGTGATCCACCCACGTCGGCCTCCCAAAGTGCTGGGATTACAGGCGTGAGCCACCGCGCCTGGCCTAAGCCTCCTTTATATGAAAGTTCTGTGTTTATAAATGTTTGACTGTAATATTCCAGTACAAAAAACAAGATGGCTTTTTAACCTTTTTCCTTTTTTTTTTTTTTCCCTAAGAGTCGGGGTCTCACTATATTGCCTAGGCTGGTCTCGAACTCCTGGGGTCAAGTTATCCTCCCTCCTTTGCCTCTCAAGTGCCAGCTTTTCCTTTTCCTTTTTTTTTTTTTTTTTTAAGACGGAGTCTTGCTCTGTCGCCCAGGCTGGAGTGCAGTGGCGCAATCTCGGCTCACTGCAAGCTCCGCCTCCCAGGTTCACGCCGTTCTCCTGCCTCAGCCTCCCTAGTAGCTGGGACTATAGGCGCCCGCTACTACGCCTGGCTAATATTTTTGTATTTTTTAGTAGAGACGGGGTTTCACTGTGTTAGCCAGGATGGTCTCGATCTCCTGACCTTGTGATCCCCCCCGCCTCGGCCTCCCAGAGTGCTGGCATTACAGGCGTGAGCCATCGCGCCCGGCCTCCTTTTCCTTTTTTTTTTTTTTTTTTTAAAGATCCTTATTATCTATTGAAAACAAAAGTACCTTCCTTTGCTTCAGTTGTTTGGGTCCTCTACTCTGTGAATTAGTATTGTACTGCATTGGAGGCTTATATAGAAAGCCTTTCCCCTAGAAACTGGGGGAAGAATTAAATAATGAAAGCCTGGTGTTTTTCTAATAAGTTTTGGTTGGCAGTCTTGCCCATCTGCTGTGCCTCAGCTGCTTATTTGGGACAGGTATGGTTACTTATATATGCCTAGAGTGCTGAAACATCTCTTGAAACTGAGTTCTATACCATTCCTTTGTCTTGGCTTTACTACTTCACTACTACCTACTACTTAATGTTTCTGCCCTCATTGAAATTTGCTCAAGAATCACCACCCAGAGCATTTTAAATTAATCCTTTCTGTTTCATTATTCCTCACTCACACTTAAAATGACAGTATATGGCCAGGTGTAGTGGTTCACCCCTGTAATCCTAGCACTTTGGGAGGCTGAGGCGGAAGGATCCCTTGAGCCCAGGAGTTGGAGACCAGCCTGGGCAATATAGTGAGACCCTGTCTCTGCGAAAAAAAATAAAAAATCAGCTGGGCATGGTGGCACATGCCTGTAGTTCTAGCTACTAGGGAGGCTGAGGTGGGAGCATCACTTGAGCCTGGGAGGTTGAAGCTGCAGTGAGCTGTGATTGCACCACTGCACTCCAGCCTGGATGACAGGGCAAGACCCTATCTCAAAAAAAAAAGACAGTGTACAAACTCGGGGGTTGTTTAAAAATGCAGATTTCTACATTTCCCAGGGTAAGTTTCCCAGAGATTCTGACCCATTAGATAGTTTCTCCTTGAAGAAACTCTTGAAGAAAGATTGCTGTCTCAGCTTTTTTGAAATTCCAGTCTTTGAATTTTTTTTTTTTTGAGACGAAATCTCTCTTTGTCACCCAGGCTGGAGTGCAGTGGTGTGATCTTGTCTCACTGCAAACTCTGCCTCCCTGGTTCAAGCGATTCTCCTGCCTCAGCCTCCTCAGTAGCTGGGACTACAGGTGCACACCACCACCCCCGGCTAATGTTTGTATTTTTAGTAGAGACGGGGTTTCACCATGTTGGCCAGGATGGTCTCGATCTCTTGACCTTGTGATCCACTCCCCTCAGCCTCCCAAAGTGCTGGGATTACAGACGTGAGTCACTGCACCCCGCCTGAATTTTTTTCAGGTACGTTATAAGACAAAGGAGAGATTGGAATAGTATAGCTCCAAGTAGTTACTTAAAGAGTTTTGTATATATATTTTATGGTGATGGAGGATAGAAAATGTATGACCTTTTCCCAAGGATTAAATAACTTGAGATCCATTGCCTAGGATAATGATTATTGCTCTCATATTATTTATTGGAATTTTTTGTAGCCTGAATTGGAAAAAAAATTAAGAAATAAGGAGAATCTGATATAAAGACAATAAATGGTCCTTTGAAGAATAAGATAAACAATATGATGTTCCTTTTCCATTTATGTTTGTATGTTCGTTTCAAAAATAAAATTTCTTAATTTTTAAAGCTCTGTTTGACTTGAATTAATTTAATTTTTAAATAATATGGAGTGTAATCAGTTTTAACTGAATATTTAATTATAAGGTTTTAGATTAATTTCATTTTTTAAAAATTAGTCTTTTTTTTTTTTTTTTTTTTGAGACAGGGTCTCACTCTGTCGCTCAGACTGGAGTGCAGTGGCACAATTCCGGCTCACTGCAGCCTCGACCTCCCAGGCTTAAGTGATCCTCCCACCTCAGTCTCCCAAGTAGCTGGGACCACAGGCACACACTACCATCAGCTAATTTTGTTTGTTTGTTTGTTATAGAGATGGGGTTTTGCCATGTTGCTTAGGCTGGTCTCGAACTCCTGGGCTCAAGTGATCCTCCCACCTCAGCCTCCCAAAGTACTGGTATTACAGGCGTCAGCCACCTTGCCCTGCTAAAAATTAGCTGTAACACTTACTTTATAGACAACTCATTGCCAACTAGTCTTTCATTTTATGTGCTTTTACTACTTTTTATTATAATAAATTATATTTTATAATATATTAATAATGTTATAACATTGTTAATTTATTTTTATTTTTATTTTATTTTTTTTTGAGATGGAGTCTCACTCTGTTGCCCAGGCTGGAGTGCAGTGGTGCGATATTGGCTCACTGCAACCTCTGCCTCCTGGGTTCAAGCAATTCTCTTGCTTCAGCCTCCTGAGTAGCTGGGATTACAGGCACGCACCACCACGTCCGGCTAATTTTTTTGTATTTTTTTTTTTTTCAGTGGAGACAGGGTTTCACCATGTTGGTCAGGCTAGCCTCGAACTCCTGACCTTGTGATCTGCCCACCTCGGACTCCTAAAGTGTTGGGATTACAGGCATGAGCCACCGCCCCCAGCTGTTAATATGTATTTTTAAGCACTTACTATGAATCAGACATTGTTTGAAATGTCTTTTATCTCATTTACTCTTCTATAATTTCCCAATGTTCCTATTATTAGCATGGGTTTACAGGTGAGGAAACTGAGGTTCAGGGAGGTTATATTATATAACTTAAGCAAAGTAACCTAGCCAGTAAGTGGCAGGGGCTCAGACTGACTCAGCAGCTTATATAGAAAATTCATTTAAAATCACACTTTGTGTGTGATTTTTAAGGTATGCTTGCAGTAATATTATTTTTGAAATATATGATTGTATTCTTAAAATACAAGAATAGCTTTTATATACCTTGAGAAGATAATTTGTGTTTGTGTATGTACATACATATGCAACAACCACAAATATTTGTGTTTTAAACATGTATTAAGATGTTGACTGAAATCAAATGCTGATTTGTCACCTAATATAAATAAAAAATTTGATAAACATAGTAAGAGCTTTGGAAAAGAAAGACACATAAGAATATTCTGTCAAAATATGGTTTACTGTAAATAATAGAAGAAGATATCTGTGAGGTCATGAAAAGATAAATGGAAGAAAGGCAAAAAGTAAGAGTTACAAAAGTAGGTCACAATAAAGACCAGAGGAGGCTGCAAGATCCAAGAAAAATCGATCACTATGGTAATTCTGGAAAGAAACACAGTTTATTAAAAAATTGAATTGATTTGCCTCTTTTTTAAGGAGCACGATACTTGTGTTTGAAATTCACGTTTTCCTGAGTTTATAAGTGCTTATTACTAATTCCTTTTTTTTTTTTTTTTTTGGATACGGCGTCTTGTTGTTGTCACCAGGCTGGAGTGCAGTGGCGTGATCATGGCTCACTACAACCTCCGCCTCCTGTGTTCAAGTGATTCTTCTACCTCAGCCTCCTGGGTAGCTGGGATGACAGGTGTGTGCCACCACACCTGGCTAATTTTTGTATTTTTTTTGAGATGGAGTCTTGCTCTGTTGCCCGGCCTGGAGTGCAGTGGCATGATCTTGGCTCACCCACCACCATGCCTGTCTCTACTAAAAATACAGAAATTAGGCTGGGTGCCGTGGCTCACGCCTGTAATCCCAGCACTTTTGAAGGCCGAGGCGAACGGATCACCTGAGGTCAGGAGTTTCAAGACCAGCCTGACCAATATGGTGAAACCCCGTCTCTATTAAAAATACAAAAATTAGCCAGGTGTGGTGGCAGGTGCCTGTAGTCCCAACTACTTGGGAGGCTGAGACAGGAGAATTGCTTGAACCTGGGAGGCAGAGGTTGCTTGAACCCTGCTGACAGAGCGAGACTCCTTCTCAAAAAAAGAAACATGAAGAGAAGAGTACCTTTCTTTCTCTGTCCCACAGCTTCTAGGGTCTTTTTTTGTAAAGGATTCAGTGTTAGACATTTCTTATGTAGCTTCCCAGAGGTAGTCTCTACTTTTGCAGACATACATTTATATAGTTGTTTGTTTTGAGATGGAGTTTTGCTCTTGTTGCCCAGGCTGGAGTGCAGTGCAATGGTGCGACCTTGGCTTACCGCAACCTCTGGCTCCCAGGTTCAAGTGATTCTCCTGCCTCAGCCTCCCAACTAGCTGGGATTACAGGTGCCCACCATCACGCCTGGCTAATTTTTTAAATTTTTAATAGAAATGGAGTTTCAGCATGTTGGCCAGGCTGGTCTTGAACTCTTGACCTCAGGTGATCCACCTGCCTCAGCCTCCCAAAGTGCTGGGATTACAGGCATGAGCCACCACACCTGGCCTATATAGTTTATTATTCATACACAAGGTAAGGTACTGTACTGTTCTGGATCTTGCTTTTATCACTTAGTAATATATTGCAAAGACCTTCCTTCCTCTCCCTCCCTCTTTCTTCCTTCCTTCCATCCATCCATCCTTTTCCTTTTTCTCTTTCCTTCCCATCCTTCCTTCCTTTCTTTCTATTTCTTCTTTTTTTCTTACCATTTTTGTTTTTACATAGGTTTCACCATGTTGCCCAGGTTGGTCTTAATCTCCTGGGCTCAAATGATCCTCCTGCCTGAGCCTACCAAAGTGCTGGGATTACAGGCATGAGCCACCATGCCCAGCATTTTTTTTTTTTTTTTTTTTTTTGAGATGCAGGCTCCCTCTGTCACCAGGCTGGAGTGCAGTGGCGCCATCTTAGCTCACTGCAACCTCTGCCTCCCGGGTTCAAGCAATTCTCCTGCCCCAGCCTCCCAAATAGCTGGGATTACCGGCACCTACCACCATGCCCAGCTAATTTTTTTTTTTTTTTGTATTTTCAGTAGAGATGGGGTTTCACCGTATTGGACAGGCTGGTCTCGAATTCCTGACCTTTGGTGATCCGCCTGCCTCTGCCTCCCAAAGTTCTGGGATTACAGGTGTGAGCCACCGTGCCTAGCCTTCTTTTCTTTTTTAAGTCCAACAATTAATGAATATTAATTATGTGTCTATGATTTTTAAAAATGCCTTACATAAATTATTTCTATATATATAGAGAGAGAGAGGGAGAGAGGCAAACAGAAGGAGAGAGAAAACGCTATCTAATTTTTTTCACATTTGCATGCTGTTCCAATATATTAATATGACATAATTTAATAAGTTGACTATTTCTATACATTTATTTATTTATTTATTTTCCCAGAGCTCCCCTCAAGAAATATTCAAATACCTTTAGTTTTCCAATCGTTTGCTAGTATAATGGCACAGTGACTGTTTATTGGAACACATTACTATGTCAAAGAATATAGGCATTTAAATTTTAACAGATAACGTAAAATTGCCTGTCATAAAGATTGTACTAATTTACATTCCTCCTGGAAATGTATGAGAGTATCTGGTTTCCTATGCTCTCAGTGTTGCAGTATGTTATCAAATTTATTGATCTTCCTCAAAATAATTTTTCTTAAAATTTTAAAAAATAATTTTTATGTGGCCAGGCGTGGTGGCTCACGCCTGTAATCATAGCACTTTGGGAGGCTGAGGTGGGTGGATCACCTGAGGTCAGACATGGAGAAGCCCTGTCTCTACTAAAAATACAAAAATTAGCTGGGTGTGGTGGCAAGCACCTGTAATCCCAGCTACTTGGGAGCTGAGGCAGGAGAATCGCTTGAACCTGGGAGGCGTAGGTTGCAGTGAGCCAAGATCATGCCACTGCACTCCAGCTTGGATGACAGAGCGAAACTCCATGTCAAAAAAAAAATATATATATATATATATATATGCATATACATATATATGAATTTTTACTATCCTCATTTTACAGATGACAAAGTAATTTTAACATTGTATTTAATTTGAATTAGTCTTATCAGTAAAGTTGAAGAACTTTCCGTAGGTTTATTGACCACTTAACGTTTCCATTTCTGTGAGCTGTCTATTCAAAGTGTTTCTTTTATTTTTTTCACTTAGATTATTGTTATTTTACTTACTGATCTTTACAGATTTTTAAGTTTTTTTTATTTCTAATAGGCATATATTTATAGGGTACATGTTGATTTTTAAAAACTGTATCTTTTTTTAGTGGTTGCTTCACCTTAAAATAATATTACACTAGTTCAAGTATAGCATCAGAACCTTGCAACAGTATATTTCCACTTATCCCCGCCCCCTCTTTGTCATGCATTATATCTACATATGTCCTAAGGCTCACAATTCATCGTTATTATTTTTGTATATGATATAGAATGTCCTAATATGGTTTTGGAACTGGTATAATTTTTCTCCTACCTAAAGAGCCTCTTTTCACATTTTTTCTACTATAGATCTGCTGGTGATAACATTTCCTTAGCTCTTTTATTTGAAAAATATATTGAATTAATTTTGGAAAAATATTTTCATGAGATACAGAATCCAAAAATAAAGATACATAATTCAGAATTCTAGGTTGATAGTTTTGTTTTTTCTCTTGGCACTTTTTTTTTTTTTTGAGATGGAGTCTTGCGCTGTTCCCCAGGATGGCATACAGTGGCCCACTCTTGGCTCACTGCAACCTCCACCTCCTGGGTTCAAGCAGTTCTCCTGCCTCAGCCTCCCAAGTAGCTGGGACTACAGGCGAGCACCAACGTGCCTGGCTAATTTTTTTGTAATTTTAGTAGAGATAGGGTTTCACCATGTTGGCCAGGCAGGTCTCAAACTCCTAACCTCAAGTAATCTGCCCACCTCAGCCTCCCAAAGTGTTGGGATTACAGTTGTAAACCACTGTGCCCGGCTACTTTTGGTACTTTTAGTACTATGTTGTACCATTGCCTTCTGGCTTGCATAGTTTTTGACAAAATATCTGCTGAAATTCTTATTTGTGATCCCCAGTACTTAATATGTATTTTTTATTCTGTCTGGTTTTAAAATTTTCTCTTTTTCCCTAGTTTTGAGCAATTTAAAAATGATGTGACTTAACATGCTTTTTTCTTTATATTTCTTCTGCTTTAAGGTCATTGAGCTTGAATCCATGGGTTTGTAGTTTTCATTATATTTGGAAGATCTTCAGCATTATTTTCAGAATCTTTTTCCTCTCCCTTCCCCACTTCCATTCTCTTCTTTGGAAATTCCAATTTCAGGACGGGCGCGGTGGCTCATGCCTGTAATCCCAGCACTTTGGGAGGCCGAGGCTGGCGGATCACAAGGTCAGGAGATGGAGACCATTCTGGCTAACACGGTGAAACCCCGGCTCTACTAAAAATACAAAAAAATTAGCTGGGCATGATGGCGGGTGCCTGTAGTCCCAGCTACTCGGGAGGCTGAGGCAGGAGAATGGGGTGAACCTGGGAGGCGGAGCTTGCAGTGAGCAGATAACGGATATCGCGCCACAGCATTCCAGCCTGAGCGACAGAGTGAGACTCCATCTCAAAAAAAAAAAAAGAGAAATTCCAATTTCATGTGTTTTAAACTGTTCATTCACAGGTCACTGAAGCTCTATTCTTTTTTTTTTTTTAAAAGCATTTTTGCTTTCCCTGCTTCCTTTTTTACAGTTTCTGTTGCAATGGCTTTAAGTTCACTTACCTGTTCTTTTGCAATCTCTAATTTTCTGGTAATTTTATCAAGTAGGATAGGGTATAATTTCAGATTCTGTGTAGTTTATATCTAGAAATTGCATTTGGGTCTTTTAAAAAATCTTCAATTTCTCAGCTCATTATATTTCTATATTCTTGAGTAAGTTCAGAAGATTTTTAAAAATTACAGTTGGGTCCTGGGCATGGTGGTTCATGCCTGTAATCCCAGCACTTTGGGAGGCCAAGGCAGGTGGATCAGCTGAGGTCAGGAGTTTGAGACCAGCCTGGCCAACATGCAGAAACCCCCTCTCTACTAAAAATACAAAAATTAGCTGGCATGGTGGTGGGCGCCTGTAATCCCAGCTACTTGGGAGGCTGAGGCAGGAGAATTGCTTGAACCCAGGAGGCAGAGGTTGCTGTGAGCTGAGATTGTGCCACTGCACTCCAGCCTGGGTGACAGCATGAGACTGTATCTCAAAAAAAAAAAAATTATTATTGGGTACAGAGACTCATTGTCACCCAGGCTGGGGTGAAATTGTGAGATCTTAAACCCAAGAGCCTCGAACTCTTGGGTTTAAAGGAACCTTCTGCCTCAGCATCCAGAGTAGCTAGGACTGCAGGTGTGTGCCACCATGCCTGGCTAATTTTTTTAATTTTTTGATTTTATATTTTTAATTTTTTTGTTTGTTTTTTTGAGACGGAGTCTTGCTCTGTTGCCCAGGCTAGAGAGGTGTGATATTGGCTCACTGCAACCTCCACCCCCCGGATTCAAGCGATTCTCCTGCCTCAGCCTCCCAAGTACCTGGGATTACAGGTGCTTGCCACCACACCCAGGTAATTTTTGTATTTTTAGTAGAGATGGGGTTTCACCATATTGGCCAGGCTGGTCTTGAACTCCTGGGCTCATGCTATCCTCTCACCCCCGTTTCCCAAAGTGCTGGGATTACATACAGTAGCTTGCCCAGCCAGTTTATAAGATGTTTTATAGCAATCTTAAGGTATTTATCTTCTAATTCCATCATCTTTGTCATCTTTGTGTGTTTCTATTATTTCTCCTGATTATAGACCATATTTTCCTAATTCCTTGCTCGGTAATTTTTATAGAGTTTTGGATTTTGTTGTATTTCTTTACATAGTCTTGGACTTTGTTCTGGTGTGCAGTTAAATTACTTGTCAGTTTAAATCCTTCTAGGTTTGATAGGATGGTCCAGAATAATCGTAGGCTAAGGCTAATTTAGCCTCACTACTTACATGATAACCTTTTAACCATTCTGCCTAATTCCCTCTTCACTGCTTGATGGGAAAGCAATTGCAAGCTTATATGAGCTTTGGGAATTGCTTGGCCTGCTCCTCTCCAGTAGTTTTTTCTACAGTCTGGTGGATTTCTCCCCATGCATGCACAGATTCGTACTCAGCCAGCAACTTCATGAATTCCCTCTACATATCTCCAGGGCTCAGTCTCTGAGATTTGTCTCTCCAATACTCTGTCCTGCAAATTACAGCCTCTTTGGCCTCTGAGGATACTAGTCTTTCTCCCCTTAACTCAGGGAAACTGCTGGACTCAGTTTTGATTCTTCCTCCTGTGCTACAGCCTGGAAACTGCCTGTAGCAGCAGGATAATGCAATCACAGGGCTCATTTGTTTCCCTTTTCTCATGGATCTGAGTTTCACAAGAGTGAAACTCCGGCTCAAAAAAAAGGGGGATTTATTCGAACAACATATAAACACACAACAGAATGCTTCATAAGTCACTTTAAACAATAAAATAGACAATAATAACATACATATTTTTATAAGCATACTCAGGTATACTAATGACAGTTGCACAGGTACAACAGTTATGAGCAGATGAACTGTATTCATAAAGAAGAAGGTCATTGGCTGGGTGCCGTGGCACACGCCTGTAATCCCAGCACTTTGGGAAGCCGAGGTGGGCGGATCACCTGAGGTCAGGAGTTTGAGACCAGCCTGGCCAACATGGTGAAACCCTGTCTCTACTAAAAATACAAAAAATTAGCTGGGCGTGGGTCAGGCGCCTGTAATCCCAACTACTCGGGAGGCTGAGGCGGAGAATCCCTTGAACTCGGGAGGCGGCGGTTGCAGCGAGCCAAGATCACAGCCTGAGCAACAAGAGCAACACTCCATCTCAAAAAAAAAAAAAAAAAAAATGGAGGTCGGCCGGGAGCAGTGGCTCATGCCTGTAATCCCAGCACTTTGGGAGGCTGAGGCAGGAGGATCATTTGAGCTCAGGATACCAGCCTGGGCAACATGGTGAAACTCCATCACTACAAAAAATATAGAAAGTTAGCCAGGCGTGGTGGTGTGTGCCTGTGGTCCCAGCTACTCTGGAGGCTAAGGTGGGGAAAATCACCTGAGGCTGCAGTGAGCTGTAACCACATCACTATACTCCAGCTTGGGCAACTCAGTGAGACCCTGTCTCAAAAAAAAAAAAAATAGAAGGAGATCAAGGCTGGGCATGGTGGCACATGCCTGTAATCCCAGCACTTTGGAAAGCCAAAGCAGAAGGATCACTTGAGGCCAGGAGTTCGAGACCAGCCCGGGCAACAAATCAAGACCCTTTCTCTACCAAAATTTAAAAATTAGCCAGGTGTGGTGGTGTATACTTGTAGTCCCAGATACTTGGGAAGCTGAGGTGGGAGGATCACTTTAGCCCAGGAGTTGGAGGCTGTAGCGAACTATAATCATGCCACTGTGTCTTAGCATGGGAGATAGAACGAGACTCTGTTAGTAAAAAATGAAAAATTAAAAAAAAAAGTTAAAAAAGTGAAGTACAAACATTTATCACTGTGGCTGGTAATTGTGTGCACTCCACTTTATTAACTGTGGTCATCTGAAATACCATGATAGACAATCTGAGCCTTTTGATGAGATCCATCAAAAACCACATGGGCCAGCTACCACATGTGCAGTCACCCAAAGAGTCAAGATCTCAAGAAATTTTATCTTTCACAAATGCAGATGTACATCACTTCATTTATTAAGTTTCTACATTTTTACCTTGAGAACCAGGGAAGCTGATGGTGTAACTCCAAGTCCAAGGCTGAAAGCCTCAGGATCTGGGTGGTTGCTGGTGTAAGTATGTGCTGGAATCCCAAGGCTGGTGAGCCTGGAGTTCTAACATCCAAGGCAGCAGAAGAAAAGTCTGTCCCAGCTCCCAAAGAATCCAGTTCACCTTCTGGATATGTTCTGTCTGGGCCTCCTGCAGATTAGATGGTGCATGCCAACACTGAGGGCAGATCTTTCCCATCTAGTCCACTCTGACTCATACACTAATCTCCTCTGGAAACATGCTCACAGACACACCCAAAATGATGCTTTACCAGATTTCTAGATATTTCTTAATCCAGTCAAGCTGACACCTAAAATTAAGTCCACAAATTCAAACCTTGTCAACTTCACACCCATATGTATAAACTATACACAATTTCCATGTAAAGACAATAGCAAGAAAATACTTCACCTAACATGATATGGCTACCCCACATACAACCAAAAATGTGCTAAATTTCTTCCCTAGAATTTGGCTTTCAAATTCCAAGATTTTAATATTTTGGGTTTGTAATTTTCAGGATTTTAGATATTAGAAATTTTAGACTTTAGAGATTTTGATCTTTTGGGATTTCAACATTCAGGATTATGTCTTTTGGGATTATGACTGACACCAGTTCTGACATAGACTGTTTAAGCCACAGAGCCTAAATAGTTGCTATCAGGCTCTTTACAAAAAGCTTTGCCAGTCCCTGACTTAGTGTCAATGGCAGTAGAGAGAAATGGGTGAATTTGATAGATATTAAGAGGTAGAATTGACAAAACATGGGACTAATTGGATATATCAGTAAGAAGGATAAAAAGTATTATTCTGAGGTTTCCTGCTTGGCAAGCTGAGAAGTAGTAGTTTGGTTTATAGAAATAGCAAATAATGAAAGTGGGTCAGATTTGGGGAAAGTGGCAACGGCATGGAGATGACTTCAGTTTTAGGTATTTCGAGTTTGAAGCGTCTGTAAGTCATCTGGAGCTGTCCAGGAGATGGTTCTATACATGAAGATCAGGACCAGTTTCTTGTCATCAGCATATAGGTGCAAAATGAGGTGGTGAGAGTGGATAATATTGCCCTGAAAGAGTACACACAGAAGAAGAGAGGGTCTGCTGGGCACAGTGGCGCATGTCTGTAATCCCAGAACTTTGGGAGGCTGAGAATGGTGGATTGCTTGAGCCCAGGAGCTCGAGACCAGCTTGGGCAACATGGTGAAACGCCATTTTTTTTTTTTTTGAGACAGAGTTTTGCTCTTGTTGCCCAGGCTGGAGTGCAATGGCACGATCTCGGCTCACTGCAACCTCCGCCTCCCGGGTTCAAGCGATTGTTCTGCCTCAGCCTCCTGAGGGGCTAGAATTAACAGGCGCCTGCCACCACACCTGACTAATTTTTTGTATTTTTAGTAGAGATGGGGTTTCACCATATTGACCAGGCTAGTCTCGAACTCCTGACCTCAAGTGATCCACCCACCTCAGCCTCCCAAAGTTCTGGGATTACAGGCATGAGCCACCGCGCCCAGCCGAAACCCCATTCTCTATGAAAAATACAAAAAAAATTAACTAGGCATGGTGCTGTGTGCCTGTAGTCCCAACTACTTGGAAGCCTGAGGTGGGAGAAACACCCGAGCCTGGGAAGTTGAAACTACAGTGAGCCACGATTGTGCTACTGTACTTCAGCCTGGGGGATGGAGTGAGATCTTTTCTCAAAACAAATAGCAGAGGGTCTAGGAGAAGAATCTTTAAAGGTATCAATATTCGAAGAATGGATAGAGTAAAAAGAACTTGAAAGTCTGGATGTGGTGGCTCATGCTTGTAATCCTAGCACTTTGGGAGGCTGAGGCGGGAGGATTGCTGGAGCCCAGGAGTTCGAGACCAGCCTGGGCAACATAGTGAGACCCGGGTGCTACAAAAAAAAAAAATTAGCCAGGTGTTGCAGCTCATGCCTGTAGTCCTAGCTGCTAAAGAGGCTGAGACGGGAGGATCCCTTGAGCCCAGGAGGTCAAGGCTGCAGTGAGCTTTGAAGGCACCACAGCACTCCAGCCTGGGTATCAGAGTGAGACCTTGTCTCAAAGAAAACAGAAGAAAACCTGTAACAGAATATGAAAAATAGCAGTTTGAGAGGTAAGAATATATCTTAGGGATAGTGTGTGTGTGTGGTGGGGGTTCTAGTAAAAAGCTTAATTGGACTGGCTTAAGCAAAAAGAGGAAATTTATTTGAAGGCTCGAAGGGGCATCTCATGGAAGCCAAGGGTAAGAAAGAGCCGTTGGACCTTCTGAGGGATTGGAGCCAGGCTCTGGACCCCTATCAGAACTAAAGGCCCACTCTCAATCTTTGTTTCTTAGGGTTGCATGGTCTTTTATTTCTGCTGCTTTCTTGTCTCTCTCTGTTTTCATACGCACATGTCTGCCTCACTCATAGTTTTATTTTTAGAAGTTCAAGCACACAGTAGAGACTCTCTTTCTGACTTTATTTGCAGCTACTTTTAGAAAAAAGAATCTGATTGGCTCAGCACAGCCAATGGTTTTGCTTCCCTAGGGCCAAGTGTCCATTCCTGATCCAAGTAGCTGTGTTCAAGGGAGCAGGATCACAGGGGATGAGCATGTCTCCAGGGCCACACTGCTGGGTCCAAGTGGGGGAAGTTTTCAGAAGAGAGGCGTGTAGATTGGACAGTATCATAAAATGAATGTAGTACAGAGGGAAGCCAGAAGTGAAAGTAAGAGAGAGGGTGTTTCTAGAAAAGAAAAGTTGTTAACATTGTTATTCTGCTAAGAGAACAAGCAAGATAAGTACTGAAATTTATAGAAGACTTAGAAAATAAATTTTAAAAAAAGAAAAAGCTAATGTTAATTTTTTATTTCCTTACAGTTTGAAAATAGTTGGGACCATATTATATGTGGAGTTTATTCTTTTTATTTAATATTATATGTGATATTAATTTTATATATCAGTTTATTTGAGTAAAGGTACTCAGATTTTTTTTTTTTTTTTTTTTTTTTGAGATGGACTCTTGCTCTGTTGCCCAGGCTGGAGTGCAGTGGTGCGATCTTGGCTCGCTGCAACCTCTGCCTTCCAGGTTCAAGCGATTCTCCTGCCTCAGCCTCCCCAGTAGCTGGGATTACAGGTGCCTAACACCACGCCTAGCTAAGTTTTATATTTTTAGTAGAGATGTGGTTTTGCCGTGTTGGCCAGGCTGGTCTGGAACTCCTGACCTCAAGTGATCTGCCCGCCTTGGCCTTCCTGGGATTACAGGCCTTGACCACCATGGCCAGCCAAAGTACTCAGCTTTTTGATCAAAAATGATCAAAACATCTAGATGTTTTTCTGAAAGTAGTTTTTAGACGAGTTTAACATTTAAATCAGCGGACTTTGAGTAAAGCAGATTATCCTCCATAGTGTGAGTAGGTCTTATCCAATTAAATGAAGGCCTTAAGAGAAGAAAGACTGACCTCCCCCAAAGAAGAGTGAATTCTGCCAACAGAATGGTTTCAGACTTGAGCTACACATTAACTCTTCCCTGGGTCTTCAGCCTTTTGGCCTGCCCTGCAGATTTTGGACTTGCCAGCCTCTACAACTGCATGACCAATCCTTAAAATAAACTTTTCTTTGTATATGTAGATATACATATCCTATTGGTTCTGTTTCTCTGGAGAACCCTGAGTAATACATTGTGTAAAGAATTTTCCCACCAATATAAATCCCTAGAAAACAATCTTAATGGCCAGGTGCAGTGGCTCACGCCTGTAATCCCAGCACTTTGGGAGACTGAGGTGGGTGGATCACCTGAGGTCAGGAGTTCAAGACCAACCTGGCCAACATGGCGAAACCCTGTCTCTACTAAAAATACAAAAAATTAGCTGGGCGTGGTGGTGGACGCTTGTAATCCCAGCTACTTGGGAGGCTGAGGCAGGAGAATTGCTTGAACCCGGGAGGCAGAGGTTGCAGTGAGCCAAGATCGCACCATTGCACTCCAGCCTGGGCAACAAGAGTGAAACTCTGTCTGAAAAAAAAAAAAAAAAAAAAGAAAGAAAACGATCTTAATGAATGAAATTTTAAAAATATTCCTATGAAATAGTTTTTATACTGTAGGGTTATGATTATTATAGGTCTTAGTATCCCCATTTATAGATGAGGAAACTGAGAGGTAAAGAAATTATGTGGCTAGCCCTAGCCCATGGTCCTACAACTGAAGAAGTAGCTTTTGGGGTGTCTGCCTAGTTTATAACTCTCTAAAAGCTCCCTTACCTATAGGGAAACTATATTTTCTTTGTGTGATCTCGTCCCTTAGGATTTGAGAACAGGTACAGAGTCTGGGCTGGTTTTCTCAACAAGGAAGTAAATTCAGAAGCCTTTGTCTGTCATGTGGACTGAAAGGCAGAGAAGCTGGTCTGTAGAAAAAGAAAAATGAAGCAGAAATATAGAAAGAAAAGATGGTCCTGTGACTGTTCTGTTTATAGTTGTGGTTTCTTCTCCAAGCTTAGCCTCATTCTACCTTAGGGTTCTGCGAGACGCTGTCTATCCTTTTAATACATCTCCTTTTCTTCTTCTTAAAATAATCTAAATTGGTTTCTGTTATTTACATGTTTGGAGTTCCAATATAATGCATGAAGTAAATGGTGATAGTCAGGTCTATATAGCTGTATAAACTCATATTTTTAACTACTTCATTATAACCAATAAATTTGATTTATAATTATTATATGTTATCAATAATTTTATGACAAACATTTAAAAATATGAATCCTTACCTACATTTCTATATCCTTAGTATAGAATTCTAGGATTGCTGGGTCAATATATATGAACATTTAGAGCTCTTCTGTGTATTGACAAAATGCTTTCCAGAAAGATTGTATCAGTTTTCATTATACTAGTAATGTATGAGAACAAGGCATGTCTATCTTTAATGTGCCATTATTGTCATCTGTTTACATGTATACTATTCATTCCTAGAATTGAACAGAAATTTTCCTGTGCCTGCCTCCCATATTTAAGTTACTCTGAAAAATTTAAATTGTATTAAAGACAGTTTTTGTAATTGTTTTAATTGCAAGTGATTTTATTGACTTAATTTACTACCTTCAATGAATGTAAATGGAACATGCCAAAATATACAAAATAATTCTTATTATGTATAATAGTGAGAAAAATATATCAGAAAGAAAAAAGCCGTTTGGTAGAATAATTGAGGGAAACGTTTAGATAAATTTTCTTGTGATCAAGGATGTGCAGTGAAAAGATTAGATAGTGGTATGAAATTAAAAACATCTAGATGTCATATGATCTGTTTTGGGTTTGGTACATTTTTATGTATTTGAAAATAATGTGAAGGACTTGTAATTTTTACTTTCTACTCTATAAGATCTAAAGATTTAATTTCAGTAAAAACATTCTTATTAGATGTTTAGAGGAAATACATTAGAATGTTATTAGAGGAAATACATAAATGCCACAGATACAGCTCAACATTCTCTATGAAAACGAAAACAGAAGCCAGGAAACCCCCGCCAAATTTAAAATTGTTACCCATTTGTGTAATGATAAAAGTATAAAGTAAGAAGCAATGATAAATTGGAAAAGGAATTAGAATAGGTCACTAGAATATAATACTAAATGTTACTTAGCATCCATAGGTCTGTTCTTTAACTGTAAAGAGAGAGGGATAGAATTAATAGCTTTTTTTTTTTTTTTTTTTTTTGAGATGGAGTCTCGCTCTTGTTGCCCAGACTGGAGTGCAATGGCATAGTTTCAGCTCACTGCAACCTCTGCCATCTGGGTTCAAGCAATTCTCCTGCCTCAGCCTCCTGAGTAGCTGGAATTACAGGCATCCACCACCACACCCGGCTAATTTTGTGTTTTTAGTAGAGACAGAGTTTCACTATGTTGGCCAAGCTGGTCACGAACTCCTGACCTCAGGTGATCCACCCACCTTGGCCTCCCAAAGTACTGGGATTATAGGTGTGACCCACCACGCCCAGCCAGAATTAATATCTTTAAGATCTCTTCTACCTCTAATTAAATGAAATTTTTATTTAGCCTTCATTCTAAGAAAAACTTAAAAAATATTTGAGTGATATTCTACTTGATCCTAAGGATAAAAGAAATTAAACACACTTTGAACAACTTTATATATGAAGGGCAGCATAGTGTAGTAGTTAAGAGCTCAGACTCAGGAATCAGACTTCCTGTACTTGAATCACAGATCCATAACCTGATAGCTGGTTGACTTTGGGCAAAAATTTGACCCCGCTGTGCCTCAGTTTCATCTATAAAATGAGGTGAATTAGAATAGCTACCCCATATGGTTCTGATGATTACATGGGTTAATATTTGTAAAGCTCTTAGAATAGCACCTGGTATGTAGTAAATTGTATGTCAAATAAAAATTATTAACCTCTCAGTAAATAATAAATCCATATTCATTTCTCCTGATGTCTGCCTAGAATTGAATTTTGGCTTAAAAAAGTCTAGCCAAATTAACGGTCAGAAATAAAGGATTGCTGGCTTGGCACAGTGGCTCAGGCCTGTAATCCCAGCACTTTGAGAGGCTGAGGCTAGCAGATCATCTGAGGTCAGGAGTTCGAGACAAGCCTGGCCAATATGGCAAAACCCCATCTCTACTAAAAATACAAAAAAAAAAAAAAATAGCCAGGCGTGGTGGTGGGCATCTGTAATCCCAGCTACTTGGGAGGCTGAGGCAGGAGAATCATTTGAACCCAGGAGGCGGAGGTTGCAGTAAGCCAAGATGGGGCATTGCACTCCAGCCTGGGAGACAAGACTGAAACTCCGTCTCAAAAAAAAAAAAAAAAAAAGGATTGCTGCTGTAGCCAGTGAGTACCAAGAAAAAAAGAAAGATTGGGTTAGGTAGGAATAGAAAAGAAGTGGGGAGAGTGGAGGATGATACCACAAATATGTATCAGAAACAAAAGAAAGGTCAGTTAGATTGCTGTGACTGAGAAATGGGGGAAGAGATAGTCCCCCTAGTTCTGACTTTTTATAAAATAGAAACTAAGCTCTTACAGAATTGCTAAATTTACTAATGTGGAAAAGACAGAATTTGAGTTTGCTATTGTAATGCGTTTTGTATTTTGAAAGTTATTGTACTTAATGAGCCTACCACACTCACTTTTTCCTGAGTGCCGAGGCAGCTATACAACTATTGTCACCACAGACTAGATTTGTTCTCAACCCTGGAGGTTTGAATAGGGATTAAAAAAAAAAATCTGCACAGAATCCACACAAGACACTGGAGAAGTTTTCTGGAGCCTCAAAGCAGATGAGGCTGGATTATCTAAGACATAAAAAAATACTTAATAAGGGCTTGGTGCAGTGGCTCATGCCTGTAATCCCAGCACTTTGGGAGGCTGAGGTAGGTGGATCACCTGAGGTTGGCAGTTCAAGACCAGCCTGACCAGCAGGAGAACTGCCTGAACCCGGGAGGCAGAGGTTGCGGTGAGCCGAGATCGCGCCATTGCACTCCAGCCTGGGCAACAAGAGAGAAACTCCATCTCAAAAAAAAAAAAAAAAAAAAAATCAGTAGATAATGAAGAAGTACTAATGACTTGGAAACTGCCTGGAAGTCTATATTTATTGGTTTCTGGAGAGGCAATCAGGAATTTCTTCCTCATCATCTGGAATGCTGGGGCCTGCCTGCAGCTCTGATGTGTTACAAGCTATAACATGTAGCCCTACTCTTTCTTCACAGATTCTTTCCTTAATAGGAACTGGAACACAGATCCTGTTTTTTTAACGTAAGATTATATCAACTAGTATGGTAGCAAATAGCACTTCCCTTACTGTGGTTTTTGATATAAAATATATTTTTAATTATAATGTGTATATGGTGAGTTCAGTTGCTAAATTGATTCTTTGTAACTTAAGAGTTCAAAAGAGAAACAGTAATAACACTGACATTAGATGCGAATAGGTCAAAACCACAGATTGAGAATGTTTTAAATTATATTTTTGTCATTTAATGTGTGCATTAAATGATTACATATGGGTAATTTTTTTTTTTTTGAGACAGAGTCTCACTGTGTCGCCCAGGCTGGAGTGCAGTGGCATGATCTCACTCATTGCAACCTCTGCCTCCCAGGTTCAAGTGATTCTTCCACCTCAGCCTCCTGAATAGCTGGGACTACAGGCGCATGCCACCAGGCCCAGCTAATTTTTGTATTTTTAGTAGAGACAAGGTTTCGCCACATTGGCCAGGCTGGTCTCAAACTCCTGACCTCAAGTGATCCACCTATCTCAGCCTCCCAAAGTGCTGGGATTCTGTTTCTTAAGTTTACTCAAAAGGATTTTCGGATTGCAATTTGTTATGGTGGATTTCACAGATGCTCTTAGAACTAAGGGTTAACACAGCCCATATTTGATGCCAGGAACTGAATGATACTATGGCCTTTGACACATGTTTTCATGAATATAATATGGTAAGACTGGTGGCTGAAGGCTTATGTTTACTTCATTCAACAAGTATTAATTGACTGCCCACTATGTGCCAGACACATATTATAGTAATACAGGCAGGAGAGAATTGCTGGTGGCTTACAGCAGGTAATAATGGTAGAGGTAGAAGTGGTCACATTCTGGATATGTTTATTTTTGGTTTTGTTTGTTTTTTTAACTTGAGGTAAAACTTACATAAAATTAATAATTTTGAAGTGAATAATTCAGCTCTAGTACATTCACAATGTCGTACAACCGTTGTTTCTATCTAGTTCCAAAACACTTTCATCACCCCAAAAGGGAACCCTCTACCCATTAAGCATTTGCTCCCCGTTTCTCTCTCCCCGTGACTTCTGGCAATCATCCATGTTGTGGCTCTATAGGTTTACCTATTCTGGATATTTCATATAAATGAAATTGTATAATATGTGACCTTTGGTGTCTGGCTTCATTCACTTAACATAATGTTTTTAAAGTTCATCCATGTTGTAGCATGCATCAGTACTTCATCCCTTTTGTGTTGACTACTATTCCATTGTTTGTATATACCACAAATAATTTACCCATTCATCTGTTGATGAACACTTGGGCTATGCTCGCCTTTTGGTTATTGTGAATAGTACTGGTATGAACATATGTATAAATGTATTTGTTTGAGTACTGGTTTTCATTTCTTGAGGGGATATAGTTAAAAGTGGAAATGTGTAGGTCATATGGTAATTCTGTGTTTAACTTTTTGAGGAACTGCTAAACTGCTTTTCATAGCAGCTGCATCATTTTACATCCCAACAGCAATGTACAAAGCTTCCAATTTCCCCACATACTCACCAATACTTGTTACTTTCCTGTCTTTCTTCTTTCTGTTAATTATTATAGCTATCCTAGTGGAGTATGAAGTTGTACCTCACTGTGATTTTGATTTTCATTTTTCATTTTCATTTCCCATTTTTTGAGACAGGGTTTCACTTTGTCACCCAGGCTAGAACGCAATGGCATGATCTCAGCTCATGGCAACCTTTACCTCCCAGGCTCAAGTGATCCACCTACCTCAGCCTCCCAAGTACCTGGGACCACAAGTGCACGCCACCACGCCTGGCTAATTTTTGTATTTTTGTTAGAGATGGGGTTTCTCCATGTTGCCCAGGCTCATCTCAAACTCCTGGGCTCAAGCAATCTGCCCACCTCGGCCCCCAAAGTGCTGGGATTACAAGTGTGAGCCGCTATGCCAGGCGAGCATATTTTCATGTGCTTGTTGGCCATTTGTATATCTTCTTTGGAGAAATGTCTATTCAAGTCCTTTGCCCATTTTTCAGTTGTATTGTCTTTTTGTTTTTGAGTTGTAAGAGTTCTTTACAAATTCTGCATACTAGATCCTTATTAAATATATCATTTGCAAATATTTTCTCCCATTTAGTAAACTGTCTTTTCACTTTCTTGATAATTTCCTTTGATGTACATGAGTGTTTTGTTATGTTTGTTGTTTTTTTTTTAAAGACAGAGTCTCGCCCTGTTACCCACGCTGGATTGCAATGGCATGATCTTGGCTCACTGCAACCCCTGCCTCCCGGGTTCAAGCGAGTCTCCCACCTCAGCCTCCCAAGTAGCTGGGACTACAGGCACAAAATCACCACGCCTGGCTAATTTTTTGTATTTTTCGTAGAGACAGGGTTTCACCATGTTGGCCAGGCTGGTCTCAAATTCCTGACCTCAAGTGGTATTCCCGCCTAGGCTTCCCAAAGTGCTGAGATTACAGGCCTGAACCGCCACACCCTGCCAAGTTGTAAATTTTGATGAAATTCCAGTTTACCTATGTTTTTCTTTTGTTACACATGCTTTTGGTGTCAGAGTTAAGAATTTGTTGCCTAATCCAGAGTCATAAAGATTTATCCCTGTGTTTTCTTTAAAAAAATTTTTTTAAGATTTTCTTTCTTTATTGAGACAGGGTCTTACTGTGTTGTCCAGGCTGGTCTTGAACACCTGGGCTCAAGCGATCCTTCTGCCTCGGCCTCCCGAAGTGCTGGAATTACAGGTGTGAGTCACCACACCCAGCCCCTATGTTTTCTTCTAAAAGTTTTTAGCTCTTATATTTAAGTTGTTGACCCATTTTGAGTGTATATATGGTATGAGATAGGAGTCCAACTTCATCATTTTGCGTGTAGATATTCAGACATCCTAGCACTATTTGTTAAAGAGACTATTCTTTACCTGTTTAATGGTCTTGGCATTCTTATTGAAAATCAGTTAACCATACATATGGGTTTAGTTTGGGGCCCATGATTCTATTTCACTGATCTATATGTCTGACCTTATGTCAGTATCACACTGTTTTGAATACCGTAGTAAATTTTGAAATCAGAAAATATGAGTCTTCCACATTGTTCTTCTTTTTTAGTATTGTTTTGGCTCTTCAGGACCTTTTGCAATTCCATATAAATTTGAGGATCAGCTTTTCAGTATCTGCAAAAATGCAATTAGAACTTTGACAGAAGGGCTGGGCATGGTGGCTTAGGCCTGTAATTCCAGTGCTTTGGGAGGCTAAAATGGGAGGATCACTTGAGCCCAGGAGTTTGAGACCAGCCTGGGCAACATAGTGAGACCCCCATCTCTATAAAACATTAAAAAATTAGCAGGGTATGGTGGTGCACACCTGTAGTCCCAGCTACATGGGAGGCTGCATTGGGAGGATCACATGAGTCCAGGAGTTGGAGGCTATGGTGAACTATGATTGAACCACTGCCAGATTGCACTCCAGCCTAGGTGATAAAGTGAGACTCCACTCCCCACCCACCGCCAAAAAAAAAAAAAGAAAAACTTCAATGGGGATAACATTGTGACTATAGATCACTTTAGATAATAGTGCCATCTTAACATATTAAGTTTTAATGTGTTAAGTCTTCTAATGCATAAACATGGGATGTCTTTTCATTAATTAGGTCTTTTTTTTTTTTTTTTTTTTTTGAGATGGAATCTCTCTCACTCTGTCGCCAGGCTGGAGTGCAGGGGTGCAATCTCAGCTCACTGCAACCTCTGCCTCCCGGGTTCAAGCAATTCTCTTGCTTCAGCCTGCCAAGTAGCTGGGACTCCAGGCGTGTGCCACCACGCCCAGCTAATTTTTCTATTTTTAGTATAGACAGGGTTTCACCATGTTGGCCAGGATGGTCTCGATCTCTTGACCTTGTGATCCGCCCTCCTCAGCCTCCCAAAGTGCTGGGATTATAGGCATGAGCCATTGCCCCTGGCCTTAATTAGGTCTTTAATTTCTTTCAGTAATGTTTTATAGTTTTCATTGGACAAACCTTTCACTTCCTTAGTTAAATTTATTCCTAGGTGTAGGTATTTTATTCTTTAGGATGCTATTGAAAGTGGAATTATTTTTCTTACTTTCATTTTAGGATTTTTTTTATTGCTGGTATATAGAAACACAGCTGATTTGTGAGTGTTGATCTTATACCCTGCAACTTATCTGAATTCATTTATTAATTCTAATATGTTTTCTTCATGGATTATTTGAGATTTTCTATCTTTAGGATCACTGCATCTGTGAATAGGGATGTAGTAGCCCCCCTCATCAGCAGAGGATAAGAGGATATGTTCCACGACTCCCAGTGTGTGCCTGAAACTGTGGATAGTACTCAACCCTATATATACTGTTTTTTTCCTGTACATATGTATCTATGATAAAGTTTAATTTATAAATTAGGCACAGTAAAAAAAAAAAGAAATATCACTTTATCCAATTTGTTATTTCCTTTAGTCATTAAGATCTGTAGTCTTTTTGTCTGCTTACTGATGAAATTCTTTTTTACTTTGACACTTAGAAGTTCAGAATTCTGTTATTCAACGGAGAGTAAATATGAAAGTCATCATGTAGTCAGAACTGGATCAAGTGTTCCCAAAAATTTTTTTTATTTTTTATTTTTTTTTAGACAGAGTCTCGCTTCGTCACCCAGGCTGGAGTGCAGTGGCGCGATCTCGGCTCACTGCAACCTCTGCCTCCCAGGTTCAAGCGATTCTTATGCCTCAGCCTCCCAAGTAGCTTGGACTACAGGTGCGTGCCACTACACCTGGCTAATTTTTGTATTTTTAGTAGAGACAAGGTTTCATCCTGTTGGCTAGGCTGGTCTCGAACTCCTGATCTCAAGTGATCTGCCTGCCTCGACCTTCCAAAGTGCTGCTGGGATTACAGGCATGAGCCACCGTGCTTGGCCCCAAAATGTTTTTTTTCCATAAAAAAATCTAGAGAACATATCATAAAGGTAGAGACTAAAGACCCAAAAAAGTCAGTCAATAAAAATGACTTATTTTGTTTTCTTTAGTCACCTCATCCCAGTGAAATCTGAAGGTGCCATGGAGCAGAGAAAAGGAAAGCCTCAGCTTCTTTAGCCTCTGCATCTGGCTTGATAACATTCCAACTCTCCTTTTTAAACACCTTGGACATAGTAAAATTGAATAAATGTGGGTTAAGTCATACTTGGTTTCATTGCTCCTATTTAAAATCTCTACCCTTCCCCTCCCTACCTTCAGCCCTAGTTTCTGAGACTCTATAGGTAATTTTTTCTTCAGTCTGTTGTGTATAAAGAACGCTTATCAGTAATTTTGTACATTTTTACTTCCTTATAGAGTCCAAGTTAAAAAAGAGAAGGAAGCGCAGAAAGA
Organism: Pongo abelii; assembly: GCF_028885655.2. Classification (NCBI taxonomy): domain Eukaryota; kingdom Metazoa; phylum Chordata; class Mammalia; order Primates; family Hominidae; genus Pongo; species Pongo abelii. The sequence continues at coordinate 67,871,365 of NC_072000.2, read as the reverse complement.
TTTTTTTAAAGTTGGCTTTTTTTTTCACTTCTTTAGTTCTTTTTTTTTTTTTTTTTTTTTTGCTGTCAACAGCTTTTTAAAAATTAGACTTTAAAGGTTTTTAAAGACTTTAAAGGTCAAGTCCCTGCTGTAGAGGCAGACACCACTGTTATCTCTCATCTAGATTATACCAACAGCCTCCTAACTGGTCTCCCTGTTTTCGCCTTACTCTCTTAAAATTTAATCTCTACATAGCAGCTTTACTCAAAACCCTGCAGTGGCTCCCCATTTGATTCACGATAGAAGCCAGATTTCTTATGGTGGCCTCCCAGGCTCTACTTGATCTGGCCCCCCATTACCTCCCTAACCTCTTCTACTTGCTCTCTCTACTATGGCCACAGCTAGCCTCCTTGCCAGTCATACTTGGTGATCAGAAACTTTGCTCACTGATTTCCCCTCCTAGTATATGCTATTCCCACAGATAATCTGCTTGGCAAGTATACTCACCTCACCTCCATTCCATCTTGCCTCAAATCTCAACTTCTCAATAAAGCCTACGTTGACTATCTTCTGTGTAATACTGTAACCTGCCCCATTTACACTCTGAAACTCATGACCCTATTTTTATTTCTGTTTTAATTAAGATAGACTTTTTTATACTGTGGCAATGACTTAATCCCCAAATTGCAATGACTTAACACAACAAAATCTTGTATCTTGGCCAGGAGTGGTGGCTCAGGCCTCTCATCTCAGTACTGTGGGAGGCCAAGGCAGGCTAATTGCTTGAACCCGGGAATTTAAGACCAGCCATGGGCAACATGGCGAGACCCTGTCTCTGCAAAATATTTTTTAAAAAATCAGCTGGATGTGGTGACACACCTCTAGTCCCAGCTACTCTGGAGGCTGAGGTAGGAGGGTTGCTTGAGTCTGAGAGGTGGAGGTTGCAGTGAGCCGAGATCATGCCACTGCACTCCAGCCTGGGCAACAGAGCGAGTCCCTATCTCAAAAAAAAAAAAAAAAAAAAAAAATCTTGTGTTACAAATCCATTATGCATTAGCAAACAGCTTTGTCCACTTTGACCTTCAGGGACCTAGGCTGATGGAAGCTTGCCTGTGTTGTGATGCATCTCAACATGTAGTTTCCCAGGATCACATCTATAGGAAAGAGAGGGTTCAAAGGAAGATTGAAAGTGGCATAAGTCACTTTTTTCCCCAGCTCACTGGCCAAAATTAGTTGCATGACCCTAATGTAAGTGAATCCAAAATGTAGGAGGAGCACAAGGAATATTAATGAGCATTACTATTTCTTCAACACATGTTCTCTTTTTATTTTCTTCATGCTACCTATCAGGTTTTATTATATGATTTATATATTTTATATAACATACATATTTACATATCATTTGCATGCTTTTGTGTTTACTATTTAGTGCCTCTTCTAGCAAGAATAGGAACTTATACTCCCAGAAAAGAATATAATTATTCTCCCAAGGAATATTTAGAGTGTAAAATTAGTAAAACTTGATTATTTGTTGACTACACGGCTAAGGAAAGAATTAAGGATAATTCATGTTTCTCATTTGGATTACATGGTTTTTGGTGTTTCCAAATGAAATAGGGAATATCAGAGGAGGAACAAGTGTGGGTGATAGGATGATGAGTTTGGTTTGAGGTATAGTGGGTTTACCGCCATAGGGACCTCAAGGTGGAGATATGTGCAGAGTTGGATATATGGTTCTTAAACCCGGGGAAATGGGTAGGTCTACAGCATGCCTAGTAGCAGTTAAAAAATAAGAAAGGGGGCCAGGTGCATTGGCTCACTGCACCTGTAATCTCAGCACTTTGCGAGGCCAAGGTGTGTGGATCGCTTGAACTCAGGAGTTTGAGATACCCATCTATAGTCCTAGCTGCTTGGGAGGCTGAGGCAGAAGGATCTCTTGAGCCTGGGAGGTTGAGGCTGCAGTGAGCCATGATTGTGCTGCTGCACATCAGCCTTGGTGACAGAGTAAGGCCCTGTCTCAAAAAAAAAAAGGAAAAGGTAAGACTGTCAGTAACTACTAAGGACAGAATCCTTCTTTATACTAATGTTTAAAGAACAAAAAGAGGAAGGTATGCTCTTGTGTGGGAAATGCAGCAAAAAATAAATGGTGAAAGGGGAACCGGGAGAGTATGAAGCTGTGACTATCAAGGGTATTTAGAGTTTCAAGGAGAAAGTGAGGGACCATGTTAAATGTAGTAGATATGTAAAAAAAACAAACAACAACAACAAAACAACTCTGCCTGTAGTTCCAGCTACTCAGGAGACTAAGGCAGGAGGATCACTTGGGCCCAGGAGTTCAAGGTGTTAGTAAGCTATTATCACACCTGGGAATAGCCTCAGTACTCCAGCCTGAGCAACATAGTGAGACCCTGTCTCTCTAAAAAAACAGAACAAAACAAACCACCAAAAAACAACAATTTCGTACTAAATATTTTCTACTCTTCTTACGAGCTTACTTAAGTCCCTTGCTCCTTTATTTCAACCCAACTTCCCTAACCACCTTGGCTTCAATTTCATTGAGAAATTTGAAGTCATCAGGCATAAACAGCCCCAAATGTGCCCTCCCTTCTTCCCTTTACAAACTTACCACCATGCCCATCCATCCTTTCCTCTTTCCCTCCAGTCTCAGGACATTCACAGCCAACTCTTCCACTAGTGCCATTGATACCAAGAATTGTCTACACTTTCTGTTTATGCTTTTCCCTTTTGTGATTTCTGCTCCTAGTATTCCATGAAAATTATAATTATTTGTATTTAAAATGAAAACATTTACATGGACCAAATTCAGGTACTATTCCAGAGGCCCTTTCATTTTGGTGGACATATTAAAAGTATGTCTCTTACCTGTCCTTCTCCTCCTATACCATGCCAGTGGTTGAATCTTCATCATAGAAGCAGAAATGAGCCAGTTCCCACAATAAAGAATGTAGACACATGAGATTTCATTCATTTGTTCATTTGTGGAAAAGTATTTCTTGAATGTCTGCCGTGTGCCATACTCAGGGTTAGGTGCTGGGAGTATATGGGGAGTAAAAACACAAATTTCTTGTTTTAGTGGACTTTATAGAATAGTGATTTGATTTGTCTTTTGTTTGTTTATATCTAACTTAAATTTGTTTAACTAATTTTACTTTTTTTCCCCTTTAGTATCCTCTTATATATGGACTGATTCTTATTCCCTGCTGGTGTTCTCTAGTTTGCCTAAGTAGAATTTACATGGGAATGCACTCCATTCTGGTAAGGAAAATGTTGTCTTCTTAATACTTTATTTTTTATGACATTGACAGGAAATCTTATAATTTTTAATCATTTGCAAACTTACCTGAAGCCTAAATGAGAAAATATTGTAAGTTGTCTAACTTTGTTTTGCAAAAATATCAACATGATGACTTATGAATTATTAATGTAGTAGTCACATATTTCATAGAAACAGTTTCCAGCAATCACAATAGCCAAGTATTATAATCAAGATAACATTTCTTCCTCCTTCCAGTCTCACTTTTATTTTCCTTTGCAGTCTTTTCTGTGTCTCTCTTATCACTGAGTCTAAACCAGCAATGTGACTACAGAAACCAAGGAGAGCTCCTAAATATTGTTGAAGAACTAGTGACTAGAACTTTCCAGGTGCCATTTGTGTTTACATATTAAATTCTACTTTTCTTCTCTTTCCCATCAGTATGTTAGGACTCACAGTGGACATTGTGTTTTGAGAATGCAATTCGGTTCCCAAAGCAGCAGCACAGGGACCCTGTACTATTTGCAGCCACACCCATTCACTTTCCCTCCTCGCTGTCCCTATTGACACCCCCTTAGCTCTGGCCTGCAACATATCTTGACCAGATTACTGTGATAGTGTCTTAATTAGTAGCCAGCTTCCAGTTTGACACTGCTCCACCAGTATTCAGTCTGTTTAGTAGACTTTCCAAAACACAAATATGATGCCATACTGAATTATTAGGATTCCTCCAATGCAAAGGGTTTCTTACCTCCATAACTTTACAAATGCTGTAACATTTACTTGGAATGCCCTTTTCACTTTCTTTACCTTAACTATCCCATTCATTCTTCAAGACTTACTATTGATATTCTTAACCCCTCAAGGCCTTATTACCTTCCCCATCTTCTCTTTCTCAAGACTTGTGAGGTGACCCTTCCCACTTATCCTAAATTGCAATTGCTTTTTTCCTTATCTGTCAAGTATACTAGACTCCAAGTTCCTTGAGAACAGCAACTGTGTGTTTTAACTCTACCTTTAGCATCCAACATGGTGTCTCATGAGGCATCTATGAATGAATTATGTATTATGGAAATAAAGGATCAGAAAAAAAGGTGGAAGAATTCATGGAATTCTAGTTTCTAATGGGTCATATCAGTTTTTTTTCTTGTCCTTAACAGCTTAACATTTTTAGAATTTTTTTCTCATATTATTTCGTTCTCTTATTTCTTAGTTACAGAAATGTTGGTTTCTATCTCAAATTTCTTGCTTCCATCACCTGCTCCTTCACAGATAAATTTCCAGAAGTCCCAAACACTATTTTATTTTGTTGGGAGGCAGGGTGTGCTGTAATTTTGGGGTTAGTCATTGTTTCTAGGTTTTTTTAAATTGTAATTTTAGATTCAAGGAGTACATAAGCAGATTTGTTTGCGAAGGTATATTGTATGATGCCAAGATTTGGGCGTCTATTGATCCTATTACCCAGATGGTGAATGTAGTACCCAATAGGAAGTTTTTCAGCCCTTTCCTCCCCCTCCCTCTCCCTTCTCTCCTTTTAGAGTCCCTACCAAACACTTTTTTTTCTTTTTGAGACAGAGTCTTGCTCTGTTGTCCAGGCTGGAGGGCAGTGGCGCAATCTCGGCTCACTGCAGCTTCTGCCTCCCAGGTTCAAGCGATTCTTGTGCCTCAACCTCCTAAGTAGCTGGGATTACAGGCATGTACCACCACACCCGGCTAATTTTTGTATTTTTAGTAGAGACAGGGTTTCACCATGTTGGCCAGGCTGGTCTCAGACTCCTGACCTCAGGTAATCCACCTGCCTTGGCCTCCCAAAGTGCTGGGATTACAGATGTGAGCCACTGCGCCCAGCCCTAAACACTATTTTAATAAACAAATTATTTGTGTTTGACTTTTTATAATTATTTGTATTTAATATGAATTGTGAATTTACATACAATTCTTTCTGACTAATCTCTCCTAATTTTGTAATCAGATTAAGTATATTTTTATGCAAAATCAAATACTTGTTTCAAGAAAATGTTTTCTATCTTCTGTGTGTTTTTAGAGTTATTCTGTTCCACCCCTAAAAGTTAGCATCACTGCTTCTAAAAAAACTACCAAATGGTTATGCATCTTTAGTGATAAAAAGTGAATTCCTGGTATTTCTTGGAAAAAAAGATATTAGATAATATCCCTTGACTCATTATTATCATACAAGGAAGAAAAAGAATCTATGTGATTACATTGAATATATAATCTCAAAGATAACTGGTTTTGTTTGTTTGTTTGTTTTTGAGATGGAGTCTTGCTCTGTCACCCAGGCTGAAGTGCAGAGGCGTGATCTCAGCTCACTGCAACTTCCGCCTCCCGGGTTCAAGGGAGTCTTCCAGGTAGCTGAGATTACAGGTGCATGCCACCATGCCCTGATAATTTTTGTATTTTTAGTAGAAACAGGGTTTCACCATGTTGGCCAGGCTGGTCTCGAACTCCTGACCTCAAGTGATCCACCCGCCTTGGCCTCCCAAAGTGCTGGGATTACAGGTGTGAGCCACCATGCCTGGCTGATACTGTTCTTTTTAAAAAATGAAATGTTTAGTTGGGTTAGTCAAATATCCAGGATGGACAATATCTGTTCTTTTTTGTTTGTTTGCTTTTTTAGAGACAAGGTCTTGCTCTGTCACCCAGGCTGGAGTGTGATGGTGCAAACATAGCTCACTGCAATTTCAAACGCCTGGGCTCAAGCGATCCTCCCACCTTACCCTCCCAGGTGTCTAGGACTACAAACATGCACCACCATGCCCAGCTAATTTTTACATTTTTTGTAGAGATAGAGTCTAGCTATGCTGCCCAGGCTGGTACCAAACTCCTGGTTCAAGTGATCTTTCCACCTCAACCTCTCAAGGTGCTGGGATTACAGATGTGAGCCACTATGTCCAGCCTAACACTAAGAGTTTTAACAATGATTATTGTTAGGTAAAAACTACTTGTTATTTTTTGTCTATAATTTTTACTTTTTCTGTAGTGAGCATGTATTAAATGTGTATTTTAATGAAAGAAGATAGATACTTCAAAAGTCATCCCTAATCATAGCTTTTATAATCAAAAACAGTGCGTTATAACAATACATTTTGTTGTCAGAAACTCTGTTGTCATCATTGTCATATTTAAACTGGAACCAGGACACCTGAAATATATTATAGTTAAAATAAAAACAAAAAAGCCATTATGAGATAGGAGACCTGAATTTCAGTCTCAGCAAATCACTAGCCTCTCTAGGTTTCATCACTATAAATGAAAAAAAATTTCAAATTTAATACGTAATAAATCTTCATTAAATGTATGGTATTTAATATCATCTATCATAAATTGATGATAACCTGGAGTATTCCATTTAGATGTGTAATTAACAACTTTTGGGGGTATAAGAGTTATTTATAATAATAAATAGCTAAAATTATTTGCTAAATTTCCTTTTAGAAAATTTGCTACTTTGAGCTCTTTGTTACCTTTAACATTAATTGTTCTTTATTGCATACTTTGTGCTCTAACACTTAAAACCACTTAGTTATACATTTTAATGTTATCCATTATATTGATATCAAAATGATAGCCAACATGGTTATGTCGTAAATTTGAATGTTTCTTTTTCTGATTCTATTGGATAGAAGTTCAATATACCCTATCTTACCCTATCTAGGGAAATATAAACAATTTAAAACTCAGAAAAGGAAGCAGATTTGTCTAGTTTTGTAGCAATCTAAGTTTTTTTTTTTTTTCCCTGGTCAGACAAGGTATGGAACAATCTTAAGTTTAATACTTGTGGAGCTATACACAAAAAGTAGAGGACAACAAATATTGGATTTTTTATGTCAATTGATACATGAGAAGTTATTATTTTAAAGAATTCTTAATGTTAAAGAGATCAAACATAACAATTTAAAGATATTTAATGAATTTTTTCTTTTTTTTCTGAGACAGGGTCTTCTTCTGTTACCCAGTCTGGAGTGCAGTGGCGTAATCTCTGCTCACTGCAACCTTTGCCTCCTGGGCTCAAGCGATCCTCCCACCTCAGCCTCCCAAGTAGCTGGGACCACCATGCCCTGCTGATTTTTGTATTTTTTCTTTTTGGAAGAGACAGGGTTTGGCCATGTTGCCCAGGCTGCTTTCGAATTCCTGATCTCAAGCGATTCACTTGCCCTGACCTCTCAATGTGCTGGGATTACAGGCATGAGCCACTGTGCCTGGCCAGTTTTTTCATTTTTTAAGGTACTATAAAAGAAACATTTTACAGGATTGAACATATGCTTATATCTATTATGAAAAATTACATAATTTAAAAAAAATACCTGGCTGGGCACAGCAGCCCACGCCTATAATCCCAACAATTTGCAATGCCAAGGCGGGAGGAGTTCAAGACCAACCTGGGCAATGTAGGGAGACTTCGTCTCTATAAAAAATTAAAAAATAAGTTGGTCATGGTGGCTTGTACTGTAGTCCCAGCTACTCACGAGGTCAAGGTGGGAGGGTTGCTTGAGCCAGGAAGATGGAGGCTGCAATAAGCTGTGATTTTGCCACTGTACTCCAGCCTGGGCAACAGAGCAAGATCCTATCTAAAAATAAAAATAAAAATAATTAATAAAAAGCTAACTTCAGAGCTGTTAACCCTTCCTTTCACTTAACCTTAGAGTAAATATGTATGGCTTTATGTAAATAACTTATCAGTTGTCATTTGTCTGAAACATCTGACTTGATATAAATTCTATGTGAAAAGTGCAAAGTTTAGAATATTTTCACTTTAGCATATAACATGAAATTCTAAATCACTCATGAAATTTAAAATAAAAAATAAAGCAACAGCAGCTTTTATTTTTGTGGCCAAAATCCTATGGGTATTTACCAAGACTTGTGCCTTTAATTATAAGGTAGGGAAGTAAGGGTAAGATAGCAAACAAAGGGAATATAACCTCATAAGGTGAAATTGTTTTGGCAATTTGTGCTCTGAAATATGAAGAATTGGCCAGGTGCAGTGGCTCACGCCTGTAATCCCAACGCTTTGGGAGGCCGAGGCGGGTGGATCACTTGAGCCCAGGATATCTGGATCAGCCTGGGCAACATGGCAAAACCCCGTCTTTATAAAAAAAATAAATAAATACAAAAAGTTAGCCAGGTGTGGTGGTGTGCGCCTGTGGTCCCAGCTACTTGGGAGGTGGGAGGATTGCTTGAGCCCAGGAAGTCGAGGCTGTGGTGAGCCATGATCTCCCCTCCAGCCTAGGCCATGGCCATAGAGTGAGATCCTCTCTCAAAAAAAGAAATATGAAGAATAGAGGTTTAACAGTCACATCATTTGAGATCTCCTTATCCAAATGCATGGTCAGAGTTTGAGTCACTTGTGGAATCTTTGAGTAACTGAAATAAAATCCAGTTGATCAGAATTCTTTGGTAATTTTTAGTATGTATCAGTGAGTTTTCTCGGAAGACATCCTGTTCAAAAAAAAAAAAAATGTTGAGGCTGTGTGTGGTGGGTAATGCCTATAATTCCAACACTTTGGGAAGCTGAGGTGAGTGGATCACTTGAGCCCAGGTGTTCAAGACCAGCCTGGGCAACATGGGGAAAGCCTGTCTCTACAAAAAAATACAAAATATTAGCCAGGCCTGGTGGCTTGCGCCTGTAGTCCCAGCTACTTGGGAAGCTGAGGTGGGAGGATCAATTGAGCCCAGGGGGTTGAGGCTGCAGTGAGCTATGACCACGCCACTACACTACAGGCTGAATGACACAGCAAGACCTGTCTCAAAAAAAAAAAAAAAAAAAAAGAAGTTGAACATTTAGTTTCTCTTCACTTTAGTTTCTCTTCTCTTTTAGTTTCTCTTCACTTCTTTTTGTAACAACTGTGTCAAGTACCTTCAATGTAAGAGGTTAAATAAGCAGCTGTGTGACCTTACTCCAGTTTTCGTTAAAAACTTGTTGATTAAGGTAACCATAAATTTCCATCAAATTTGCACACTTTTGAAAGGGAAAAAGGTGCTTTTAATACCTGTCCTGGGGACAAGAGCAAAATGGGACTCTTCAAGGCAAGCTGTTTCATGTTGGTTGTTATGGTTAAATGTGACAATAATTGTAAAGTATTGAAGCAGTGTTTTTAGTACAGAAAGTTATTATTCTCCAAAAATGTCTTAGGCCTGGTTCAATAAATGATATATCCTCTGCTTCTTTTATAGAGCTCTTGTCAGGCAGGGTTATGTAGTCAATGTGATGAGTCTAAAGAATACCTTAACTGTCTTTTTCTTTCTTCCTTTCTTCTTTTCTTTTTTCTTTCTCTTTTTGTTTTTTATTTTTATTTTTAAAGAATTACCTTAACTGTCTTAATTTAACTAACCAAACAATTATTTTTCATGCACTGAAAATATATGTATAAATAAAGTCTTTGCCTTTGAGTAGTCACAGTCTAAATATGCAGTATGTAATAAAACAGTGTAGTGCAATTGTTTTCAACCAGGGGTGTACATTAGAATCACTGTGGAGATTTTTTAAAAATACTGATGCCCTACCCCCACTTCAGTTCAGTCATAATCTCTGAATATTGTCCCAGGCATCAGTATTTTTATCAAGTTCTCCACTTGATTTTAATCTACAGCAAGGGTTATGAACTTTTGGTTTCCTGGAGAAACAGACAAGCAAAGAATGGAAAACAGTCATAGCAGGCATGTGGAGGATGCAGTGGAATCAAAGAAGAGAAAATTTCTTATTACAGGGTAGGAGAAGAAAGTTTATGGAGGAGGTAGATGCCTGAGGAGAATCTCAAAGAATATATAATAGTTTGCCTGAAATATAGGTAGGAAGGATAATTCTAACACAAGAAGAAATAGTCTATAAATTCATTTTGGGATCTGGCATTAAATGAAACTTAATGATAGACAAAACTCAGTTATGAAATGCTTTATATGTCCTTCTGAGAGTTGGAATGCACACATGATATTTATTGCTTTAGTCAATACTTTCTTAAACATTTTGTTAATTGATCACCTCTCAGCCTTTTGTCTAAGATCAAGCGTAAACATTTTGTTAATTGATTGTGTAATATCTTTCCTTGACCTGTTAAAAAAGGAATCACTTATTTAAATAAAGAGAATACAATTATAATTTTAAGCAACTTTACTTACTATTGTAGAATAGGAGGCTATCAGCCAAAATATGTTTTATATCTAAATAAAATTTTTAAAATGTTTTTCATGGCTGGGCATGGTGGCTCACACCTGTAACCCCAGCACTTTGGGAGGCCAAGGTGGACAGATTACCTGAGGTCAGGAGTTCGAGACCAGCCTGCCCAACATGGTGAAACCCTGTCTCTACTAAAAATACAAAAATTAGCTGAGTGTAGTTGGTGGCGCACACCTGTAACCCCAGCTATTTGGGAGGCAGAGACAGGAGAATTGCTTGAAGCCAGGAGGTAGAGATTGCAGTGAGCTTAGATGGTGCCACTGTACTCCAGCCAGGGGAACAGAGTGAGGCTCAGTCTCATATAAATAAATAAATAAAATATTTTCTTATATCTATCATGTAGTACATCATTTAAAGAGAGGAAAGATATTCATTTACAAGTAATTTGGTAGATTCTGCTAGACAAAACAAATTCATGTGAAGGATTTGTTTATTTATTCATTCATCCATCCAAAAAATATTTGAGGTTGAACAAAACATAGTCTATTTCCCCACCATTTTATAGTTGAATGTTCAACTGTATTCTCTTTCATAATTATCAGTATCTTCTTCTCCAGCTATTCTTATATTCCAAAGTGTTCTGATTTGGAGTTATATCTCTTTTAGAACAATGGCTTCAAGCACTGCAACTGCGGACCCTGTCATTCATGACACAATTTTTATTGCATAGAAAAGAAATAGCCCAACTGGGCACAGTGGCTCACACCTGTAATCCCAACACTGTGTGAGGCTGAGGCACGTGGATTGCTTGAGCTCAGAAGTTGGAAACCAGCCTTGGCAACATGACAAAACCTTGTCTACAAAAAATACAAAAATTAGCCTAGCTGGGCATGGTGATGCACGCTTGTAGTCCCAGTTACTCAGGAGGCTGAAGTGGGGAGGACAACTTGAGGTAGAGGTTGCAGTGAGCTGAGATTGTGCCACCAAAGTCCAGCCTGGGCGACAGACCCTGTCTCAAAAAACAAAACAAAACAAAAAAACAGAGAAGCATTGAAGTTCAACCGTAATCAGTTAACTAATCCAAAACCCAAAAACAACTTAAATGACCATAAGTGGGAAAACTGATAAATTGTATAATGATGCAGCAAAATATTACATGATTGTGAAAGTGAATGACCGATAACTACATATAATATAATGAATGAATCTCAATGTTAAGTGTAAAAAGCAGTTCAAAAGAGACTGCTGTAACATTTTAGCAAAGCTCAGAAAGAAGCAAAACTAGATAATTTTTTTTTTTTTTTTTTTTTTGAGACAGAGTCTTGCTCTGTCACCCAGGCTAGAGTGCAGTGGCGTAATTTCAGCTCACTGCAACCTCCACCTTCGGGGTTCTAAGCGATTCTCCTGCCTCAGCTTCCAGAGCAGCTGGGATTACAGGCATATGCCACCACACCCGGCTAATTTTATATTTTTAATAGAGATGGGGTTTCACCATGTTGGCCAGGCTGGTCTCGAACTCCTGACCTCAGATGATCCTCCCACCTTGGCCTCCCAAAGTGCTGGGAATACAGGCATGAGCCACTGCCCCTGGGCCAAACTAGGTAATATTTTGCTTGAAGATATGTGGTAAAACGATTTGAAAAAATAGGTATTTATGGCCAGGCCCAGTGGCTCATACCTGTAATCCTAGCTCTTTGGGAGGCCAAGGTAGGTGGATCACTTGAGCCCAGGAGTTCAAGACCAGTCTGGGCAACCTGGTGAAACTTGGTATCTACAAACAAAACAAAACAAACAAACAAAAAATCCCAGGTATTTATGAAGCCAAAATTCATGCTTGCAAATTGCCTCTAGGGAGGAATGCAGAGTGATAGGTTGAGAAACAGCACAACAGTAGATTTGACAATTCTTGTAATATTATCGTTCTTTTGTTGGGAAGTGATTTCATAGATATGAATTTTATAGTTTCATATACACTCTACATGTGTTTTGTTATGTATCAAATCCTATGTAATAAAAAATGTTAAGACAAAAACATCAAGCAACTAGTCTGTTGCTTAACTGTATTGAATATTGTTAAGAAATGACCTGGCCAGGCACGGTGGCTCACGCCTGTAATCCCAGCACTTTGGGAGACTGAAGCGGGTGGATCATGAGTTCAGGAGATAGAGACCATCCTGGCTAACACGGTGAAACCCCGTCTCTACTAAAAATACAAAAAATTAGTCGGTCATGGTGGCGGGCGCCTGTAGTCCCAGCTGCTCGGGAGGCTGAGGCAGGAGAATGGCGTGAACCCGGGAGGCGGAGCTTGCAGTGAGCTGAGATCGCGCCGCTGCACTCCAGCCTGGGTGACAGAGCGAGACTCCATCTCAAAAAAAAAAAAAGAAAGAAATGACGATTGTTTTTGAAGACCACTAGTATCCGTGAAAAAAGTGGTTTCAGTGTAGTGGTGAATTTAGAGAAAAATCGGAGGTGAGGAAGTGGAGACAGTGAATATAAACATTGATAAGTTTTTCAGTAGTAGTAGATCCTAGGGATTTGTTTTGTTATAAGGTAGAAATATGGAACATTTTTGTATGTTGTCAGGAATGATTCAAAAAGTTATTTAATAGCTTTGTTTCCTCAAGTAAACCGTCTTCTATCAAGTCTACACAATTGCTCCTACCTAAAACTAGGAACCATCTTTGATTCCTCTCTTTCTTCTTGCTCTTTCTCACATTCAATCCATCATCAAGTTACAGTTGTCAATTCTTTTTTAAAAATTTTGTTGTTGTTGTTGTTGTTTTGAGATGAAGTCTCGCTCTGTCACCCAGGCTGGAGTGCAATGGCGCCATCTCGGCTCACTGCAACCTCAGCCTCCCGGGTTCAGGCAATTCTCCTGCCTCAGCCTCCCGAGTAGCTGGGATTACAAACACGTGCCACCACACCCGACTAATTTTTGTATGTATGTGTTTATTTATTTATTTATTTATTTTTGAGTTGGAGTTTCACTCTTGTTGCCCAGGCTGCAGTGCAATGGTGCGATCTCGACTCACCACAACCTCTGCCTCCCGGGTTCAAGCGATTCTCCTGTCTCAGCCTCCCGAGTAGTTGGGATTATTGGTGTGTGCCACCACACACAGCTAATTTTCTTTTGTATTTCTAGTAGAGACGGGGTTTCACCATGTTGGCCAGGCTGGTCTTGAACTCTTGACCTCAGGTGATCCACCCGCCTCGGCCTCTGAAAGTGCTGGGATTACAGGTGTGAGCCACTGCACCCGGCCTCACTTTTTATTCTTAAGAGACAAAGTCTCACTATGTTGCCCAGCCTGGTCTCCAACTCCTGGGCTCAAGCAGTTTTGACAAAGTGTTGGGATTATAGGCATGAGCCAGTGCACCCAGCTCCTATCACTTTTGAAATAAAATCTACTCTCTTACTTAGCCTACAAAAGCCTTTGCACTTGATATTCCCTCTACCTGGTACACATTTCCTCTGCCTCTAAATACAGGCTCCGTTTAGAATCAGATCTGTGCTCAAGTGTCACCACCCTCAGACAGGCTTCCTTAATCAATCAGTACTCTAATCGTGTCCTTCATCATACTATTCTGTTGTCCTGTTTTAGTTTCTTCATAAGATTCATAACAATCTGAAATTGTAATATTTATCTGCTTTCTTATGTGGTTATCAACAGTCTTGCTCTGTTATTCAGGCTGGAGTGCAATGGCATGATCTTGGCTCACTGCAACCTCTACTTCCTGGCGATTCTCATGCCTCCATCCCCAAGTAGCTGGGACCACAGGCTGGAGCCACCATACCTGGCTAATTTTTGCATTTTTAGTAGAGACAGGGATTCACTATGTTACCCAGGCTGGTGGTCTTGAACTCGTGGCCTCAAGTGAACCACCCACCTCAGCCTCCCAAAGGGATGGGATTACAGGCATGAGCTACCTTGCCCAGCCACATTCTTGTCATTTTTTAAAGCAATGTATCCTCAACCCCTAAAATAGGGGTTGGTACTCATAAATATTTGTTCAATGAATGAATGAATGAGAAAAGAAAATTACCTAGGGTGTATATCCTGTGTGGTCATGGAGATAATCACATACATAAACATATGAAAATGAAAACCGTTTCTTTGAATAATAAGTGTACTTATTATTCAAAACTATACAATTTTAGCATAGTTGTTCAGAATTTGAATATAAATTTGTGGATATTATTTATGTAGTTAATTTATAAAAGGGTAGAATTATGAAAATATAAATCCTTTTATTATTAATACAGTTTTTAGTGCCTCTTATATGGTCAGTTAATAAAGTTTACTTTGAGAATTTGACAACTTTAAAAAATTTATATATATTCAACGTTTGAAATGTCAAATATAAATTATTTTTTAAATGCCAAAAATATTCAGTATTATACTAAACAACGATACTTTTATCTTTTCCTAGGATATTATTGCTGGATTCCTATATACCATTTTAATCTTAGCTGTCTTCTATCCATTTGTGGACCTGATTGACAACTTCAACCAAACTCACAAATATGCTCCATTCATCATCATCGGGCTTCATTTAGCTTTGGGGATCTTTTCTTTCACTCTTGACACCTGGAGCACATCCCGAGGAGACACAGCTGAGATACTAGGAAGTGGTGCTGGAATTGCATGTGGATCTCATGTTACTTATAACATGGGTCTAGTATTAGATCCTTCTCTAGATACATTACCTTTAGCTGGGCTCCCCATTACTATGACTCTGTTTGGAAAAGCCGTATTGCGGATCTTCATAGGGATGGTATTTGTACTAATAGTCAGAGATGTAATGAAAAAGATCACCATTCCTTTAGCCTGCAAAATCTTCAGTATACCGTGTGATGATATTCGAAAAGCAAGACAGCACATGGAAGTTGAACTTCCTTATCGGTATATTACCTATGGAATGGTTGGTTTCTCCATCACATTTTTTGTTCCTTACATATTTTTCTTTATTGGTATCTCTTGATGGAGAAATATTGTTTATGATAAGAAAGGAGGGTATCAGTTACTGATACCGAAAAATATATTCCAAGTAAAGCCAGGTCAGAATTAGGCTTTTGCAGGAATTTAACTTAAATAATTATTTAAGTAAATTCATAAGAGTCAGTGCATTTTATCATTGCACATCCAGATACTGTTTTAGGTGAGCTGAGCTATTTCATTACTGAGAAAATGATAAGTATCCATTTAGAATGTTCATGTAATGTTTGGAGAGTTTTGTATTATGGATTCAACTTATATGTAATATATATAAGGTACATAATATGCAATTATATATCTGATATATATTATATATAAAATAATATACCTAAGTGTTTTTTTAAACTATGGGAGTGTATTATAAAATCAATAATAATATGCAAACAGTTGTGCCTGTGTATTTGAACTAAATACAGGTATGTTGTTATTAACAGATATATTTAACATTTATTTACTATGGGAGCCATTTCCTAATTGGATTGCGTAATTACTAGACCAGAATGCATATGCTACTATACATTGATTTACTGCCTGTTTTTACACTGCCATTACCTTTCATGTTATCCATGATGTTGAACATGGGAGGCATTTTTAATGGACCAAATTTTTAGAAAAATTAGTTTTTGGATTTTTTTTTAAGTTCTGTATACTGTTTTGAATGTACTTTATTTGCAACTATTCTGGACGTCAGTTTAATAATTCAGGTACTGAATTTTGTTGCTTGCTAATTGTGCCTTTCCGTTGTTAAATTAAGAAATGCTATGTATACTGTGATATAAAAATAAGACATTAACTTTATCTTAAGTTACATATAATCAAGCAAATATTTTTAAAAATGTATGTCAGGGTGACAGGCATAAAAGTAAATTGCCCTTAACTCTTTAGCCTTTATTTAGAAAGAAATGTGGAATGGGCTAAACTTTCTCACCAATTTATTAGAAAGCTAAATGGATAAATACTTCCCTTTTTGTAGATATTTTTCTGTGCATTGTAAGTTATAGGAACAGGATATATTTTTTGTACATTGTCTTGATTGTTTATACTGCAGGTAGGTATTTCCAGTGAATGGAAATGTAGTTGAAATTTATAGATGGGACAATGCACATACTTCATATGTAAACAAAGCATTTTTCTAAATAATTTGGAAAGAATTGGATTTAGCACCATTAACTTTTAATACCCATTTATTGGCTATTTAAGGTAAATTATAAAACCTAAAATTAGTATCAGTATTTTAGATCCTATTATTTTTTCAACTTTCTATTATTTTCACAGTGGAAAATTTGCGTATAGTATTAAACTATTCTTTTTTCTGTCTGCCTTTATATTTTGAAGTGTGGTTGTACTTACATTAAGTGTATTTGTAGAAAGTTTTTCATAAAGAAGAGGATTAACTTTCCATATAAACAAATACCAGGTATGAAATTACTGATTTTAGTGCAATATCTATATGATTATCCAGAACTATCACTTCAGATGTTTCTATTTTGGGCACCATAACTATTTGAGCTCATATTTTTATAATTCTGATTGAGAATTTAGGGGCATGGTAGTTTTTACCAAAACTGAAGCTGGTAATTTTAAGTAAAGCAACTAAATTTACCCTTTACTTATTAGTTAAAAGGAAACCAAGGCATGTAGGAAAATATTGGTATGTTGGAAAATGTGATAAGAGCTTTACTTTCAAAATGTATGTTTAATGAATTGAATTTTAGGGACCGTTTCCCATAATTTGGGCCTATGCTATCCTGTTGATTTTTATGTCTAGCTTAAAAGGTATTTGAAAATGTTCCATTTCTTTGTGTTTTATTATTTTCTGTCCTATGACAGTTTTGTGCTAAATGTATTTTAAAATAAAAGCCAAATTGAAGATTGAAGAAGGTTTTGCTTTGTTTTGTTTGCCTTCCGGGCAATTGTTTCTGTTTTATCTGGTAGAGATTTTAAAAATATGTCTTGGATTTTCATTCTAGCACATATTTCCTCTGAAGCGTTTTGTCCAAAATCAAAGTGCTGTTTTGGCAATAGAAGACATTGAAGAAATTCTTTGAGGTACAGACTGACTTTGGTTCCATTTATGATTATTTCTAATTTTGTACTTTTAGTAAAAAGTTTCATAATATTTCTTTTAAAAAGCTTATGCACAAAAATGCACATGCTAAAATGTGACTAATAGTATTGTAGGTAGTTTACTGCTTTTCCATGAATGTCAAGGATTAATCATAAAACTAGGAACAGGTACTTTTTCAAGCAGAATAAAACATATGGACATTTTATTTTGTAATTTTAAAATGCCTTGATGTGTGAACTGCAAAAACCAGGTCTGCCAGAAACTAATTATATGACCTAATATAAAACAATGCCACTTCAAGATTGACACAATTATTTTTATTTTATTTTGTAGCTTTCTTTACAAGTAGTGTTTATTAAATATATATTTCAAGGACAACATAAAAATTCAGTGAAATGAATAGAATTTAAAAGCAAATTTTCCCTCACCCTCCCTGTCATTCATTCCCTTAAAGGCAAATTTTAACAGAGCATTCAATAAAGATAAGTAAATACTAAAGTGGTTTTTTAAAATATATAATCACAAAAATTTTTAAAGGCTACTCAAGCAGTGAGAGTGGAGAAAGATATGATCACACAATTTTATATGACAAAGATTTTTTATTGGTAAACAATTTTATTCTCATTAACAAGGAATGTTTATTCTAGATTTAAAACCTAACATGTGGCCAAGTGTGGTGGTTCATGCCTGTAATCCCAGCCGGCCAGTAAAATGTTTAATCTGGACATCAATAAGGATCAGTTTTTGACATTTTACTTGATAGCTGCATTAGATTTTCTGAAGAGGGTTTTTGTTGTTTGATAAGGTTTTTTAAGAAAGGGAAGAGGTAGCAGTTTGAGAAAAAGTAATTAGTAGATATTACTGTGCTGGGTATTTTCTCGTTATTTGATCAAGTTCTTCCATTCCTTTTGAAATATATATGTAAGTTAAAAAGAAAAAACTTGGCCAGTCGCGGTGGCCCTGTAATCCAACACTTTGGGAGGCTGAGGCGGGCGGATCACTTGAGGTCAAGAGTTTGAGACCAGCCTGGCTAACATGGTGAACCCAGTCTCTACTAAAAAAAAAAAAAAAAAGACAAAAACATTAGCTGAGGATGGTGGCACATGCCTGTAGTCTCAGCTACTCGGGAAGCTGAGATGGGAGGATTGCTTTAACCCAGGAGGTGGAGATTGCAGTGAGCTGAGATCACACCACTGCACTCCAGTCTGGGTGACAAAGTGAGACTCCATCTCAAAGAAAAAAGAAAAAACTTTACACTTGAATTCTGGTTGTGGTTATAATAAGTTATACATAGCACAATAAAAATTTTAACATGCTAATTTTGAAGGACTTTTAGAAAGCTCTTCATTTTAAGGCCACCAGATCACTCTATAAGGAAACAAGCCTTCCTTGTGAGACACACAGGAGGGAAAATTCAAAGAAAAATAAACTTTTAAAAAAATAAAAATGTTTAAGGAAATAAATGTGTTTGTTTATTTAGAGATAGGGTCTTGCTTTCTCACGCAGGCTGGGGAGCAATGGCATGATCACTGCTCACTACAGCCTCTACCTCCTGGGCTTAATCCATCCTCCTGCCTCAACCTCCCGAGTAGCTGAGACTACAGGCATGTACCACCATGTCTGGCTAGTTTTTTTTATTTTTATGGAGATGGGGCCTCACTATGTTGCCTAGACTGGTCTTGAACTCCTGGGCTGAAGCAGTCCTCCCACCTCAGCCACCCAAAGTGCTGGGATTGTAGGTGAGCCACTGTGCCAGGCTAGAAATGTTAATTCTTAAATCTCAACTAGCTGGCTTTTCCTAATTTGCCCTTCCCTTCCTTCCTTTCTCTCCCAAATATGGGATTCTACATCTGATAGCGGCAGTCTATGAGCAGAATAAAATATACTTTGATAACTATTGTACTGACTGTTCACTTAGTGATTGTGAAAGCTTTCTTGCCTATAAATATGAAAACCAGATTCTTTCATTGCTCCAGAGCCCCTAAGAGAGTATTTTTTTTTCCTTTCATCATTTTTAATTTTGTTGCATTCTCCTTGGATGTCTAGAAAGCTCATTCTCTGGTACAGCAAGCAACAGGATATGATAATATTTTTGTTTTTTAAGAGTTTTTTTTTCCTATTTTCTAAAAAATAAATTTTAAATGTTTTCTTTTTTGTATGATGACATTTTCTTAGGAGATATAAAATGGATTCTCTTTTTAAAAAAAATTCTCACAATAGAAATAAATTATTAGCCCCTCAATATTTGCATGAAAAGTGACAAAATGCTTACTAGAGAAGGATTTTTTAAAAAATTCCTCAGAGTTGAGGTTTATCCTTTGTCCTAAATTAGGAGTCCTCTTAACTGAAATCTACTGTATCTATCAGTGAAATCTATCACTGTATTAGTCCATTCTCATGCTGTTATAAAGAACTGCCCAAGACTGAGTAATTTATAAAGGAAAGAGGTTTAATTGACCCACAGTTCTGCATGGCTGGGGAGGCCTCAGGAAACTTAAAATCATGGCAGAAGGCACCTCTTCACAGGGCGGTAGGATGCAGTAAGAGTGAGTGGCGAGCGAAGTATTATTTACTTTTTACGTTTTCTGTCATTATCCCTATGATGTAAGCTTCATGAGGAAAAAGACCTTATGTATCTTTTTACTTCTGGATCCCTGGGACACAGTAGGCATTCAATTAGGATATACTGAATGAATTACATGATTATTCAGTCCTTAGGCTTCAATATGTGCATTTTTCTGGGGAAAATTTCTACAACATTCATCAGATTCTCAAAGAGATTAATGATCTAAAAATTTTAATATTGCTTAATAGTCTACCTGTTTTAAAAGTTTAGGTTGTAAATGAATGCTTCCAGTTTAGTAAGGATTTTGTCCCTTTTCATGCAAATATTGAAGGGCTAATAATTTAATTCTAGGAAAGTTTTGTATGTAATTACTACAGTACCCCATTGTATGAATGTGAGTTGTACTCAAATTAGTTTTAAGATTTTATTTTTTTTAAACTTGAAATGAAATCTGAAAAGAAAATATTCTGTATATACAGGGATATAACTTTTAGTTTCTAGTAATAAATAAATAATTGTGTTCCTGAGAATATTATTTTGTACAATTGATCTTTAATTTTTCATAAAACCAACTACATTTAAAAATTTTAAGTGATGTTTATAATTAAAATTTAGATTAAATATATTCAGAGCTTGAATATCAAGTGTTTTTTTTTACTTCAGTGAAGTGAAAGGCTACCCTGGTCTCCAAAGGTCTCCAGGCCCAAATTCAGAGGATCAGTGGGGTTGGTGACAATAAGATGGATTATAATTTTCCTACTATTTAAGGGTTTTTCTCCTTTTTCATCTGGGTTAATTTAAGGGGAAGCATTCACCAAACTCATTTTAATGCACAGTATTTTTGCTCATTTTTGGTTGATATGGTTTGGATTTGTGTCCCTACCCAAATGTCATGTCAAATTGTAACCCCAGTGTTGGAGGAGGAGTCTGATGGGAGGTGATTGGATCATGGGAGCAGATATGTTTCTGGCTGTTCTCCTGATAGTGAGTTTTCATAAGGTCTGGTTGTTGGCCGGGCATGGTGGCTCACGCCTGTAGTCCCAGCACTTTGGGAAGCCGAGGCAGGCGGATCAACTAAGGTCAGGAGTTCGAGACCAGCCTGACTAACATAGTGAAACCTCGTCTCTACTGAAAATACAAAATTAGCCAGGCATGGTGGCGCATGCCTGTAATCCCAGCTACTCGGGAGGCTGAGGCAGGAGAATCACTCGAACCCGGGAGATGGAGATTGCAGTGAGCCAAGATTGCACCACTGCACTCCAGCCTGGGCAATAAGAGCAAAACTCCGTCTCAAAAAAAAAAAAAAAAGATCTGGTTGTCTAAAAGTGTGTGGCACCTCCCCCTTCACCCTCCCTTCCTCCTGCTCCAGCTATGTAAGACGTGCCAGCTTCCCCTTTACCTTCTGCTATGATTGTAAGTTTCCTGAGGGCTCCCCAGCCAGGCCTCCTGTACCACTGGTAGAACTATAAGCCAATTAAACCTCTTTTTTTTTTTTTCTTAAATAAATTACCCAGTCTCCAGTAGGTTTTTTTTTTTTTTTTCCTTTTTGAGATGGAGTCTTGCTATCACCCAGGCTGGAGTGCAGTGGCATGATCTTGGCTCACTGCAACCTCTGCCTCCCAAGTTCAAGTGGATCTCCTGCCTCAGCCTCCTGAACAGCTGGAACTACAGGTGCACGCCACCATTTCCAGCTAATTTTTGTATTTTTAGTAGAGACAGGGTTTCACCACGTTGACCAGGCTGGTCTTGAACTCTTGACCTCAGGTGATCCACCCGCCTCAGCCTCCGAAAGTGCTGGGATTACAGGTGTGAGCCACCGCACCTGGCCTCCGATAGTTTTTAATAGCAATGCAGGAACAGACTAATACACTGGTTGAAATCTGTGATAACAATCTTAAAAGTAAAAAAACTGAATAATAATCCTGCAACATTTGTCACCATAAAATGTTTTAAATAGCTTTACAAATAAGAATTTTTAAATATTTGCTTCTTAGCAGTATATTCTCAAAATCTTGAAAGTATTCATGAACAAAGGTTGTAAATTTTTAAAATAACAAATTGATTTGGCCGGGCATGGTGGCTCATGCCTGTAATCCCAGCACTTTGGGAAGCTGAGGTGGGCAGATCACAAGGTCAGGAGTTCGAGACCAGCCTGGCTAACAAGGTGAAACCCCGTTTCTACTAAATATACAAAAAATTAGCCAGGCATGGTGGTGGGTGCCTGTAGTTCCAGCTTGTTGGGAGGCTGAGGCAGGAGAATCGCTTGAACCCAGGAGGCAGAGGTTGCAGTGAACTGAAATTGCGCCATTGCACTGCAGCCTGGGCGACAAGAGCAAAACTCCATCTCAAAAGAGAAAAAGAAATTGGATGAACCAAAGCATGGAGATGGGAATGTGTTAGACATATTTGGCAAACAAATAGTAGTTTGTCTGGGGCATCAGGGTACCTACAAGGGAGTAGTAAGAGTAAAGTTGAAAAGCTTGTTAAAATATCCAGTAAACAATAGGTGTGGTGAAGTGTTGTCTTTCTTTGCCAGTAGAAGGGCTGCACTATTACTCACTTAGCTCATGAGTGAAATTACACCTAACTTGAAGGTAATCAAAAGTATTTTTTGATATATACTTCATTATTAAGTGTTTGGTTTTTTGTTTTTTAAAATCTGTGATAACGGAAGACAATTACATGTTTACTTATTAAGAGGAGAAATAAGGCAATTTTTATATTAATGCTAGATTTTACATGAAAAATCCCAAAGCTGTGAATTTTGGTGACATGGTATCATGACTGCTATAATTGCTGTTATTTAGAAGAGGAGTCCCCAGGAAGTTAGGAGAACTTTGGATGTGAAGCTATACTCCCCTCACCTTCCAAGCCCTCACAAGAAGGTTGTGTAACAAATTAATGACTTACCTGGAAACCTACGCACAGGCCATGAGGATTGACGTCATTAGGTTAAGAGTCTGCAGACCTAGCTACTTTTATTACAGACCAGGAGTTTACAATGTGTTCTACAAGGAAGACGAGCTTCCAAGTTACTCCATCTAGGATTTGCAGGTATGCTCTGGGAATAAAGTTGGTGTTTGTAGGAAAATAGCCTGTTGCATGGCAAGAGTGATACCATCTTGAAGTGAAATCTCCGTAATGACTAATGTTTGACTCTGCATGCCAAAGTGTTCTGCAGCAAGTTCTCTAAACAATGCCTGTAACAACCCTCATAAAGATGCTTATCTGACCTCCCCAGTGGTCACAAGTTTCTACAAGAAAGTAACAGCTGCACATGTCTTTATCCTAAAGGCTTTTTTTTCTTTTGTTTCTTTTCTTTTCTTTTTTTTTTTTTTTGAGGCAGGGTCTTGCTCTGTCGCCAAAGGTGGAGTGCAGTGGCATGATTTCAGTTCACTGCAACCTTTGCCTTCCAGGTTCAAGCAATTCTCATGCCTCAGCCTACTTGAATAGCTGGGATTACAGGCATGTGCCACCATGCCTGTCTAATTTTTGTATTTTTAGTAGAGACAGGTTTTCACCATGTTGGCCAGGCTGGTCTCGAACTCTTGACCTCCAGTGATCCGCCTACCTCAGCCTCCCAAAGTGCTGGGATTACAGCCGTGAGCCACCGCGCCTGGCCCAAGGCTTGCTTTCTAAAGGATAATTTCTGGAGGACGGGTGTGAGGATCCACCATCTCGCAGTTGTCTGAGATATTGTTTATGTTTTCAAATCTCTGTGAAATATTTTCTTTCTGAGAAACTGGATTTGTCAGCCTTATTCTTTGGGCTTTAGGGGTAGGTTGGAATACACCTGCTGCTCACTATGAAACCGTATTCTTGAACTTATTTCTCATCCCACCATACTTAAGAGATCATGAGATTCCCTTTATGCGTTGAGATCAGACCTGACCACACATCTGGCTAATCTCAACTGTTGGTGAAGATTGTGGCATGGGTGTAGGAATAATATTTTCTAACAGAATCACAGAGATACCCTGAATATGTTCTGCATCTGTGAGGTAATCCACAATACACCCATAACCACCTTCTTTCTTCCTGATTCAGTATTATTCCAGAGAGGCTAATGGCTTCCTCATTAGTTTGTCTATTACCTATAAAAAAAGACATAATGACCACACTGACTTACATTTACCTTATAATTGGCCCACAAACATGTCACTAGCCATTGCCGGTCTGTAAAGATAGCCATTCCTTATGTATCAACCTGAAACTCCCATTTCAAAGAAACTTTTGGTGACTCTTCCATGAGATGGTTTCCTAAGTAGGGGGGAAAGATTACAGATTTCTGTCTTTGGGAGGCTTTAAGCTTTTCCCAGTCATGATATGTTATACCATATTCTTGCCCTTGCAAGTCTGTCATAAAACAGACTTTAGATTTGTGCTTGCAAACAGTGGCATTTCCCAAATCCTGACATACCACTTTATTGACTTACTGTGAAAATGTTTGCATTGAATTCTATTCTTTGTGAAGATGCTGGTGCCAAACCTGTACTGACTTTCATGTTCCCATTCTGTGTCTTTTTTTTTTTTCCCCCTGAGGCTGGGTGTGGTGGCTCATACCTGCAATCTCAGCACTTTGGAAGGCCAAGGAGGATGGATCGCTTGAATCCAGGAGTTCAAGGCCAGCCCGGGTGACACAGTGAAAATCTGTCTGTACTAAAAATACAAAAATTAGCCGGACATGGTGGCACATGCCTGTAGTCCCAGCTACTTGGGATACTGAGGCAGTAGCATCCCTTGCGCCCAGGAGGCAGAGTTACAGTGAGTCCAGATCACACCACTGCACTCCAGCCTGGGTGACAGAAGTGAAAACCTGTCTCAAAAAAAAAAAAAGT
Source organism: Pongo abelii (assembly GCF_028885655.2). Classification (NCBI taxonomy): domain Eukaryota; kingdom Metazoa; phylum Chordata; class Mammalia; order Primates; family Hominidae; genus Pongo; species Pongo abelii. Next base: position 67,846,511 of record NC_072000.2, on the reverse strand, counting down.
GTTTAACTGAAGTCAGAGGACCAGGATTTTTGTTTTGACTTTGTTTTGTCTTGGACTATAATTGTAAGTTCCTTCAACTAGGTACTAGCACCAGAATGATCAATGATTTCCTCACAGATAAAATGAAGAGGTAAGACTTGATGTTCTCTAAGAGCCCTTTCACTATTAAAATTTAATAAACTCTGTTAGATCAAGTGTGCAAAAAGAAATGGAGTATTTTTGTTTCTTAGGATTCTGGAATTTAACAAAAAGAATTTTAATGCACCTTCACTGAGGGAATAGAGTTGGGAGAGCATGTCTTGTCACTGAAGCAACCTTTCCCTCTTTTCCTGTCTAAAAAGTTTGTATATACACCCCTCTAAGGAAATTAACAAATTTCACCAAAGAAAGACAATGAGGTAATTGCTTTAGAAGAGTCATAACTTTTGTTTAAATCACAAGGTTTAAAGTAACTAATAGGTCACTTTACCTAAGTAACCTAATCCAACCTACTATCTAAGTAGTTCTGAGCTGAAGTGGCTCTAAAGAGATAGTTCTTTGTTTAAAAAAAAAAAAAGTGGGGGAGGGGGAGAGGGACAGATTAGACCCCAAAGACCTCAGTAATTCTAGAATTCATTCAACAAATCTTGCCAGCTACAGAGATGGATATGTAAAGGAAAAAGAGAAGAAAGTCTCTCCTTTAGAAATCTCATTCAGAACTAAGAAAAGAGAAACTGGAAAAAGAATGTAAAACTACCTCATAAAACTCATATGAACTTTACAGAATCATATTTTGGAAAATGAGATCCTTGTAATAAATTTTTAAATTGCAAATCACATTATTCATAAAGGTTTTTTAAAAATAAGCAGAACATTGGGAGGCTGAGGCGGGTGGATCACCTGAGGTAAGGAGTTCGAGACCAGCCTAAACAACATGGTGAAACCCCGTCTCTACTAAAAATACATGCACTGGTTGTGGTGGTGCATGCCAGTAATCCCAGCTACTCAGGAGGCTGAGGCAGGAGAATTGCTTGAACCTGGGAAACAGAGGTTGCGGTGAGCCAAGATCACACCACTGCACTCCAGCCTGGGCAACAGAGCAAGACTCTGTCTCAAAAAAAAAAAAAGAGAACAAAAAATCAGTACCTTTATTAGAACATTTCTAGAATGTAACAGTGCCTACTGCAGAAAGTCTTTTTTTAATTTCATAAGAAATTCTGCTAGAAAACATGAGGTTATTCTTGAATGTCAGTCAGCTGTTTTCTTATATAGTGAAATTATTTCATGGAAATGAGAAGTTACTTGCTACGAAAAATTACACAAGATATCTATAGATACATTGCTGGGTTTTGTTTTTTTTTTTTTAATTCAAATGGCAAGAACAGCAAAAATCCTCTTTTTAGTATACCCATTATGGAAAACAGTGTGGAGATATTTAAAAACTAAGAATAGAACTACCATATGATCCGGTAATCTCACTGCTGAATATATATTCTAAGGATTTGAAATCTGTATATCAAAGAAATATCTGCACTCTCAAGTTTATTGCAGCATTACTTACAGTAGCCTAAGTGTCCATCAATGAATGAGCGGAAAGAAAATTTCAGACGAGGAATAAGTGCAAGAGATCTATTTTAACTCATGATGACTACAGTTAATAGCAATATATTCTATACTTGGGAAAAAAGTCCTCCTTTGCCCACTATAATAATTGTATTCTCCTCTCAGAAGTAACTGCTGTTGCCAGTTTGGAGTATATATTCTGTGTGTGTGTGTGTGTGTGTGTGTTTTTATATATTTACGTATGTTGAAATATATAATTGTGTTATATAAAGTTGAGGTTTTTAAAAATATATTGTACATATTCTGCAAGTCCCCTCCCCACACCCCCACACTCCCCCCCTTTTTTTTTAATTAATGATATCTCTTGGAGTTCATACAGGATTTCTCTCCTGGAGTTATCTTTATCCTGAAACATCAACTTTTCTCAGTCTACTAAATCACTACTAACAGCACACAGACATGCTCTACTCCCATTCTCTGTTCTCCTCTACTTCTTGTTTTTGTTTTTTTTTTCTGAGATGAAGTCTCCCTCTTGTCACCCAGGTGGAATGTGGTGGCACAATCTCAGCTCACTGCAACTTCCACCTCCCGGGTTCAGGCAATTCTCGTGCCTCAGTCTCCCTCCATGGTAGCTGAGGTTACAGGCATGTGCCACCAGGCCCAGCCAATTTTTGTATTTTTAGTAGAGATGGGGTTTCACCATGTAGGGCAGGTTGGTCTCAAACTCCTGACCTCAGGTGATCTCCCCCCTTGGCTTCTCAAAGTGCTGGGATTACAGGTGTGAGCCACAGTGCCTGGCCTGGAGATAGTTTGGAGCCTTCACAACACGTTTCATCTCACAGACAAACACCAATCAACTAAGAGCATTTTCCTGCTGGGTTATGCTGTGAAGCCCTAGGAGTGCCACGATCAGTTAATGATGTCTGCCTAGGGAAAGGGGGAGAGGAGATAGAAGACGATGGAGCCAATGAAAAGGTCCCTAAAATCCACACTGGTAGGGAGAAGAGAGTTTTCATAACAAAGTGATCAATAAACAATATCAAACACTAGTAGAGAGATTCAGGCTGAAGGCAGACATCTTGCATAAGTTTCTGGTTTACCTCTAAGAGAACAATTTCAATGGTGTATGTGGTAGTGGCAGTAGTCAGATTGTAACAAATAAAGGGAAAAAGAAATTAGGGAATGAGATGGTAAGTACGTATCCGAGGTTAAGATTTATGAAATAGGTAGATAGTACATGCTAGAACGAATTTTATTATATACAGTTTTTAATTCTCATTGAATCTAAGATCAGACTATCTGAATCAAGAAGAATGTAAAACCTAAAGTGAACAATAACTCCCAAATGACTGTAGCACCTGATCTTAAGTAATAAATTTTAGTACCATTAATCTACTTTTTCTTCTTTTCATTCATTCATTCATTCATTCATTTGAGATAGGATGTCACTCTGTTGCCCAGACTGCAGTGCAGTGGTGCAGTCTCAGCTCACTGCAGCCTCCACCTCAAGCCATCCTCCCATCTCAGCCTCCCAAGTAGCTGGGATTACAGATGCACGCCACCACGGGCAGCTAATTTTTGTATTTTTAGTGGAGACAGTGTTTCACCATGTTGCACAGGCTGCTCTTGAACTCCTGGGCTAAAGCGACTTGCCTGCCTCAGCCTCCCAAGGTGCTGGGATTACAGGCGTGAGCCAGTGCACCCAGTCGTTAATCTACTTTTTATCTCGCATTTGTCAAACAACAAGGATATTAGGGAACCATGGCAAGGGAATTAGCTGAACTACCTGGAGCAGTGATTCTTAATATGCATCATCAGCATCACCTGGGAACTTGTTAGAAATGCAGACTCCTGGGCCCCATCTCAGGCTTACTGAATCAAAAATGTGGGGGCCAAAGACCAAGCAATTTGTTTAACAGGCCCACTAGGTCATTCAGATGCACACGCAAGTTAATGTCTTGTAACAGCAGTTTCTCATTAAATAAACCACATAGTTATTAAGTTACTAATCCACTTCGTTGGCCTGACCTAGATTCTCTAATGCTAAACCCTTTCAAGTGGTCGGGGTAGACTAACAGTCTTTTAAGGGTATTGAGGACCAGACTGGCCAGCTGTGATCTATTAAAAAACATTTGAGCTGGAAAAAATATCATTTTTTCACGTTGAGGATCTAAAAATTCCCTTTGAAATCAGCAGTCCCCACAAGTGAGAGGACCTCCTCTCTCTCTATGACTTGAACTCAGAAGTCTCAGGCACGCAGAGCCAATGCCTAACATGTCAAAACTGCACATAATTTATGCCATATTTGTGAGGAATATAGTTTTGTTAATTTTTGGCTCACTGCCCATTTGCAGCACCTGCCCTGCAAAATAAATAAATAAATAAAAGTCTTCTGTTTTTTAAATAAGTTTATTTGTACATCTCTTACATTACTCCATTACATATTGCGCTGCATTTCAAACTAATCAGATCCCTTAAAAAGATCCCTTCACCTAGAAAGCATGCTACTTCTTGCTGAGTTCTCCCTTTCAGTCTTGTGACTGTTTAAGGTCTTAACCTAAAGTAAGTAAAATCTAGCCTCTTCGTATAATATCAACGCAGGGTCAGAAAACAGGCTATTTAACCAGTATTTACATGTCATAGGGCTGACTTGGCTGAACCTTTGCTCGCTACCCAAGGCCCTCCCTTACCTTCTCTGCTGACTGTGATTTGGTCCTTGTAATTTCCACCAGTCAGTCTGTGCTATGGGCATGAAGCTGAAAGTGCCAGCTTTGCATTTGTCAACATTGCATCGGCAAGGGAAGGTCTAAGACCCCACCATTTAGATCAATAATTGTGTGATTTTGTGTTGGTGTAACTGGCCAAGATCATTGATTTTCCTTTTTTTTAAGATAAAAATTGAAAATGCTCTTTAGTAATCAACATTTTATTTATAATGAAAATCGTAGTACTGGTTTAATAAACATCTGCATCATCAGTTTCAAAGCATTTTTTACACCCTTAAGAGTGACATCTTAGTTCCTTCTCCTAAATTTTTTCATTATAAATAATATATACACACACATATGTCCTTTTAAAAGCTAGTTTAAATAAAAGTGAGCTATATATGGCTCTGTACAGCTTTTCTCACTTAGAAATGTATCTGAAGGATCTACCTAATTTTAATAACTGTATATTATTGTATTCTTTTTGAGACAGTGTCTCGCTGTGTCACCAGGCTAGAGTGCAGTGGCGAAATCTCGGCTCAATGCAGCCTCTGCCTCCCGGGTTCAAGCGATTCTCCTGCCTCAGCCTCCCAAGTAGCTGGGACTACAGGCATGTGCCACCACGCCCGGCTAATTTTTGTATGCTTAGTAGAGACGGGGTTTCACCATGTTGGCCAGGATGGTCTTGATCGCCTGACCTCGTGATCTGCCCACCTTGGCCTCCCAAAGTGCTGGGATTACAGGCGTGAGCCACCGCACCTGGCCTATTATAGTATTCTTGTTAGACATTTTAGCTAGTTTTCTATTTATATATTTAGGACACTGCAAGGGTTTTTTCTTTCTGTTTTTACTCTTTTCTTTTTCTTTCTTTTTTTAAATGATATTGCAAGGTTTTGAAAGTTACAGTGAGCTAAAAAGTTGACCAAATAGAAGTAGAGAGTGGAACAGTGGTAACTAGAGGCTGGGATGGATAGGGGGAAGAGAGGAATAGGGAGAAGTTGGTTAACAGATACAAAATTACAGTTAGGAGGAATAAATTCTAGTGTTCTATAGCACCGTAGAGTGAATATAGTTAAAAATAATTTATTCATATTTTCAAATAGCTAGAAAAGAGGATTTTGAATGTTCTCAACATAAAGATATGGTAAAGGTTTGAGGTGATGCATATACTAAGTACCCTGACTTGATTATTCTGCATTGTATACTATAAAAATATCACATTGTACCCCATAAATATGTGCAATTCTTATGTGTCAAAGAATATAGATTCTGGGCCGGGTTCAGTGTCTCAAACCTGTAATCCCCAACACTTTGGGAGGCCGAGACAGGCGGATTGCTTGAGCCTAGGAATTCAAGATCAGCCTGGGCAACATGGTGAAACCCTATCTTTACAAAAAATTCAAAAAAATAGCCAGGCATGGTGGCCACCCCTGTGGTCCCAGCTACTTAGGAGGCTAAGGTGGGAGGATTGCTTGATCCCAGGATGTTAAGGCTGCCATGGGCTGAGATCACACCAGTGTACTTTAGCCTGGGTGACAGAGCAAGACCCTCTCTCTCTCTCTCTCTCTCTCTCTAGAAATACACTAAAAATAAAAGTTACAGCGACAGAGTGACATCACTGCATATACATCTTTATGCATTTGTGGGAAGTGAAATTGATTAGTCAAAGCTTTAGTGGATTTTTTATGTTGATAAATATCGTCAGATAGATTGTATCAATTTATAGTATCACTAATGGCATATGAGAGGACTTGTTTCTCCATTTTTCTAAAGAAATTGATAATTCAAATTCAGCCTTTTTAAAAATGGCGCTCTTGTTTCCCCAAAACTTGTTGAATAATCCATCTTTTACCCATTGAATTGAAATGTCATCCTTATTATATACTAAATTCCCATATAAATATTAATCTACTTATGGACTTTTTATTCAGCTTTATTGGTTTATTATCTGGCTACAAAGTGTTTCAAGTAGCTTTATAATATGTTTTAATTTGTAACAAGGCATCTTTTATTTCTCTTTAAGTGTTTTTTTGGGTTATTCTCATGTTTCTAGATAAATTTTTTTTGCCAGCCAGATTTTTTTTACTGTGGTAAAATTTATATAGCATAAAATTTACCATCTTCGGCCAGGCATGGTGGCTCATGCCTGTAATCCCAGCACTTTGGGAGGCCAAAGTGGGCGTATCACCTGAGGTCAGGAGTTCGAGACCAGCCTAGTCAACATGGAGAAACCCCATCTCTACTAAAAATACAAAAATTAGCCAGGCGTGTTGGTGGGCACCTCTAATCCCAACTACTTGGGAGGCTGAGGCAGGGAGAATTGCTTGAACCTGGGATGCGGAGGTGGCAGTGAGCCGAGATTGCGACATTGCACTCCAGCTTGGGCAACAGAGTGAGACTGTCCAAAAAAAAAAAAAAAAATTTACCATCTTAACTATTTTACATATGCTGTTTTGTGGCATTAAGTGCATTCACATTGTTGTGCAACTATTTGCAACTCTGGAATCTAGATAAATCCTACTACTAACATTTTGTCAAGTTTCAAAAAATACTGCTGTTGGCCAGGGACGGTGGTTCACGTCTGTAATCCTAGCACTCTGGGAGGCTGAGGCGGGCGGATCATTTGAGGTCAGGAGTTCGAAACCAGCCTGGTCAACATGGTGAAACACCGTCTCTACTAAAAATACAAAAAAATTACCCAGGCATGGTGGCGGGCGCCTGTAATCCCAGCTACATGGAAGACTGAGGCAGGAGAATTGCTTGAACCCAAGAGGCGGAGGTTGCAGTGAGCCGAGATTGCGCCATTGCACTCCAGCCTGGGCCACAGGCAAGATTCCGTCTCAGAAACAAAACAAAACAAACTGCTGTTGCTATGTTGCTATTCTGATTGTCATTATAATCCATGTACAGATTAATTTACATAGATACAACTTTTACAATACTTTTACAATATTGTCTTTTTATGAAGCACAGTGTATATATATATTTTTTTTTTCTTTTTTTTTTTTTTTAGAAAGAGTTTTGCTCTTGTTGTCCAGGCTGGAGTACAATGGCATGATCTCGCTCACTGCAACCTCCACCTCCTGGGTTCAAGCGATTCTCCTGCCTCAGCCTCCCGTGTCACTGGAATTACAGTCATGCACAACCATGCCCGGCTAATTTTGTATTTTTAGTAGAGACGGGGTTTCTCCATGTTGGTCAGGTTGGTCTCAAACTCCCGACCTCAGGTGATCCGCCTGCCTCAGCCTTCCAAAGTGCTGGGATTAGAGGCATATATTTTCCTCTCATTCATTCACTCAAATATTTATTGAGTACTTATTACACCAGGAACTCAGCTAAGCATTAGAGATATAAATGTAACTAAAGTAATGTATCTGTAATCATGGATCTTAAGAAATTCAGAAGAGGAGATAGAGATCAAGCAAATAATTGCACAAATAAATGTAAAGTTGTGAAGTGCTAAGAAGGAGAGAGATGTGGTGATATGGTGAGCTTATAATAAGTGATTTTATCTAATTGGGAGGGTGGGGTGTCTGGGCAGTCTTCCCTGAAGTAAGAACTGAGCTGACTCTGGGAAAATACATTCAAGTCATCTTAAATAGCCTCCAGTTGGCTCCATACAGGCTCTGCACATTTCTTTGGTTTGTCCCTGGGTGTATAATCTTTTTTCTTGTAATAATATAAGAGCTCTTATATTCATTTTATTTTTAACCATTTTTTTTATTTATGGGAAAGCTATTGATTTTCGTATATTATATATGTAACCAGCTACCTTTAGGATTTTTTTGTTTTTGAGGGAACCCATTCTCTCATTCTCGTACATTTTTGCTTCAGCTAATAAGTTAGGAATATCTGTCAAAACTTCTGCCCTCTTGGAAGTTTGAAGGGGGAAGCTGCTGTCTTCTCCCCACCTCTGTGAGTATAAGAGTGATTTACCTGTTTTTATTTATTTTTTATTTTTTTATTTTTTTTGCTCTAGGATATAGATCCTGATGACTTACCTGTTTGGTGAAATGGTGAGAATATGACATCCACTAAGTCATCTTTCTATATTGAGTGGAATTAATATGTGAAAGGCCAAGGCTCAATGTGGCACTTCTCTTTTGACTATTATAGTCAGCAAGTAAGGGAGACTCCAACTACTTTATTTATTAATAACTTTTAAATATTTTGCTACCATTATAAATAGTAATCATTAAAGTTATCTACTTAAGAAACAATGTCTCACTCTGTCACCCAGGCTGGAATGCAGTGGCATTATCATAGCTCACTGCAACCTTGAACTCCAATGGCCTCAAGTGACCCTCCTGCCTCAACCTCCCAAGCACTGAGATTTCAGGTGTGAGCCACTGTGCCGGCCATCGTTAGATTTTTTTTTTTTAAATCTTGGTTTAATATCATGGAAATAAAGATGCTTGAAGGTCTGGTTTTATTTATTTTGTATTTTTATTTTTTTACATAAGTTCTACAGATCTGCTGAGGAGGTATGGGTTTACATTCAATTTATTTTAATTCTTGGTTTTAATATCTCTCATAGATGAGAAACATAACTGAAAAAGATGCCAAGATTCAAAGAAGTAGTAAAAAATCAGGATACTCATTTTTTTAGTCCTATACCCTATTTATACAAAAATTTTTATTGAAATTCCACTAGAAATACCCATCTTCCTTAATATCAGAAGATACTGCCTTTTTAAAAATTTTCTTGAGACAAGGTCTCACTCTGTTGCCCAGGCCGGCTGACAGAGCAAGGCTCCATCTCGAAAAAAAAAAAAAGAAAGCGGATAGAAATTTTTATTTCAAATAGTCCTCTTTGTAGTTCTCTTTTAACTGACGTCTTGTTAGGTTTTATTAAACTGTCATTTTTATCACATATTTTGGCTAAGAAGAGATTATACCAGAAGTAGGAAAAGAACTAGTTCTGCCATTTTGTTGTTGTTGCTTTTATCTTCATTATTGATCTTTTCAATCCTTGTCTTCTTTGCATGATTGTTTTAAAATCATACGATTGTTTTAGGCTACGTTCTCAAGAAGCAGAACTTGAGATGAAGATTCCTGTGCCAGCAATTCTTTTGAGAGAGTGATGTCAGCTGAAACCTGTAAGGGAGTGAGAGAAACAGAATAGGACAGAGGAAGAGGCTAGGCAAAGACATGGGTTCAGCTGAAATCTATCTTCATTTTGATCCCACGAGCAGCTCTGGAGTGTGGATGGCACCATGGACTTGTCTCTTCTTGAGGCAAGGAAGCAAGCTTTAGTATTCCTGTATTATTCAGTCATGGGCTATGGGCTGCCTAGAGTTAGTGCAGGAGGGTGGTGGTAGAGTGTGATGTTCCTGATTAGGTAGCATCCATCATTTATGGTCAGTTCTTCTACACAGAAAGATACAGGTATGAGCTGTTAGCAGCCAAGAGTCACAGCATGGAGGGAATGCGGACAATGACCAGTAAGTAGAATCTGGGCAGGGAACCAACACCCATTTTTTGAAGTTACTTAAGGCTAAATATTATAATTGGTAAATCTTTTACTTAACCATTGTACAATGTGTCATGCTGAAAATGAACAAACAAGTGAAAGTGGCACTTAGGGAATTCTTGCTCTTGTCCCTGATACTCCCTACCTGATGTGACCATCAGACCTTCAGACTGGTGAAGATGCAAATGTCAACCTACACACTAAATATTAGTGTAGTGTAAACACACCTGAGAGCAATAACTGAAGCCTACCCTGAGAATGACCCTGTATGGCAGATGCATCTGAATGTGTGTTCTGAGCTAGGGAATCTGGGAGTGGCCAACCTGGACATTTTTTCCTTATCAATGATGAACATCTGAACCCCTGTCCTGCCCTGTTCATGGCAGTGGCAGCCCATCTGGAGCAGCCTCTCTAACAATGCTGACTGCAGCCGGGAGGCGCGGCTGGGGCTGTGTATTCCATGGAGCAGGCAGGATCCCCACCCTTCCGAATGCAGCTGCAGCCGCCCAAGCTGCAGCTGCAGGGTCAGAAATGCCTGCTCCCACTGCCTGGCCTCTCCTTAATCCTGGAGCCCAGTCAGATCTTGGTGCAAAGTTGAGGCCGAGCCAAGGTGCTGTTGCAATCCAGCCAGGTGTGCTCATGCTTGGGGCAGTGCTGACATGCCAGCCCCCTGCTGCCTTGACTCTCTCTGGGCTTTGGGCACAAACAAGCATGGGAGGGAGGCTGAGTGGGGTCTGAGGGCAGCTCAGCGCTCGGCTGCAGGCACCCCTCTGCAAGAGCGGCCTGGGCACCATGAACAGTGGCAGGAGGCAGGCAGGCTCCTGGGCGGAAAGGGGAAGGTCCCTGGTGAAGCCCCACCTTCAAGCTGGGGAAGGCCTGAAGCCTGGGGACCAGGCTGCCAGCCCTGCAGACCAGAGTGGGAATTTGTGCTTTTTTCTGGGCCTGCCCATGGCTGCCCGTGGACCAATCAGCAAGCACTTCCTTGCTGATGAAAACCCCAGACTCAGCCAGACTCCGGGAGATGACAGGATGACCAGCTATGGAGAGGAGCTACCCACCCCAGGGTCTCGTCTCTGCTGAGAGCTGAACACTTGATGGGACACCCTGCCTTCAAAGAGGAGCTACCCACTGTGGGTCTCTGAGCTGTTCTGTTGCTCAGTAAAGCTCCTCTTCGCCTTGCTCGCCCTCCAGTTGTCCACGTACCTCATTCTTTCTGGACACAGGACGAGAACTCAGGACCTGCTGCATGGCGGGTCTAAAAGAGCTGTAACACAAACGGCTGAAACACACCCCTTGCTTGCCACATTGCAGGAGACAAGGAGAGAAGAGCTGTGGCCCTTTGATGAGCTCAGACCTAGAAGCTCCCCAAGCCAAGGCTATGACATACTCTTTGACACTGCATTTCCTGGCATCTCCAAGCTTCTGGGCGGCACCACGTTCCCTGGTGCCAGCTGTGGAAGCTACTTGTAGTACACCTGGTTCAGCTGCAGCCTCGCAGGGAGCCAGTGCCCATGGTGGTGCCTGGAGCTGCCTGCCCTACTGCAGCCAATGTGCCTGGCTGTTTGCAGTGGCTGGGCCCCATGCTTACTTGCTCACACACTTGTCACCACTCCACTCCACTCACCTCAGAAAGTGTGGGATCTTGGCAAGTAGCATGAGCTGAGCACAGCCCGACAGGCTGATTCGGCCCAGTGGGCCTGAACAAAACTCAGGCAAAGGCGCCACTGGCCACAGAGGTTTCCGGCTGGAAAAGCAACACCCCCAAGGATCCCATAACACAGTGGAACAGGGGCCATACAGGGGATTAAGGCCCTGAGTTTTGGGTTGGATGCAGTTTGCCAAGTGGAGGTTGTTAGAGGGAGGGTGTTAGGTGAAAATGCTATATTAATTGCATGCTATTTGCAAATGGTTGCAGTTTTTCTGTGCAGCCGGCCGCCACTGGGCCATGTGGCTGTGCTGTCCAGTGCACCAGCCCTGGACTATAGGAAGGGGGACATGTTGTCCAACCTGCCACCATTGGGTTGTAGGTAAGACAGATATCTTGTCCATCCCACTGCCACTGGACCATTTCTATAATTAAGGCAATTCCCCTGTCCAGCCTGCTGCCACTGGATTCTCTTCCATGTATGTAATCCCCTAATAAAACCCCAGGTCTTATTTGCTGGCTCTGGGTCTCTCCTTTGGCCTCTTGAACCTGGTGCCTTCCTTACAGAGGTTAATAGGGGTTTGGCACAACAATTAGTAAAATTTAGTTTCCTCTTTTTAGATTACAAAAAACAATGTAGGCCAGTCGCGGTGGTTCACACCTGTAATCCCAGCATTTTGGGAGGTCGAGGCAGGTGGCTCACTTGAGCTCAGGAGTTCGAGATTAGCCTGGGCAACATGGTGAAACCCCATCTCTACAAAAAATACAAAAATTAGCTGCGTGTGATGGCATGCGCCTGTAATCTCAGCTACTCGTGAGGCTGAGGCAGGAGAATCTCTTGAGCCGAGATCGCGCCATTGCACTCCAGCCTGGGCAAAAAAACAAACAAAACAACTGACAAGTGTCATTCCCATTCTATTAGCTCTCATTAGTGTTGGGAATGCAGGGAGTTTTTTTGACAAATAAATCCTACTGGAGGATTATATAACTAATTATAGTTTAAAAAAGCTTGAACTACCTTTTTTTAACTAGACTCCTGGGGGTCCCTAATACTCTTTCAAGGCGTCTGAAAATTCCTCCCTTTTCCTACTCCATGTCTGTATGAGGACAGGTTTGCTTCAAATACTTAAAAAAAAAATCACAATAGTTTGAAGACAGAGTCAGAAATGAGAATCCAGGTTTCTTCTATATGCCAGACAGTAAGGAGATCTGCAAATATATTAAACAGAATAACTGTTGTACCTATTTTTGTTTTAGAAAATACATTTTTCTTAAAATGTTTATGATAACATGTAATGGGTTTAATATCGTTACTCAAAAATGGGTAAATACATCTTTTTAGACTTTGGGTTTTTTTTTTTTTTTTTTTTTTTTTTTTGAGACAGAGTCTTGGTCTGTTGCTCAGGCTGGAGTGCAGTGGCTCAATCTCGGCTCACTGCAACCTCCACCTCATGGGTTCAAGCGATTCTCCTGCCTCAGCCTCCCAAGTAGCTGGGACTATAGGCGCATATCACCATGCCCAGCTAATTTTTGTATTTTTAGTAGAAACAGGGTTTCACCATGTTGGCCAGGATGGTCTTGATCTCTTGACCTCATGAACTGCCCGCCTTGGCCTCCCAAAGTGCTGGGATTACAGGCATGAGCCACCGTGCCCAGCCAGATTTTTGTTTTAATTTCTAATATTGAAAATATCGATAGATAGACAAAACCCACATAAACAAAAGCTCTTTGAGGCCTTCAATAATTTTTAAGAGTATGGAGGGGTCCTGAGACCAAAAAGTTTGAGAGCCACTTGTCTAGAATACTCTCTTCTTCATTCCTATTCTCCCAGCATTCTTGCATTCCATGATAGAGAGCTGTGTACCTGTATTACTCTCTCCTTGAAAAGAGGAACTGTATATTCAGCACAGTACTTAGCAGTGTTTTGTATGTACTAGAGGCTCAATAAATATTTAGTGAATTAAAAACAATATTGCTGTTTTCTTCCAAATCTGCTCTTCTTTTCAAATTTGTCTTTGTTTAACCCTGCTGCTCTTTATAGGCAGCCATTGACTCTTTTTTCCCTTTCGTTGCTAAAACTTGGATAGTCTTCATTTAGCTCCATGCCAAGTGTGGTGGCTAATCTAGTGTGGAGAGTTTGGGAAGGAGGCACTCCAGGAATTCATTTTGCATCCTGCTAACTTTCACACTAATGTTCAAGTATTGATTATTTTTGCTCAAGAGCCTACAGAGTCCCTGTTTACTTCAGATATAAACACCTGTGCCTGTGTTCATGCTCATAACTTTATCCCATGTACCAACCTTATCTCCCATTAACTAGCAACACACCTTCTCTGCAGCCACGCTGACTGCTTCACTAGTCCCCATGCATGTGCTCTTTCCCAAAGATGAATTTTGCACTGGCCACTCCTGCCATCTGGCTGTTATCCATCCTTTAACTCCGGTTCAGGTCCCAAAGTCTCCATTAAATGTTCTTGAATTACCTTTTTTTTTTTTTTTTTTTTTGAGACAGAGTCTCACTGTATTGCCTAGGCTGGAGTGCAGTGGCACAATCTCGGCTCACTGCAACCTCCACCTCCCGGGTTCAAGCAATTCTCCTACCTCAGCCTCCCAACTAGCTGGGATTACAGGCACCCACCACCACGGCTGGCTAATTTTTGTATTTTTAGTAGAAACGGGGTTTCACCATGTTGGCCAGGTTGGTCTCAAACTCCTGACCTCAGGTGATCCACCCACCTCAGTCTCCCAGAGTGCTGGGATTACAGGCGTGAGCCACTGTCCCCAGCATGGCCTTCTTAATTACTGTCTTATAATGCTTCCTGACTGAAATAGAATCAGAGCATAATGGACAAACTGATTGGTGAGCAAGGAAGAAAAACCCTTTGTTTCTTGGGGGAGGGAGAGGGCAGGACTGCTAAGAGAAAATGTCATGTTGTCCTTCTGTACAGCCACCCACACACAAAACCTCAACCAAACAAACCAGCATTATCAAGGGCATGGAGCCATAAATGACAGACAAACTGGGGCAAAGTGTTGCTTTTTGCCTTTCCATAGAAGAGGCCATTGTCTTTGCTTTTACTTCAGCATCAAATCCACTGAAGTGTATTTACTTTTTATGCATCTGTTTCTGCCATTAGATAATTCATTGAGGAACTAAGGATGTCTTATTCATGTTTCTATACCCACTAGCATACCGTAGGTGCTCAATATATTTCCTTAAAGGAATGTGTGACTGGCATGGGTGAAGCTGGGGAGAAGGCTGTCAGATGAGCTCAGAAGGCAGGCTGAGGCCTGATTTAAAAGAGCGCGATATGGCAATTTAAGCCTTGTCATGTAGGCAAAAGGGAACAGGGAAGCTAGAAAGGTTTCTTTTTTTTTTTTTTTTTTTTTTGAGTTGGAGTCTCGCTCTGTCACCAGGCTGGGGTGCAGTGGTACAATCTCGGCTCACTGCAACTTCTACCTCCCAGGTTCAGGCGATTCTTCTGCTTCAGCCTCCCGAGTAGCTGGGACTACGAGCATGAGCCACCATGCCCAGTTAATTTTTGTATTTTCAGTAGAGACGGGGTTTCACCATGTTGGCCAGGATGGTCTCGATCTCTTGACCTCGTGATCCACCTGCCTCAGCCTCCCAAAAGTGCTGGGATTATAGGGATGAGCCACTGCACCCGGCCAGTTTTGTTTTTTAATTTTATTTAAAACAATAAAAAAATTAACTGCTCTACACATTCAGAGAAATTCTCTAGTAACGAATTACAGAAATGATCCCTGAAAGTACAGTCTAAAGGTTTCTTCTTATTAATAATATTAATTTTTTCCCAAGGCAATACATGTTTAAATTTTTAAAAAGACATAATACAGCCTGGGTGCAGTGGCTCACGCCTGTAATCCCAGCACTTTGGGAGGCCAAGGCGGGCAGATCACGAGGTCAGGAGACTGAGACCAGCCTGGCCAACATGGTGAAACCCCGCCTCTACTAAAAATACAAAAAAATAACTAGCTGGGCATGGTGGTGGGCCCCTGTAATCCCAGCTACTCTGGAGGCTGAGGCAGGAGAATCATTTGAACCTGGGAGGCGGAGGTTGTAGTGAGCCAAGATCGCACCATTGCACTCAGGCCTGGGCAACAAGGCAAGACTTGTCTCAAAAAAAAAAAAAAAAAAAAAAAAAAAAAAAAAGACAAAGACATAATACTAACAGGCTTTATAAGCATTTCCCTGCTCCACCTGTCTCCCATTCTGTGGACCAGACAGCTGTCCTCAAGCTTTCTAGCTTTACCTACCTAAACAGCCATATTTCTAAACAATGTTCTATAGAGGAATTTTTGACTTGGGCAATTTTATTTTATATTTGTTTATTTTTTGAGACAGAGTCTCACTGTGTCACCCAGGATGGAGTGCAGTGGGGTGATCTCAGGTCACTGCAACATCTGCCTCCCGGGTTCAAGTGATTCTTGTGTCTCAGCCTCCCAAATAGCTGGGATTACAGACGTTCACCACCATGTCTGGTTAACTTTCATATTTTTAGTAGAGATGGGGTTTCACCATGTTGGGCAGGCTGGTTTCAAACTCCTGGCCTCATGTGATCTGCCCGCCTTGGCCTCCCAAAGTGCTGGGATTACAGGCATGAGCCACCGTGCCCGGCCTGATTTAGTAACTTTAGATATTGACTTCCCATCATAGCAGATGAGGATTTGTTCTACCATGGCCCATCCTCTTTGTTATTTGGATGCCTTTTTCGGTCTTCTCTGTGGGCCTAGGATACTGATATTTCACATTATGTATCTTAGTGGGCACACAGTGGAGACTCATGTCCTTCTGTTCTAGGACATGTTCTTGTATTGTTTCTTTGATAAATGTGTCTGTTTTCTCTCCTTTCTGGATGTCATATTAATCGAACCTCCTGAAGTGATCCTTTAAAAAAATTTTTCGGCCAGGTGCAGTGGCTCACACCTGTAATCCTAGCACTTTGGGAGGCTGAAGCAGACAGATCACGAGGTCAGGAGATCAAGACCATCCTGGCCAACATGGTGAAACCCAGTCTCTACTAAAAATACAAAAGTTAGCTGGGCATGGTGGCATGTGCTTGTAATCCCAGCTACTTGGGAGGCTGAGGCAGGAGAATCGCTTGAACCAGGGAGTCAGAGATTGCAGTGAGCCGAGATTGCGCCACTGCACTCCAGCCTGGGGACAGAGTGAGACTCCGTCTCAAAAAAAAAAATTTTTTTTTTTCTCCTATTTTATATCTCTGCTTTCCATACTTTTCTTTTTTCCCCCCAGACAGGTTCTCGCTCTGTTGCCCAGGCTGGAGTACAGTGGCATGATCAGAGTTCACTGCAACCTCAACTTCCTGGGCTCCAGCGATCCACCCGCCTCAGTATACCAAAGTGCTAGGATTACAGGTGTGAGCCACTGCACCCGGCCTGTCTTGTATAAATCTACTAAAATCTCTTCTCTCATTTGCTTTGTCCTTCTGGTTTTTTTGGTATTTGTTTCTTCCTTTGAGACAGAGTCTCACTCTGTTGCCCAGGCTGGAGTGCAGTGGCGCCATCATGGCTCACTGCAGCCTTGACCTCTTGGGCTCAAGCAATCCTCCTGCTTCAGCCTCCCGAGTAGCTAGGACTACAGGCATGCGCCACCATGCCTAGCTAATTTTTTAATTTTTTGTAAAAACAGTGTCTCATCACGTTGCCAGGCTGGTCTCAAACTCCTTGGACTCAAGTGATCCTCCCACGTTGGCCTCTCAAAGTGTCAGTATTAACAGGTGTGAAACACTGTGCCTGGTCCTTCTGGGTTATTAGCCTTTTAAAAATTCAAAGCCAAGCTGGGAATGGTGGTGTGCACCTGTAGTCCCAGCTACAGAGGAGGCCCAGGCAGGTGGATGACTTGAGCCCAGGAGTTTAGCCTGGACAGAATAGTGAGATCCCACCTCAAAAAAAGAAAAAGAAGAGTGAGAGTGAGAGAGAGAGAGAGAGAGAGAGACGGAGGGGAGGGGAAGGGAAGGGAGGGGAGGGGAAAGGGAAAGGAAGGGGAAGGGAAAGGAAAGAGAGACAGGGAGGGAAGGAAGGAAGGGGAAGGGAAAGGAAAGAGACAGGGAGGGAAGGAAGGAAGGAAGGCAGGCAGGCAGGCAGGCGGGCAGGCAAGTGAGGCTAGGTAACATGGAAAAACCCCATCTCTACTAAAAATACAAAAATTAGCTGGGTGTGGTGTTGCATACCTGTAGTCCCAGTTACTTGAGAGGTAAGGTGGGAGGATCGCTTGAGCCCCAAAGGTGGAGTGTGCAGTGAGCCCAGATTGCACCACTGCACTCCAGCCTGGGCAACACAGCGTGACCCTGTCTCAAAAGAAAAAAAAAGAAATTTTTTTTTTTTTTTTTTTGAGACTGAGTCTTGCTCTGTCGCTCAGACTGGAGTGCAGTGGCACTATCTCACCTCACTGCAACCTCTGCCTCCTGGGTTCAAGCAATTCTCCTGCCTCAGCCTCCTGAGTAGCTGGGATTACAGGTGCACGCCACCACCACACCCAGCTAATTTTTTGTATTTTTAGTAGAGATGAGGTTTCACCCTGTTAGTCAGGCTGTTCTCGAACTCCTGACCTCGTGATCCACCCACCTCGGCCTCCCAAAGTGCTGGGATTACAAGCGTGAGCCACCATGCCCAGCCCAAGATAAGAAAATTTTTTATGGTTACCTTAGAAAATGGGAGAAAAGGCTGCGTGCAGCGGCTCACGCCTGTGTTCTCAGCACTTTGGGAAGCCCAGGTGGGCAGATCACAAGGTCAGGAGTTTGAGACCAGCCTGGCCAACATGATGAAACCCTGTCTCTACTAAAAGTACAAAAATTAGCTGGGCATGGTGGCAGACACCTGTAATCCCAGCTACTCAGAAGACTGAGGCAGGAGAATCACTTGAACCCAGGAGGCAGAGGTTGCAGTGAGCCAAGATCGCACCATTATACTCCAGCCTGGGCGACAGAACAAGACTCCATCTCAAAAAAAAAAAAAAAAGGCCGGGTGCGATGGCTCACACCTGTAATCCCAGCACTTTGGGAGGCTGAGGCAGGCAGATCACAAGGTCAAGAAATCGGGACCATCCTGGCCAACATGGTAAAACAGCATCTCTACTAAAAATACAAAAATTAGCTGGGCCTGGTTGTACTTGCCTGTAGTCCCAGCCACTCAGGAGGCTGAGGCAGAAGAATTGCTTGAACCCGGGAGGCGGAGGATGCAGTGAGCCGAGATCGCGCCACCACACTCCAGCCTGGCGAGAGAGCGAGACTCCATCTCACAAAAATAAAAAATAATTTAAAATAAATAAATAAATAAGAAAATGGGAGAAAAGCCGGGCGCAGTGGCTTACACCTGTAATCCCAGCACTTTGGGAGGCTGAGTTGGGCAGATCACTTGAGGTCAGCCTGGCCAACATAGTGAAACCCTGTCTCTACTACTTGGGAGGCTAGGGTGAAAGAATCGCTTGAATCTGAGAGGGAGGTTGCAGTGAGCCAAGATCATGCCCCTGCAGTCCAGCCTGGGTGACTGAGTGAGACTCCATCTAAAAAGAAAAGAAAAGAAAAAATAAAATGGGAGAAAGAAGTGAGATGCTCTTACGGTACTCCACTATTTAAACCAAAAGTTCATTGTAAGAGAGTTAAGGATTTCGTCTTTTTATTTATTTATTTATTATTTATTTATTTATTTTTTGAGACAGAGTCTTACTTTTGTCATCCAGGCTGGAGTGCACTAGCGCGATCTTGGCTCACTGCAACCTCCGCCTCCCGGGTTCAAGCGATTCTCCTGCCTCAGCTTCCTGAGTAACTTGGACTATAGGCGCATGCCACCACGCTCAGCTAATTTTTTTATTTTTAGTAGAGGCGGAGTTTTACCATGTTGGCCAGGCTGGTCTTGAACTCCTGACATCAAGCGATCCACCGGATCTTTTAAGGCACTAAAACATTGGTGCCTTAATACAAAGGGCTGGAAGAGGTGGAAAATGGAGGCATGCAAAGTTGGTTTCAAGCTATTGCAAAATCCAAACAAATCATAATGACAGGCTGAATTAGGGTGTTATCCAGAGGGACAGCAAGAGTGCATGAAAACGCTTTTTCTTCCCCACACAGTGCTATGAATGTGTGACCAAGCGCAGAGGATTAGGTTGAGCGTCAAAAGTGATGTTAAGTCTTTTAGTGTGGTTGACTGGGATGGTGAAGCCACTAAAAGAGGGAACACAGAAGTTTTTTGTGGACTTTGGGACACTTACATTTAGGGGAATCAAAGGGACTGAAAGAGAACTGGGATGGAGGAGAACTAGAGGATGGTGTGGTGTTTCCCAAGACATCCCCTGATCTTGCTATCCCAGCATCTCCTAGACCTTCCCAAGATCCAGCAACTAAAAGTATAACACTAGTCACAAGAAGGCTAAGGTTGGCCTATGTTCTAATTGGGGGTGATGTGGGGGTAAGATGGGGAGTATAAAGGAACACAATCACAAACTAAAGCTTATATACTAACACTTTTTTGGGAAGTTCAATGTCAAGGAAATTGGAGTGAGCAGGAAAGGGAAGTGAGGCAGGAAGGAAGACAGCAAATACAAGAGAGAACATGAAGATGTGATACCAAGCTGGCCATACCTGTGTTAAATATTTTGAATATCCCACCCAGCAGCGTACTTATCATTGGCTGAAATTATGTTATATTGTTTTTAATAAAAATAATAGATATTGTCTGTTTGCCCACGAAAAAATAAACTACATGAGGACAGGGACTTTGTTAAATGTTGTCTCTCCGGGACTCAGAATATATCTGGCGCTAATAGGTGATGAATAACATCTCTTGAATGAATCACATTAAAGAGTAATATTTTTCTAAATAAAACACATTCCATGTAATGTAGTACTTTATGTTATTTGTGCAGAGTGGTTTCTGTTCCTCATTTTTTATCCTCCAATTTCCTAATCACGCCCAGGGCCTACTTGCACATAAGGAATGAGAACCATAATGATAGTTTCATGTTACAGAGTCTTCTACCTGCAGGGCTATCATCTAATACTCAAGGACCCAGCAAGGCTTTGAAATCCTTGCTTTTCCTTATCTTAGCTGATCAAATAGGTAGTTAAGGCATCTGTATGGGGAAAGGGAGATTTATCTTCTGCCCTGAGCATTCTCGCAGGGGCTGAGGACAAAGGGTATAATTTATCCTGCTTATACTAGGTATATATTTATGATTTTGTTTTTTGAAGGAAACAGTTTTCTTTTCACTGTGCATTTTGCTTTAAGAAGTAGTCAAATAAGGTTTTTTTGTTTGTTTGTTTGTTTTAGAGACAGAGTTTCACTCTGTTGCCCAGGCTGGAGTGCAGTGGTGTAATCCTGCAATCTCTGCTCACTGCAGCTTCCACCTCCTAGGCTCAGGTGATCATGCCTCAGCTTCCCCAGTAGCTGGGACTACAGGCAAGTGCCACCACACCCAGCTAGTTTTTTGTATTTTTTGTTGAGACTAGGTTTCACCATTTTGCCTAGGATGGTCTCAAACTCCTGACTTCAAGTGATCCGCCCACCATGGCCTCCCAATATGCTGGGATTATAGGCGCGAGCCGCTGTGCCCAACCCAAATAAGTTTTTTGTTTTTTTTTTTCCTTAAGACGGAGTCTCGCCCTGTTGCCTAGGCTGGAGTGCAGTGGCACGATCTTGGCTCACTGCAGCCTCCGCCTCCCAGGTTCAAGTGATTCTCCTGCCTCAGCCTTCTGAGTAGCTAGTACTACAGGCATGCGGCACCATGCCTGGCTAATTTTTGTATTTTTAGTAGAGACGGGATTCAGCCATGTTGGCTAGGCCGTTCTCGAACTCATGACCTCAGGTGATCCACCCACCTTGGCCTCCCAAAGTGCTGGGATTACAGGTGAGAGCCACCACGCCCAGCCAAGTTTTTTATGTATTTTTTTTAATGCAGGAAAAGATTTGTGGGAAAAAAAAATTATTACATGCTACAAGCTTAAGTGAGAAATGACTATCAAAAGTAGTAAATTTTGTATTACAAATCAACAACTATCACGTATCAACTTTTGATATTTAAATTCAAAGGTAGGAAAATGTTAATTAATGATTGAGACTATAATCTTCTTAATGTTCCTTTTATCATCTACTCTCAAACCTAGGAGTAAATTTCACTTCATTAGCCTCATAGCAATCATCTGTAATCATCTGATTACAAATGTACTCAAGCTGCAGGCTTTCACTGTGACTCTGTATTTTATATCCTTCATCATCAAAACATGTTTTTAAAAATGGGAGAAAACATGGCTTTGTTGCAATGTGTTATTATTACTGCATACATAATACGTTCCTGGCAATCATCAGAGCCATCTTTATAATGCTTGGCTTATCTCAGGACACCGTGCTATCTAGCAAAAAAATTTTAACCTAATGCTTAGGAAATTAAATCCAACTTTTTTTTTTTTTTTTTTTTTTTTTGCGACAGAGTCTCACTCTGTCGCCCAGGCTGGAGTCCAGTGGCACGATCTTGGCTCACTGCAAACTCCGCCCCCAGTGTTCAAGTAATTCTCCTGCCTCAGCCTCCCAAGTAGCTGGGATTACAGGCGCCCACCACCACACCCAGCTAATCTTTGTATTTTTAGTAGAGACGGGGTTTCACCATGTTGGCCAGGCTGCTCTCCAACTCCTGTCCTTAGGTGATCCACCCACCTCAGCCTCCCAAAGTGCTAGGATTACAGGTGTTAGCCACTCTACCTGGACAGATCCAACTCTTACTAAATACTTCTCTAGGATATGAGATCAGAGAGTCAAATAATATGTAAATCCAGAAACAAGTAGGCAATGAGTAGGGATATTGGTATGATTAGGACTCATTGGTGTTTGAGTCTGAGGCAAAAAGTTCCAGAAGGCCTACAAAAGAAAACAGAAGCCTTTCATATTTCTTTCATAGCTCAAATAGTTTTGTATTGTTGTGTCACATACATCAGTTAGAGATCATATGATAAAAAAGAACAGGCCGGGCCATCTCAAAAAAAAAAAAAGAAAAAAAGAAAAAATCCTAAAAATACCACATTAGTCTGCTAGTCTTTTTTTTTTTTTTTTTTTTTTTGAGATGGAGTTTTGCTCTGTTGCCCAGGCTGGAGTGCAGTGGTGCAATCTCAGTTCACTGCAACCTCCGCCTCCCAGTTTCAAGCAATTCTTCTGCCTCAGCCTCCTGAGTAGCTGGCATTACAGGTGCGCTACCACACCCAGTTAATTTTTGTATTTTTAGTAGAGACGAGGTTTCGCCATGTTGGCCAGGCTGGTCTCGAACTCCTGACCATAGGTGATCCTCCCACCTTGGCCTCCCAAAGTGCTGGGATTATAGGCGTGAGCCAAGCGCCCGGCCTTGGTAGTCTTATTTCACATAAATTCATATCAACTTCACAACAACTCTTTTAAATATTAAATAAAAGAAATCTACATTTTTTTGCCTATAATTTTCTTCTTTTTTGTTTTGAGACAGGATCTGACTCTGTCGCCCAGACCGGAGTGCAGTGGAGAGATCTGGGCTCACTGCAACCTCCGCCTCCTGGGCTCAAGCAATCCTCCCGCCTCATCCCCCAAGTACCTGGGAGTAAAGGCATGAGCCACCATGCCCTGCTAATTTTTGTATTTTTTTTGTAGAGATGGGGTTTCACTATGTTGCCCGGGCTGGTCTCAAACTCCTGAGCTCAAGTGATCCATCGGCCTCGGCCTCCCTAAGTGTTATGATTACAGGCGTGAGCCACTGCGCCCAGCCTGAGTATAGTTTTCATCTATTGCATTTAAACTTTCTTAATTCTACCTCCTGGCTGGTGTACATTCCTAGTCCTATCATTAATTTTTCTTTTTTTCAAGGTTCATTTTCAACAATTAAAGGGCTCAGCAAACATATCCTTTTTTGGGCTGGACGCAGTGACTCACACCTGTAATCCCAGCACTTTGGGAAGCCGAGGTGGGTGGATCACTTGAGGTCAGGAGTACGAGACTAGCCTGGCCAACATGGCGAAACCTCGTCTCTACTAAAAATACAAAAATTAGCTGGGTGTGGTAGCACACCTGTAATGCCAGCTACTCAGGAGGCTGAGGTAGGAGAATCGCTTGAAACTGGGAGGCGGAGGTTGCAGGGAGCCGAGACTGTGCCACTGCACTCCATCCAGCCTGGGCAACAAAGGGAGACTCTGTCTCAAAAAAACAAAAAAGGCCAGGCGTGGTGGCTCATTCCTGTAATCCCAGCACTTTGGGAGGCTGAGACAGGTGAATCACCTGAGGTCAGGAGTTCGAGACCAGTCTGACCAATATGATGAAATGCTACTGAAAATACAAAAATTAGCTGGGCGTGGTGGCATGCACCTGTAATCCCAGCTACTCGGGAGGCTGAGACAGGAGAATCACTTGAACCTGGGAGGTGGAGGGTGCAGTGAGCTGAGATCACACCATTGTACTCCAGCCTGGGCAACAAGAGTGAAACTCTGTCTCAAAAGAAAAAAACAAAAAATAAAAAAAACCCCAACATATCCTTTTTTGTCATCCTTCCTGTAATCTCACAAAGTAAGGGCTATAGGTAGAGGAAGAGTTGGAACTTCAACTTATAATTCCTGAATGCCTACACTGTGCTATCTTACTTTTATTGTTACTTAATTTTCATAAAACCCCTGAACAAGAGACATTGTCACTTGATGAGTAATTTGGAGTTTAGAGGAAAATAAAATACCTTGCTCAAAATCACATATCTAGCTTTGAGTAATAGTGCTTATTAAAACATCTGCTTTGGGCCTGCTGTGATGGCTCATATCTGTAATCGCATCACCTTGGGTGGCCAAAGAGGGAGGATCGCTTGAGCTCAGGAGTTTGAGACCAACCTGAGCAACATAGTGAGACCTCATCTCTATTTAAAAACAAATTTTTTAATTAAAAACAAGTGTTCATGATATCATTTTTTTCTACCTTTTTTCTACTGTTTCCACACTAAAAAGATTATAAAAGTAAGTAGCCTGACAAACAGAATTAGAATAAAATAGGTGCAAGGAGAGAGCAGAAAAAACAGTGTAATTGGTTGAATTTAGCTTAGCAATAACTTTCTCAGCTCTTAATTTATGTATATTTAGAACCAATCTTGTAGTACATGCTCCAAATCAGCTACATATGAATTGGCAAATAGGTATTTTAAAATCTTTTTTTCTTTTTTTCTTTTTGCCTGAGACGGAGTCTTGCTCTGTTGCCCAGGCTGGGGAGCAGTGGCACAATCTCGCTCACTGCAACCTCTGCCTCCTGGGTTCAAGGGATTCCTGTGCCTCAGCCTCCTGAGTGGCTGGGACTACAGGTGTGCACCACCACGCCCAGCTAATTTTTGCATTTTTAGTAGAGACGGGTTTTCACCACGTTGGCCAGGCTGATCTCGAACTCCTGACCTCAAGTGATCTGCCCACCTTGGCCTCTCAAAGTGTTGGGATTAAAGGCGTGAGCCACCTTGCCCAGCATAAAATCTTAATTAAGAAAGAAGTGAACTTCTTTTCACAGAACAAGGATCCCAAGCTGCTCCTTTTGGCCCTGGCCTGGTGCAGTGGCTCACCCCTGTAATCCCAGCACTTTGGGAGGCCAAGGCGGGTGGATCACCTGAGGTAGGGAGTTCGAGACCAGCCTGACCAACATGGAGAAACCGTCTCTACTAAAAATACAAAATTAGCTGGGCGTGGTGGCACATGCCTATAATCCCAGCTACTTGGGAGGCTGAGGCAGGAGAATTGCTTGAACCTGGGAGGTGGAGGTTGCAGTGAGTGGAGATCGTGCCATTGCACTCCAGCCTGGGCAACAAGAGCAAAATTCCATCAAAAACAAAACAAAACAAAAAAAACCACCACAAAAATAAAGTATCAAGACCATATTTTCAGGGATCATTTCTATAGTTCATTCATTACTAGAGAAGTTTCTCTGAACATGCAGGGCACCAGAAACCATGAGGAAGAGGCACAGCATTCTCTTCTGAGCCTGAAGCCAGCTCTTCTTGCTTCACTGCCATTTACCCTTCATGATCATTCTCTTCCTGCAGGAGAGTAAGAAAGAAAGGATGCAGTCTGAGTGGTTCCTGTCTAAAAAATAATAAAATAAAATAAAAGTATGGTCCTAATTCTTATTTTTTATTTATTTTTTTGAGACGGAGTCTCTCTCTTGTTGCCCAGGCTGGAGTGCAATGACGCAATCTTGGCTCACTGCAACCTCTGCCTCCAGGGTTCAAGTGATTCTCCTGTCTCAGCCTCCCAAGTAGCTGGGATTACAGGAGCCTGCCACCACGCCCGGCTAAGTTTTGTATTTTTAGTAGAGACAGGCTTTCACCATGTTGGTCAGGCTGGCCTTGAACTCCTGACCTCAGGTGATCCACCCACCTTGGCCTCCTAAAGTGCTGGAATTCTGGCCTCTAATTCTTAAATAGAAGACCCAGACACTGGTTTGTTAGATAGTCTGGACTTCTTTTTTTCTCCTCTTAACTCCATTTAGTGTAGCTATTTTACTATTTGTTCACTCTTTTAGCTTCAAAGTGGCAGGAAGAAAAAAAAAAAAGAAAGTGGCATGAAGAGAACATACAGCTTAAACCAATCAATTCACCACTTTTGGCAGCTCTGTGAAAAGGTTTTCTGGAGGTGGGTGGGATTTTTGATTAACATAATTATCGGTTTCAGAGCTAGCCCTGCCTCTTCGTCAACTTTCATCTTTCTAAACTAAAAAGGGTAATAGTAAAGTGCATCTTAAAACTGAAGGAATTAAAACAGCACCACCTTTTATCTTTAGAAGAGCAGTTTGGCACACTGACTGGTATAAACCAGCTGGCACCCTTCACAGGATGTTCTCACCACCACCCACCCTCTGGTTTCAAAGGCAGTCTTGTTGACATTTTCGGAAACTCTAGAGCTGGTGGCTTCCAGAAGTACTCCTTACATAGTAGAGGCATGCATACATGCCTATGAGTGGGCCTTACATGTATTGGGAAACCTTCAAGAGGCCCTGGGATTCCAGATTTGGGCAAAAGAATATGGTGCTTAAGATTGGAGCCAGAGACTTCAAAAAGAGAGTATTAGGTCAGGGTTTTAAGGACTAGCCAGTGGAATGAGGCAGAAAGTTAGAGAGCCAGGCTGGAATGGAGTTTGAGGGTGAGACAGCCAGGCTGGAATGGAGTGTGAGGTTAGGGCTGTTCCTTTTAAATGTATTTTAACAGAGAGGGATTATCGAGCCAAGATTGGACCACTGCATTCCAGCCTGAGCTATGGAGCAAGACCCTGCCACAACAACAAACAAAAAAAAAAAGAGGGGAAAATAGGATTAGTTTGTACATCTTGTATGCTTATACTGACTCACTCCCACAAATATAAGACTGTCAACCTAAAGAAACTGAGGCAAAAATTAATATAAGTAGAGTTTATTTAGGTCAAATTTGAGGACTGCAACCTGGGAGACACAGATTCAAGTTGCCTTGAATATATGCTCTGATTAGCAGCATATATTCAGGGGGGTTTTAAAGAGTGGGGCAGTTCTTACATTGGTTCATTCAAATAACATAAGCTATTGATTGGCAATACACTGTTCCTTGTACCACAAATTCCAGGAACATGAGGATAATGGGTGAGGGTCCTACTTTTTTAGGTAATTTATCAGCTAGTCTGGCAACTACAGGGAAAGAAAGAATAAAATATCTTTATCATATATATGTATATATACGATACATATATGTATATATGATATATATACATATACACATGATATATATATATATACATGTATATATATATCGCTGTGCCAAGCCTCACTCTGTCATCGCTGTGACAGAGCCTCGCGATGACAGAGCCTCACTCTGCTGCCCAGGCTGGAGTGCAGTGGTGCGATCTTGACTCACTGCAAGCTCTGCCTCCTTGGTTCAAACGGATTCTCCTGCCTCAGCCGCCCGAGTAGCTGGGATTACAGGAATGCGCCACCATGCCCGGCTAATTTTTGTATTTTTAGTAGAGACGGGGTTTTACCATGTTGGTCAGGCTGGTCTCAGAACTCCTGGCCTCAAGTGATCCATGTGCCTCGCTTCCCAAAGTGCTGGGATCATAGGCGTGAGCCGCCACACCCGGACAGAATAAAACGTCTTTAAACAGTTGCCCCTGGGTATTGAAACAGCCTTTGCAAAATTACAACCGACGAAATTATACCTGAGGAAATTATGACAGTGAAATAAATCAGACCTAATTGACTCCATCTTGCTTCTAGCCTTTAAGCTGTCCTTGTTCATTCCTGCACGTAGGCCAAGCTAACTTTGGGAAGGAATTCAGTTCATGGTTTGACTATGAAACAAAATTCATGACATGGCCAGGCGCGGTGGCTCATGCCTGTAATCCCAGCACTTTGGAAGGATGAGGCAGGCAGATTATTTCTTTTTTTTTTTTTTTTTATTTCTGAAGTATTTATTGATCATTCTTGGGTGTTTCTCGGAGAGGGGGATATGGCAGGATCATAGGATAATAGTGGAGAGAAGGTCAGGAGATAAACACATGAACAAAGGTCTCTGGTTTTCCTAGGCAGAGGACCCTGCGGCCTTCTGCAGTGTTTGTGCCCCTGAGTACTTGAGATTAGGGAGTGGTGATGACTCTTAAAGAGCATGCTGCCTTCAAGCATCTGTTTAACAAAGCACATCTTGCACCACCCTTAATCCATTTAACCCTGAGTTGACACAGCACATGTTTCAGAGAGCAGGGGGCTGGGGGAAAGGCCATAGATCAACAGCATCCCAAGGCAGAAGAATTTCTCCTAGTCAGAACAAAATGGAGTCTCCTATGCCCACCCCTTTCTACACAGACACAGCAACAATCTGATCTCTCCTTCCTTTCCCCACACTTCCTCCCCTTCTCTTCAACAAAACCGCCATCGTCCTCATGGCCCGCTCCCGATGGTCGCTGTCTCTTCGGAGCTGTTGGGTACACCTCCCAGACAGGGCAGCCGGGCAGAGGCGCTCCTCACCTCCCAGACAGGGCGGCTGGGCAGAGGCGCCCCTCGCTTCCCAGACGGGGCCGCCCGGGCAGAGGCGCTCCTCTCCTCCCAGACGGGGCGGCCGGGCAGAGGCGCTCCTCACTTCCCCGACGGGGCCGCCCGGGCAGAGGCGCTCCTCGCTTCCCAGACGGGGCCGCCCGGGCAGAGGCGCTCCTCAGTTCCTCCCAGACCGGGTGGCAGCCGGGCAGAGGCGCTCCTCACCTCCCAGGCAGGGCGGCCGGGCAGAGGCGCTCCTCACTTCCCAGACTGGGCGGCCGGGCAGAGGCGCTCCTCACCTCCTAGACGGGGCGACCAGGCAGAGGCGCTCCTCACTTCCCAGACGGTGTGGCGGCCGGGCAGAGGTGCTCCTCCCTTCCCAGATGGGGCAGCCAGGCAGAGGCGCTCCTCACTTCCTCCCAGACGGGGTGGCGGCCAGGCAGAGGCGCTCCTCACTTCCCAGAGGGGGCGGCCGGGCAGAGGCGCTCCTCACTTCCTCCCAGATGGGGTGGCAGCCGGGCAGAGGTGCTCCTCACCTCCCAGACGGGGCGGCCGGGCAGAGGTGCTCCACATCTCCCAGACGGGGCGGCCGGGCAGAGGTGCTCCTCATCTCCCAGACGGGGCAGCCGGGCAGAGGTGCTCCTCACTTCCTCCCAGACGGGGTGACGGCCGGGCGGAGGCACTCCTCACCTCCCAGACGGGGCGGCCGGGCAGAGGCGCTCCTCACCTCCCAGACGGGGCGGCCGGGCAGAGGTGCTCCTCACTTCCTCCCAGACGGGGTGGCAGCCGGGCAGAGGCGCTCCTCACCTCCCAGACGGAGTGGTCAGGCAGAGGCGCTCCTCACTTCCCATATGGGGTGGCGGCCGGGCAGAGGCGCTCCTCACTTCCCAGATGGGGCAGCCGGGCAGAGGTGCTCCTCACTTCCTCCCAGACGGGGTGGCAGCCGGGCAGAGGCGCTCCTCACCTCCCAGACGGGGTGGCCGGGCAGAGGCGCTCCTCCCTTCCCAGACGGAGTGGCCAGGCAGAGGCGCTCCTCACCTCCCAGAGTGGGCGGCCGGGCAGAGGTGCTCCTCACTTCCTCCCAGACGGGGTGGCGGCCAGGCAGAGGTGCTCCTCACCTCCAAGACGGGGCGGCCGGGCAGAGGCACTCCTCACCTCCCAGAGTGGGCGGCCGGGCAGAGGCGCTCCTCACTTCCCAGAGTGGGCGGCCGGGCAGAGGCGCTCCTCACTTCCCAGAGTGGGCGGCCGGGCAGAGGCGCTCCTCACTTCCCATAGGGGGTGGCAGCTGGGCAGAGGCGCTCCTCACTTCCCAGACGGGGCAGCTGGGCAGAGGTGCTCCTCACTTCCTCTCAGACGGGGTGGCGGCCAGGCAGAGGCGCTCCTCACCTCCCAGACGGGGCGGCCGGGCAGAGGCACTCCTCACCTCCCAGACGGGGCGGCTGGGCAGAGGCGCTCCTCACCTCCCAGAAGGGGCGGCTGGGCAGAGGCGCTCCTCACTTCCCATATGGGGTGGCAGCCGGGCAGAGGCGCTCCTCACTTCCCAGACGGGGTGGTGGCCAGGCAGAGGCGCTCCTCACTTCCCAGATAGGGCAACAGGGCAGAGGCGCTCCTCACTTCCTCCCAGACGGGGCAGCCGGGCAGAGGCGCTCCTCACTTCCTCCCAGACGGGGTGGCAGCCGGGCAGAGGCGCTCCTCACATCCCAGATGATGGGCGGCCGGGCAGAGGCGCTCCTCACCTCCCAGATAGGGCGGCCGGGCAGAGGGGCTCCTCACATCCCAGACGATGGGCGGCCAGGCAGAGACGCTCCTCACTTCCTAGACGGGGTGGCGGTGGGGCAGAGGCTGTAATCTTAGCACTTTAAGAGGCCAAGGCAGGAGGCTGGTAGGTGGAGGTTGCAGAGAGCCGAGATCACACCACTGCACTCCAGCCTGAGCACCATTGAGCATTGAGTTAGCGAGACTCCGTCTGCAATCCCAGCACCTCGGGAGGCCGAGGCAGGCAGATCACTCGAGGCCAGGAGCTGGAGACCAGCCCGGTCAACACGGTGAAACCCCATCTCCACCAAAAATACAAAAACCATTCAGGCGTGGCGGCGCGCGACTGCAATCCCAGGCACTCGGCAGGCCGAGGCAGGAGAGTCACAGGAGCCCGAGGCAGGGAGGTTGCAGCGAGCCGAGATCCCGGCAGTACAGTCCAGCTTCGGCAACAGAGGGAGACCGAAAAAAGAAGGAGAGGGAGACCGAAAAGAGGGAGAGGGAGAGGGAGAGGGAGAGGGAGAGGGAGAGGGAGAGGGAGAGCAGATTATTTCAGGTCAGGAGTTCAAGACTAGCCTGGCCAACATGGTGAAACCCTGTCTCTACTAAAAATACAAAAATTATCTGGGCATGGTGGCAGGCACCTGTAATGCCAGCTGCTCAGGAGGCTGAGGCAGGAGAATCACCTGAACCCGGGAGGTGGACATTGCAGTGAGCCAAGATCACACCACTGCACTCTAGCCTGAGTGACAGAGAAAGATTCTGTCTCAAAAAATGAAATAAAATAAACTGATAACAGCCCTTTCCCATAAAGACCCCCTTCTTGCCTGGGGACCAGTCTGCCTTTGCAGGACTAACAAATTAGCTACGAGATTAGAAATTACAGGGCCAGGCAGGGTGGCTCACACCTGTAATCTCAGCACTTTGGGAGGCCAAGGCGGGTGGATCACCTGAGGTCGGGAGTTCAAGATCAGCCTGACAAACATGGACAAACCCCCTCTCTACTAAAAATACAAAATTAGCCAGGCTTGGTGGCGGGCGCCTGTAATCCCAACTACTCAGGAGGCCGAGGCAGGAGAATCCTTGAACCCGGGGGCCGGAGGTTGCGGAGAGCTGAAATCATGCCATTGCACTCCAGCCTGGGCAACAAGAGCAAAACTCCGTCTCAAAAAAAAAAAAAAAAAAAAGATTAGAAATTAGTTTACGGGTCATGCAACCATGCAACCTCCGGCTCCTCTGAACCTCCTCAAATTGCTCCTGGGGATAACATCACTTTTGTAAAACCTAAGATCAGTGCTTGAGATATTTGCAGACCTTGCACTCAATGGATCAACTGACACCACCCAGACCCAGACCAGTAATCTGGCTCAACCAGTTCTGCCATCCCACCCAGGAACAGAAAACAGCAAGAAAAACACACTTTGACCCCCTATGATTCCATCCCCATTCTGACCAATCAGTACTTCCCCCTTCCCAAGCCCCTACTTGTCAAATTGTCTTTAAAAACTCTGATCAAGCTCAAGGATACTGATTTGAGTAATAATACTTGTCTCCCACACAGCCGGTTCTATGTGAATTACTCTTTCTCCATGCAATTCCCCTGTCTTGATAAATCACCTCTGTCTAGGCAGCGGGGAAGGTGAATCCACCGGGCAGTTACAGCGTGGGTTGGTGTGGGTGGGGGATGACTGAGGTCTCAAAGTCATGTCTCTGTAAGCCTAACAAGTTTTGCATACTTCACATAGCTTAGGCTGCTCTGAGTTGCTTTTCCTTCTCTTTTTTTGAGATGGAGTCTCGCTGTTGCCCAGGATGGAGTGCTGTGATCATTAACTCACTGCAGCCTTGAACTCCTGGGATCAAGTAATGCTCCTGCCTCAGCCTCCCAAAGTGCTGGGATTACAGGCATGAGCAACCGCGTCCAGCCAAAATTCTGCTTTAGACTGCAGCTTCAGCTCATGCCTGAGTTCCAGCCTGCCTTTCCTGATGGCTTGCTCTACCGATTTTAGACTTACCTAGGGAGCTGCCACAACTGTATGTCAACTCCTTGCCAAAAAAAACCTTAATATATGTCTCCTATTGATTTTATTTTCCTGATGGAGCCCTGATACAGTGATTGAGCATGAGAACTTGCAAGCAGTATGACATACAATTTGTTTTTTTTGTTTTTTTTTTTGAGACAGGGTCTTGCTATGTTGCTCAGGCTGGTCTTGAACTTCTTTCTGGGCTCAAGTGATCCTCTTGCTTCAGCTTCCCAAGTAGCTGGGATTACAAGGGTGCATCACTGCACCCAGCTCATTAGTTATTTATTTAAGTATTGTGTATAATTTGGACTTCATGGCATATTTTAACAATATATATGAGTGTATGTGTGGGTATATATAATTTTTAATGGTAAATCGTTTCTTAATGACTTAAACCCTTAACGCTGCAATTTAAAACCATTTCTTTACATTTTTTTTCATGGTAGTATCAACCTAAAAGGAAGAAGTTGAGGCAAAAGTAACTTTTGAGGGGGCTAAGCTTGAGGACTGCATTTCAGGACACTTCCAAGTTGCCTTGAGTGCTCCAGAGAACAAAACAGAGAGAGGCTCAAGTTTTTGAAGAAAATAGGATGAATCAGGAGAAGGGACAATTAAAAAACTTGTTCATTAGGAATTCTCACTGGTTTACAGAAATAACATTGGCTAGTGATTGGCTATACACTGTTGAATTACAGGATGCATGGCATTCTATGGCTACTTGGCGTCAGTCTAGAGACTATATAACAAATGGTTTCAAGAGTAATTATTTAGTGCAAGGGAGAGTGAGACAAGAATGCTGTTACATTGCAAATGCCTCCCTGGGCCTGATAATTTAAAGGGGCTTGCATTCTGTTTTTTTTTTTTTTCTTTTGAGACAGAGTCTCGCTCTGTTGCCCAGGCTGGAGTACAGTGGTGCAGTCTTGGCTCACTGCAACCTCTGCCTCCCAGGTTCAAGCGATTCTCCTGCCTCAGCCTCTCCAGTAGCTGGGAATACAGGCACCCGCTACCACACCTGGCTAATTTTTGTATTTTTAGTACAGAGGGGATTTCACCATGTTGATCAGGCTGATCTCGAACTGCTGACCTCATGATCCACCCACCTCGGCCTCCCAAAGTGCTGGGATTACAGGCGTGAGCCACCGCGCCCAGCCAGGGCTTGCATTCTTCAGATAAAAAGTTGGTTTTTTTTTTTTTCTTCTAAGTAGCTCTTAAGTGACAAATTAAAGAATAGCATTCAGCCTATTTTTTTTCTACTTTAGATATAAGAACTCAAGTTTTCCTTCATATCAGCAATACATTATGCAAACCAGAGTATCTGAGACAAGCCTCATCAATTTAGGAAGTTTATTTTGCCAAGGATGTGTCCATGACAGCCTCCGGAGGTCCTGAGGACATGTGCCCCAGGTGTTCGGGGCACAGCTTGGTTTTATACATTTTAGGGAGACAAGACATCAATTAATATATGTAATGTACATTGGTTCAGTCTGGAAAGGTGGAATAACTTGAAGTAGGGAGGAAGTCCACAAGGAATTTCCTTGTGGCAAATTGTGATGAAGGAGGTAAGCAGTTGTTTTATCCTTGCAGCTACCTCATTGAGGAATAGAATGGGAGGCAGGTTTGCCCGATACAGTTCCCAGCTTGACTTTTCCTTTTGGCTTAGTGATTTTGGGGTCCTGAGATTATCTTCTTTTCACAGTTCTAACCACCTGAGCTAACTGGCCAATATCATTCTTTCATATCAGATACTAACTAAAACATTCGTGTTTTTTTCTTTGACTTCTCTCCCCACAAGATCTTCAAATTGCAGTTGTCATGTCCTAAATCACTGACCTCCAAATATGGTTTTGATCACATACTTCTCAAAAAAATTTTACCACTTACTCAATACATATATATTTTTACATATACATTGCAAAAACAGCCAGGCTTGGTGGCTCAAGCCTGTAATTCTGGCACTTTGGAGGCTGAGGTGGAAGGATCCACTTGAGGCCAGGAGTTTGAGACCAGCCTGGCCAACATAGTGAGACCCTGCCCCTATTAAAGAAAAAAAAAAAGGGGCCAGGCATGGTGGCTCACCTGAGATCGGGACTTCGAGACCAGCCTGACCAACATGGAGAAATTCCATCTCTACTCAAAATACAATTAGCCAGGCATGTGGTGAATGCCTGTAATCCCAGCTACTGGGGAGGCTGAGACAGGAGAATCGCTTGAATCCGGAAGGCAGAGGTTGTGGTGAGCCAGATCGCACCACTGCATTCCAGCCTGGGCAACAACAGCGAAACTCTGTCTCAAAACAAAACAAAAAACAAACAAAAGATTTTTTAAAACGCTTATATTGTTATACGTAAAAAATTTAAAAACACAGAAATGTAAAGAAAAATGTTGAGAATAAAAAGGACATACAAATAAGGGTTCTAATATTCTCTTCCTGCATCTCAAGAGTCGTTTCATTCATCTCACTTTGAGTTTACTTGGTTCTTTTTTTTGTTTAGTTTTGTTTTAGACAGGGTCTCACTCTGTCATCCAGGCTGGAGTGCAGTGTCGAGATGATGATTCATTGTAACCTCTGTCTCCTGGGCTGAAGCAATTCTCCCATCTCAGCCTCCCAAACTGCTGGGATTACAGGTGTGCACTACCATACCCAGCCTGAGTTCACTTCTTAAACTATTTCCCAACAGAGTACAAAGGTG
Source organism: Pongo abelii (assembly GCF_028885655.2). Lineage (NCBI taxonomy): Eukaryota > Metazoa > Chordata > Mammalia > Primates > Hominidae > Pongo > Pongo abelii. Next base: position 67,811,685 of record NC_072000.2, on the reverse strand, counting down.
ATTCACAGGTTCACACTGTTAAAGGTAGTAATGGTGCCTGTTTAAATATGTTTTTTAAATTCTCAACATAATAATTTTTTTTCTTTAAAATAGAACATTTTGGCCAGCTCAGTGGTTCACACCTGTAATCCCAGCACTTTGGGAAGCCAAGACAGGTGGATCTCTTGAGGCCAGGAGCTCAAGACCAGCCTGGCCAACATAGCAAAACCCAGTCTCTACTGAAAATAGAAAAAATTAGCTGGGCGTGGTGGCACGCGCCTGTAATCCCTGCTATTCGGGAGGCTGAAGCATGAGAATCGCTTGAACCTGGGAGGTGGAGGTTGCAATGAGCCGAGATTGTGCCACTGCACTCCAGCCTGGGTGACAGAGGGAGACTACATCTAAAAAATAAACAAATAAATGAAACATTTTAGAAGCTTCCAAAAGTGCTAAGAGAACACTTAGAATTTAAATCAGCCAAATGTGGCCACAGTTTAGTCACTCAGCTAATCTATCATTCAGCTAAACAGCGCTAACCACAGTAGCCTTGATTCAGTTTTTAATGGTGTTTATTCTTAGTTATATGACATTTAATTCACATGTTAAATGAACTACTGATTTAAAATAAGAGGCAAAAGGAAAATACCATTAAAATGCTAGCTAATGAAAAGCATTAAAAATGTAATTCTGCATTTTTGCCACAGAGTCATCTTCACCCATCCATACGTTTCACCTACTACATCATATAGAATATTACAAGGATAAATATATCGATGATTTACACCCAATTTCCCTGTTCATTTATTGGGAATAAAAACGAGCAGGAGCTTGTAATCCCAGCACTTTGGGAAGCCGAGGCAGGAGCCTCGTTTGAACTCGAGTTCGAGACCAGCCTGGGCAACATAGTGAATCTCTGTCTACACAAAAAATATGGCCGGGCGCGGTGGCTCACGCCTGTAATCCTAGCACTTTTGGGGGCCGAGGCAGGTGGATCACAAGCTCAGGAGTTTGAGACCATCCTGGCTAACACGGTGAAACCCCATCTCTACTAAAAATACAAAAGATTAGCCGGGCATGGTGGCACGTGCCTGTAGTCCCAGCTGCTTGGGAGGCTGAGGCAGGAGAATCTCTTGAACCCGGGAGGCGGAGGTTGCAGTGAGCTGAGATCGCGCCACTGCACTCCAGCCTGGGCGACAGAGCGAGACTCCATCTCAAAAAAAAAAAAAAAAAAAAAAAATCTGGGCTTGGTGGCGTGTGCCAATAGTCTCAGCAATTCAGGAGGCTGAGGTGGCAGGCTCACTTGAGCCTAGGACGTCGGGGCTGCAGTGAACCATGATCCCACCTCCTGCCAGTGCACTCCAGCCTGGATGACAGAGCGAGACCCTGTCTCCAAAACAAAACAAAACAAAACAAAGAGCTAAATCGGTAATGTTTCCTTTACAAACAACCTGAAACCTTCTCTAATCATTTAGAAATAAGACACAAAAATGACAAAAATAATTCAATATTTTAAACAAAAATGCAATAATCACAAGCATCAGTAATGAAAGCAGTTTTTGCTTAGCTTTAATTCTGTAAAGTGTACTTAATTTTAATCTAGAAATGTAGAAGTATTATATACATTCGATATCATGTTTTTTTCCTTCTACAGTCGAAAGTTTGTATTACATGTAAAATAGGAAAAAAATATTAAAATTTTTCGAAAGCGAAAAGTCTACTCAGGAAGTTTTTGGTATTTATTAATGGTTTTACTTTTGCTAGACACAAAAATGAAATATCGCTAAATTAGCTCACAGAAGAGTTCAGGATTCTATAGAGTCAGGAAAAGCCTGTCCTAAACTGTTTTAATAAAGGCTGAAAATAGACATTATAATACAGTCTTTAATAATATACAATGTGTATTTCTCCTGATGGTGGTCTTGCTTGACATTTTAAGCATAGCCCTATTTTCCTGTCAAGACAGCAGCCAGTTCTGCTTCATGTCATAACAACACTTGATTCATGGAAGCAGCTGCTACCCATGGCATCACAGTACACATAATTGCTAAATGTAGGGTTCAGATAATCGTAAATGGACACTAATATGAAAATCAGACTGTTTTGTAACAGCAAAAGTTTTAGAAACAAATAATTTTAGTATCTACTTAGTACAGTAATCATGAACATACAGCATAGAGCTAGGCACAGCAGTAAATTGTTGGAAACACTAACATTTATTGTTTACGAACATACATGCAGTGTTTACACATTTCTTAAATGTTGTCTTTAATGCTGCTGATAAACGAAAGGATAAAAAGTCCAACAAACCACAATAAATGTCAACGGGTGTTATTAACAATATGGAAGAACTCAGTAGCAACAACCACATTTAAAGCTACAGGACTCGAAAGTTCCGGACTACAAATCCCAGAGTTCCCTAGAGCCGAGGCGGAGCTACCTTCAAACTGATAGCTTTTTCACCCAATGACAGCCAGAGAATCCCTAAACCACATTCAGCCCGGCCTGAAGAGCTGGTTTCTTCGCGTGAAAACAATAAGGTATTACGTAGACTTTCTGAACACGAGTTGTAGTTTCAGGGCCTAAGTCTAACTACTAAATTATTTCTCCCCGCATTAGTCTCCTAGTCATCTTAATAACTCTCTACCCAACTCTGGCTCGGTGGAAACTCGGAACTTCTAAATGCTGAAACTCACGTACATCAGTACCAGCGGATGCATCCATTCAGCCCCCGTACATCAGTACCAGCGGATGCATCCAGTCAGCCACGAGGAAGGCGGAATCCGCCTTATTCTTGCCCTTTATTGGCCACGCATCCCACCAATGGGGCCATTAAACTTCCGCTAACGCAGCGTATGGCGTGGTGGTGTGAGCGTTGTACGTACGCTGGGTCTACGAAGGCGCAGGCGTTATACTCTCGTCCAATCGGAAGCTATCAAGAATTCCCCGGGCCTCTATGCCCCACTTCTTTCGCGTGGCGTTACGGCCCGCCTCTCTGCAGCCGACGAATCCTCTTGATTTTCTTGTGCGCATTACCCAATCAGAGAGGTCGAGGCGGGATTCCAGTTGACCGCTCTAAGCCGCCGCGCAACCAGCGTTTTCTCCGGTGCAGGTTGAGGCTACAAAGGTACATTTTGCTGGGCCAGGCTGGGCGGGTCCCCGGGATGGGCAGCCTTCTCGACGAGCGGCGACGCCGTGGTTGAGTCTAGAAAGCTAGAGTCGCTGGACAGCTATCGCGGGAGCGCGGAGGGAAGTGGGAGGTCTTGGACGGAGCGTGCACGTGTTGGAAGTCTCGCTCCGCGGTCGGAGCCATCGGGTCAAACCTGTGCTGGCCCTGGCCAAAGAACCTTCTGCGGATCAGGCTGCTGTTGCCGCTGCCGTTCCCAGTACTTCCTCTGGGGCGTTTTTCAGTAAAAGCCAAACGCCCTTGCTCATTTTCAGGGAAAGATCTGTTTCCTCCTGCTCTTCCCTCTCCACGGATACTATCCCCACCACCTTCTGGGTTTAGTATAATCCTTTTGTAGGCCAGAAAGCAGATTTTCACTTGGGAAGAGACGACCCGTAGTATGGGATGTGGTATGATACCAGCAACTGGTCTATTATATCATTTAAACCACATGGCTATCTAAAGAGGTAGGTACTGTGAGTGTTCTCATTTTCACGGGAAGGAGCAGTGTTAGACATTACTCATTCTTGTGTTTTCTTTAGCTTGTCTCTGACAAATTGTGGCATTCAGCTTCCATGGATGTAAAATTAAAAGATGGTATAATTTGTAAAATTTTGCTGCTGGTTTCTTTTCTTTTTTTTTTTTTGAGATGGAGTCTCAGTCTGTCGCGCAGGCTGGAGTGCAGTGGGGCGATCTCGGCTTACTGCAACCTCTGCCTCCCGGGTTCAAGCGATTCTCCAGCCTCAGCCTCCCGAGTAGCCGGGATCATAGGCGCCTGGCACCACGCCCGGCTAATTTTTGTATTTTTAGTAGAGACGGGGGTTTCACCATACTGGTCAGGCTGGTCTTGAACTCCTGACTTCAGGTGATCCACTCGCCTCTGCTTCCCAAAGTGTTGGGACTACAGGCGTGAGCCACTGTGCCCGGCCGTTTTCTTTACTAGTTTGAAATTATTTAAGAAGTCAATAAAAGCCTGGGCGCGGTGGCTCACGCCGGTAATCCCAGCACTTTGGGAGGCCGGGGCGGGCGGTTCACCAGGTCAAGAGTTCGAGACCAGCCTGGTCAACATGGTGAAACCCCCGTCTCTACTACAAATACAAAAATGTGGCGGGCGCCTGTAGTCCCAGCTACTCGGGAGGCTGAGGCAGGAGAATCTCTTGAACCCGGGAGGCGGAGGTTGCAGTGAGCCAAGATCGTGCTGCTGCACTCCAGCCTGGGCGACAGAGTGAGACAACGTCTCAAAAAAAAGAAAAAAAAAAAAGTCAATAAAACACACCTAGAAGTGAATTAATTGACTGTTACCAAAGTAAAATGATCTAGAGGAAAGACATCGCAGTAGGCGCCAGTTATTGACCTTTGACTGGACAAGTCAGCATCAGCTTTTTCACCTGTATAATTGAAATAAATACCAAACTTGACTACTTAGAGTTCTGAGGATTAAAAAATTTAATAGATACAAAATATGTTACCGATGAAAGCCAAGTGACTGTTTCTGCTTTTCAAATTCTTTCTTGTGGAGCCTGGACTGCCCTGCAACCTATGGCCGAGTAAAACAGTGGTAACTTGCAGTCAAGTACCATTGAAGTGAGAAATCCTCTGAAACGTCTATGGACTGCTTATCTCCTTGTTCGGTATTCAGGAATACTTTCCTGTGAATGCAGCTATGTTACTTACCTGGTTTGTATTCTTTACCTTAGACTGTTGTAGCTATTGTAAAGCAAAAGTAAAATCAAGCCCATGTAACTACTTTTTGGGTTCTTTTCTCTCACTTTGTATTATGATCCATGCAGGGTGTTTTTCCAGACGGGAGTACGGTGGCACAGTCTTAGCTCACTGCAGCCTCGAACTTCTGGGCTCAAGTGATCCTCCTGCCTCAGCCTCCCAAGTGGCAGGGATTACACACGAGCCACTGTGCCAAACCCTGAAGTTTTTGAGTTGTACTTTTGTACTAAAGTCATAACTACTTTTTCTGCAACTGATACTATGAGCTGCAAATACGACTGAAGATGCTACTGCTTTTTTACTTTTTCCCTATGTGCTTTAAAGAACTACATTTTCAATGATTTCTATGTATTTAAGATATTTTCATTTACTTGGTAGAAAATACAAGAGAATTTTGATAAATCTGAACTGGAATGGTCTTTATGTTAATTCTGTTCAATATTTTAGGGCAGATTATGTACAGATTATCGCCAAACTGTCAAAAGGATGTATTTAGTTCATATAGCTGCTGTAACAAATTACAACAAATTTAGTGACTTCAAATAACACACATTTATTCTTTCTGCCTTTGTTTCTTTCTTTCTTTTTTTTTCCTTTGGTGAAAAGTACACACTTAAGAAAGGGGAGTGCAGATTTACTCAAGAGAGTCACCTCTTCCTTTTTTTTTTTTTTTTTGGTAGAGATGAGGTCTCACTATGTTGTCCAGGTGGGTCTCAAACTCCTGGGCTCAAGCAGTCCTTCCACCTTGGCCTCCCAAAGTTCTGGCGTTACTGGCATGAGCCACCATGCTCAGCCTCATTTATTCTCTTTTAGTTCTGGAGATCAGAAGTGTGAAATCACTTTCACTGGACTAAAGTCAAAGTGTTGCAGGCCCAATTCCTTCTGGAGGCTGTGAAAGGAAGATCCATTTCCTTACCTTTTTCAGCTTGTAGTGACTGCCTGTCTTCCTTGGCTTGTGGCTCTTTTCTGCACAGCACATCACTCTATCATTATACCACTTTCTCATCTGTAGTCACCTCTGCCTCTCTTATGAGGACATTTGTGATTATATTAAGGACCCCCCAGATAAACAAGGATACTCTCAAGATACTTTGTAAAGTCCCTTTTGTCATATAATGAAACAGTCATAGGTTCCAGGAATTAAGACCTTTGTATCTTTGAGGGCCAGTGTTCAGCCTGCCACAGGAAGGTATAAAGAAGAGTAAAACATCCTATCCCATAAAGTCTCATAGGGACTATAAGAGAAAAAGAAACTCGCAGTAAATGGTTGCTGAGTTAGACTTTCTTATTAGTGTGAAAATAACCTAAGTCACCACAGGTTGGAGCTTCGCCAACTTTTCCACTGGAATATCTTTAGTAACAAAGGTAAATGAATATTCCTGTGATATTTGGAAACAGCCTGAATTAATGCTTTAGAAGAGTAAAATTTCTTTGAATTCTAATCTTATAATTTAAAATTTTATGTGACTTTTGCATTCAGTTTTATATGTTCATGGTTGTTGCTGTTTTGAATTATATCTAAGCATTGCTGTTCTAGAGAAGAGACTGTTTATTTGTAGTTTCATTATTATTTTACTTTTAAATTAACTTTTAGAGATGGGGGTCTCACTGTGTTGCCTACGCTGGACTCAAACTCTTGGGCTCAACTGACGTTCCCACCTAAGCCTCCTAGCTGGGACTATGGGCATGCAACCCAGTGCCCAGCTAATGTAGCTTCTTGTAATTTTCTTTTTGGGGGGGGGGGGGCAGTGACTTTTTTTTTTAAATTATTTTTTGGCCAAGAACGGTGGCTCATGCCTGTAATCCCAGCACTTTGGGAGGCCGAGGCGGGTGGATCACCTGAGGTCAGGAGTTTGAGACCAGCCCGGCTAACACAGCAAAACCTCATCTCTACTAAAAATACAAAAATTAGCCGAGGATGATGGTGTGCACCTGTAGTCCCAGCTACTAGGGGGGCTGAAGCAGGAGGATCACTTGAACCTGGGAGGCGGAGGTTGCAGTGAGCCGAGATCGTGCCACTGCACTCCAGCCTGGGCAACAGAGCAAGACTCTGTTTTGGAAAAAAAAAAAAAAATTTTTTCCATAAGTTACTGGGGTACAGGTGGTATTTGGTTATATGAGTAAGTTCTTTAGTGATGATTTGTGAGATTTTGGTGCACGTATCACCTGAGCAGTATACACACTGCACCATATTTGTGGTCTTTTAATCACTTGCCTCCCCCCCGCCCCCCTGGCCAAGTCCCCAAAGTCCATTGTATCATTCTTATGCCTTTGTGTCCTCATAGCTTAGCTCCCACATACCAGTGAGAACATATGATGTTTGGTTTTCTATTCCTGAGTTACTTCACTTAGAATAATAGTCTCCAGTCTCATCCAGGTCATGGCAAATGCTGTTAATTCATTCCTTTTTATGGCTGCGTAGTATTCCATTATATAAATACACATACATATATACACATATATATATACACACACACGCCCACCACAGTGTCTTTATCCGCTTGTTGATTGATGGACATTTGGATTGGTTCCACGATTATGCAATTGTGAATTGTGCTGCTATAAACATGTGTGTGCAAGTATCTTTTTCAAATAATGACTTTTCCTCTGGGTAGATACCCAGTAGTGGGATTGCTGAATCAAATGTTAGTTCTGCTTTTTAATTCTTTAAGGAATCTCCACACTGTTTTCCATAGTGGTTGCACTAGTTTACATTCCCACCAGCAGTGCAGAAGTGTTCCCTGTTTACCACATCCACGCCAGAATCTCTTGTTTTTTTATTCTTCAATTATGACCATTCTTGCAGGAGTGTGGTGGTATCACATTGTGGTTTCGATTTGCATTTCCCTGATCATTAGTGATTTTGAGCATTTTTTCATAGGTTTGTTGGCCATTTGTATATTTTCTTTTGAGAATTGTCTCTTCATGTCCTTAGCCCACATTGTGATGGGCTTATTTGTTTTTTTCTTACTGATTTGAGTTCGTTGTAGATTCTGGATATTAGTCCTTTGTCAGATGTATAGATTTTGAAGATTTTCTCTCACTCTATTGTTGTCTGTTGACTCTGTTGACTATTCCTTTTGCTGTGCAAAAGCTCTTTAGTTAGGTCCCAGCTATTTATCTTTGTTTTTATGACATTTGCTTTTGGGTTCTTGGCCATGAAATCCTTGCCTAAGCCAATGTCTAGAAGGGTTTTTCCAATGTTATCTTCTAGAATTGTTAGTTTCAGGTCTTAGGTTTAAGTCCTTAATCCATCTTGAGTTTATTTTTGTATAAGGTGAGAGATAAGGATCCAGTTTCATTCTCCTGCATGTGGCTAGCCAATTATCCCAGCACCATTTGATGAAAAGGGCGTCCTTTCCCCACTTTATGTTTTTGTTTGCTTTGTCAAAGATCAGTTGGCTGTAAGTATTTGGGTTTATTTCTGGGTTCTCTTTTCTGTTCCATTGGTCTGTGTACCTATTTTTATACCAGTACCATGCTGTTTTGGTGACTATGGCCTTATAGTATAGTTTGAAATCAGTTAGTGTGATGCCTCCAGATTTGTTCTTTTTGCTTAGTCATGCTTTGGCTATGTGAGCTCCTTTTTGGTTCCATATGAATTTTAGGATGGTTTTTTCTAGTTCTGTGAAGAATGATGGTGGTATTTTGATGGGGATTGCATTGAATTTGTACATTGCTTTTGGCAGCATGGTCATTTTCACAATACTGATTCTACCCGTCCATGAACATGGGATGTGTTTCCATTTGTTTGTGTTGTCTGTGATTTCTTTCAGCAGTGTTTTGTAGTTTTCCTTGTAGAGGTCTTTTGACTCCTTTGTTAGGTATATTCTTTTTTTCTTCTTCTTCTTTCTTTTTTGAGATGGAGCCTTGCTCTGGCTCACTGCAACCTCCACCTCCCGGGTTTGAGCAGTTCTCCTGCCTGAGCCTCCCAAGTAGCTGGGACTACAGGTGTGCACTACCATGCCTGGCTGATTTTTTTGTATTTTTGACAGAGATGGGGTTTCACCATGTTGGCCAGGCTGGTCTCGAACTCCTGACCTCAAGTGATCCACCTGCCCCGGCCTTCCAAAGTGCTGGGATTATAGGCTTGAGCCACCACCCAGCCTGTTAGCTATATTCCTAAGTTTTGTTTGTTTGTCTGTTTTTGCAGCTATTGTAAAAGGGGTTGAGTTCTTGATTTGATTCTCTGCTTGGTCGCTGTTGATGTATAGAAGGGCTACTGATTTGTGTACATTAATCTTGTATCCAAAAGTTTTTCTGGATTCTTTTATCAGTTCTAGGAGCTTTCTGGAGGAGTCCTTACGGTTCTCAAGGTAATTGACCATGTCTTCAGCAAACAGTGACAGTTTGACTTCCTCTTTACTGATTTGGATGCCCTTTGTTTCTTTCTGTTGTCTAATTGCTCTGGCTAGGACTTCCAGTGCTGTGTTGAAGAGGAGTGGTGAGAGTGGGCATCCTTGTCTTGTTCCAGTTCTCAGAGGGAATGCTTTCAGCTTTTCCCCATTCAGTATTATGTTGGCTGTGGTTTGTCATAGATGGTTTTTATTACATTAAGGTATGTCCCTTATATGCTGATTTTGCTGAGAGTGTTAATCATAAAGGATGCTGGATTTTGTCAAATGCTTTTTCTGCATCTATTGAGATGATCATGTGATTTTTGTTGTTAATTCTGTTTATGTCGTACATCACATTTATTGACTTGTGTATGTTAAACCATCCCTGCATTCCTGGTATGAAACCTACTTGATCATGGAGGATTATCTTCTTGATATGTTGTTGGATTCAGTTAGCTAGTGATTTTGTTAAGGATCTTAGCATCTATGTTCATCAAGGATATCGGTCTGTAGTTTTGTTTTTTGGTTATGTCCTTTCCTGGTTTTGGTATTAGGGTGATGCTGGCTTCATAGAATGAATTATGGAGAGTTCCTTTGTTATCTTGTGGAATAGTGTCAAAAGGATTGGTACCAATTCTTTGAATGTCTGGTAGAATTCTGCTGTGAATCCATCTGGTCCTGAACTTTTTTTTTTTTTTTTTTTTTTTGGAGACAGAGTGTAGTGGCACATTCTCGGCTCACTGCAACTCTGCCTCCAGGTTCAAGCGATTCTCCTGCCTCAGCCTCCCAAGTAGCTGGTACTACAGGCACGCACCACCATGCCCAGCTAATTTTTTTTTTTTTTTTTTTTTGAGACGTAGTTTTGCTTTTGTTGCCCATACTGCAGTGCAGTGGTGCGATCTTGGCTCACCGCACCTCTGCTTCCCGCGTTCAAGCAGTTCTCCTGCCTCAGCCTTCCCAAGTAGCTGGGATTATAGGCATGTGCCACCATGCCTGGCTAATTTTGTATTTTTGATAGAGGCGGGGTTTCATCATGTTGACTAGGCTGGTCTCAAACTCCTGATCTTAGGTGATCTGCCTGCCTCAGCCTCTGAAAGTGTTGGGATTACAGGCGTGAGCCACTGCGCCCAGCCTTGTTTTTTCTTTAAGCTATTTCCCTGAATATTTCTCCCTTCACTTCTTTTTTTTTTTTTTGAGAGGAAGTCTTGCTGTGTTGCCCAGGCTGGAGTGCAGTGGCGCGATCTTGGCTCTCTGCAACCTCTGCCTCCTTGTTCAAGCAGTTCTCCCTGCCTCATACCTCTGAGTAGCTGGGATTACAGGCACCCACCACCAGGCCCAGCTAATTTTTGTATTTTTAGTAGAGACGGGGTTTCACCGTGTTGGTCAGGCTGGTAACGAGCTCCTGACGTCAGGTGATCCACCCGCCTTGGGCTCCCAAAGTGCTGGGATTATAGGTGTGAGCCACCGCGCCTGGCCGGTTTTTGTGTTTTTAGCAGAGACAGGGTTTCGCCGTGTTGGCCAAGCTGGTCTTGAACTCCTGGACTGAAGTGATACACCTGCCTCGGCCTCCCAAAGTGTTGGGTTTATAGGTGTGAGCCACTGTGCCCGGCCTGAAATTTAAGTAATTATTAATATGGTAAACATCTTTCTATTTGGAGATTGGAATTATGTCCTGATGATTTTTTACAGTTCTCGTAATTTTAATTTTTGGACCTCCTGCTAGATGGCAGTAGTAATCAATGCCAAGGGCCAGGAAGGAAACTTTTAAAACGGTTTGATAGCTTAAGTCTAATTCTTATGTTTAGTGAAGTTACAACTGATCGTACATGATTTTCAGTTCTTTTTATCCTTCACATCTGATCTACAAAGTACATGTGAAGTTTTTATCCTCTTAATATCCGTTTTTTTCCGAATAGTTCAATAATTATGCCTTTTGTTTGTTATTTCTCTGATATCAGGGTCTTTTACTGTGTTCAGTAGAGAGGAAATGAGTTTAGAACTTAGTAGATTCTGATCTTCCCACATTATAACACCAAAGTGGTTAAAAGAACTAGTTCTGCTGTATGTTTACATGAATATTATAGAGGCTATAAATATTTACATTTAGGGATGTGTTTTGATTTCTATTTCAACGTAGTCCTTTTGAATGGTCTCCTAATTTGGAAAATTAAATAGTGAATCAACCTCAGAATGCAAAAGAAAGTCTGTAGCTGTCAATAAATATTTATAAAATATTGCTTTATTGTCTGAGAGATATGTTTACATGATTATAAACTATCCAGTGTCAGGAAAAGCCTCATTCTGGCTTAATCTTATTTCATCTACCAATTAACAGTGGAAATTTTAAAAATCATTAATATGTTAAAGTGTCTTTCTGCTTGATGAATTAGGGTAGCATTTTTAGGGGAACATTTGTATTGTGAATTCACCTTAGAAGCATCCAGTCCATATACATACATACATATATATATACTTACACACATATTTATATATAAAAGGGGTGGAAAGCCTGTCAAATACTAGTTTATTCTGCAGGTTATCATTTGACATTTCATATTGCATTTCTTTAACATTCTCTATACTCCCACCTAGTGGTATTTGAGTGCTGCTTTTGTGCCAGGCACCATTCTGAGCACTTAATGTGGTAATTAATTTGTGAAACCCTATGGCATTGATATTGCTATCTCCTGTTTAAACTACAGGAAACTGAAACTTATAGTTAGTAAAGCCAGGATTTGCGCTCTGGCAGTCTGACTCTATATCCATTCTCAGCTATCATGCAATAGCTGTCTCAGCTTCCTCATCTAAAACATTGTAATAAAAGGATTATCTTTTAGGATTATTGGGAGGGTTCAGTGAAGCAATTCATGTGCAGAGGCTGACACGGTAACCTAGAATGGTAATGATCAGTTAATATTAGCTGTCATTTGGCTACTTTTCTGGTTTTCTTCCCATTCTTTTTTCATTTTTCTCTATTATAGGATGCTTGGCCTGCTGCTTGCTATCATTCTGTATAATTCATCCAGTTTCCTAGTTTGGGTTTTTGTTTGTTTGTTTGTTTGTTTGAGATGGAGTCTTGCTCTGTCATCCATGCTGGAGTGCAGTGGTGTGATCACAGCTCACTGCAACCTCCACCTCCCGGGTTCAATTGATTCTTGTGCCTTGGCCTCCCTAGTAGCTGAGACTACAGGTTTGCGCCACCACGCCTGGGTAATTTTTGTATTTTTTTAAGTAGAGACGGGTTTCACCATGTTGGCCAGGCTGGTCTTGAACTCCTGGCCTCAGATGATCCACCCACCTCAGCCTCCCAAGGTGCTGGGATAACGGGCAGGAGCCACCACGCCCGGCCTACTTTCCTAGTTTTTAAGTGCTGCTACTTCCTATAGTCTGATAACAGAATCCCATACTTTCCCTCTGAGTTGTAGACTGTTGTATACAAATGTTTGTCCTTGGCCATCCCCAGAAGTCCCTCAGGCTTATATGAGTAAAACTAAGGGCATTTCTTTGGTTTTTTTCCCCCATTTTCTTGATTTTTGGATTTACTTTTTTTTGTTTGTTTTTGTTTTTTGTTTTTTTTTTTGAGGCAGAGTCTTGCTCTGTTACCCAGGCTGGAGTGCAGTGGCGCACTCTCGGCTCACTGCAACCTTCACCTCCCAGGTTCAAGCAGTTCTCCTGTCGTAGCCTCCCAAGTAGCTGGGATTACAGTCATGTCCCACCACGCCTGGCTAATTTTTCTATTTTTAGTAGAGACGGGTTTTCGCCAGTTTGGCCAGGCTGGTCTCAAACTCCTGGCCTCAGGTGATCTGCCTGCCTAGGCCTCCCAAAGTGCTGGGATTACAGGCCTGAACCACCGCGCCTGGCCTGGATTCACTTTCTGACTCAACTCCGCTTGGTCATCCAACGCAAGAATCAGCCTGGATTCCTTCTCCACCTGCTCCTCCCCTGTGCTTCCAAATCGAGTCAGTGCCAAGCTTCACTAATGTTAACTTGCTGAATATTTCTCTGGCCAGGTGTGGTGGCTCACATTTGTAATCCCAGGTATGAGAGACTGGGAGGTTGAGGCAAGAGAATCACTCGAGCTCAGGAGTTCAGGAACAGCCTGAGCAACATAGCAAGACCTCGCCTGTACTAAAAATTAAAAAAAAAAAATAAGTTTTTTTTCTTTTTTTAATTGGCCAGGCGTGGTTGTGTGCACCTGTATTTTCAGCTATTTGGAAGGCTGAGGTGGCATGATCGCTTGAGCCTGGGAGATTGAGCCTGCAGTGAGTGGCAGTTGCACCACTGCACTCCAGCCTGGGCCACAGAGTAAGACTCTGTACAAATAAATAGTCAAACTGTAATACAGTATTCATAGTGAATAGAAGCAAAAAGAAAGAAAAGAAAAATATTTCTCAAATTTGCTTTTTTTCTCCATTCCTACTGTTGGGAACTCCATTATCTCTTTTAGTTTGATTTTTAGTTGACACATAATGTACATATTTCTGGGATATAGTGTGATGTTTTGATACACGTATACTTTATGTAATGATCAAATCAAGTTAATTAGTGTCTCCATCATCTCACATGTTGATCACTTTGTGGTGAGAACATGCAACAGTCCTCTCCTATCTATTTTGAAATAGACAGTACAGGCTGGGCCCAGTGGTTCCCACCTATAATCCCAGCACTTGGAAGGCTAAGGCCAGGGGATTTTTTAAGACCAGCTCTGGCAACATAGTGAGACCTTGTGTCTACAAAAAAAATATTAAAAAATTAGCTGGGGCATGGTGGCATCACCTGTAGTCCCAGGTACTCAGGAGGCTGGGGTGGGAGGATTGAGGCTGCAATGAGCTGTGTTTGTGCCACTACACTCCATCCTGGACAACAGTGAAAGACTGTGTCTCACAGACACACACACACACACTAAAAAGGACAATACATTAAAAAATATGGAATACTTACGAATTTTCATGTCATCTGTGTGCAAGGGCCATGCTCATCTCTGTGGCCTTCTGATTTTAGTATGTGTGCTGCCAAAGCAAGCGCTCCTTATCCTTGTCTGGACTTTTTTTTTTTTTTTTTTTTGAGACGGAGTCTCGCCCTGTTGGCTAGGCTGGAGTGCAATGGCACGATCTCGGCTCACTGCAACCTCCACCTCCTAGGCTCAAGCAATTCTCCTGCCTCAGCATCCCGAGTAGTTGGGATTACAGGCGTGTGCCACCATGCCCGGCTAATTTTTGTAATTTTTAGTAGAGACAGGGTTTCACCATGTTGGCCAGGCTTGTCTTGAACTCCTGACCTCAGGTGATCCTCCTGCTTTGGCCTCCCAAAGTGCTGTGATTACAGGCGTGAGCCACTGCACCCAGCCTCTTGTCTGGACTTTTTAATGGCCTCTATGGTCTCCCAACCTTCAGCCTTACCTCTCCCTGTTTAAATCCATCTACATCGTAAATGTGAGCAATTTAGTATGTGACTCTGGGTTGGGCGCAGTGGCTCACGCCTGTAATCCCAGCACTTTGGGAGACCAAGGCAGGTGGACCACCTGATGTCAGGAGTTCGAGACCAGCCTGGCCAACATGGGGAAACCCCGTCTCTACCAAAAATACAAAAATTAGCCGGGCATGGTGGCATATGCGTATAGTCCCAGCTACTTGGGAGGTTGAGACAGGAAAATCACTTGAACCTGGGAGGCAGCAGTTGCAGTGAGCCAAGATCGCGCCATTGCACTCCAGCCTGGGTGACAAGGCGAGACTCCATCGCAAGAAAAAAAAAATGTGTATATGACTGAGTATGTAATATTTTTGCTACTGACCCCTTCCAATTCATTTATTTATTCAAATAGTTTAGCGTAGCTGCTCTAGGTAAAAATAAGATACTGCTTTAGTCATTCCCTATAACCCACTGAATGTTCTAACTCCTTTCTTACCGAATTGGTTCTGTGAGAAGAAATTAAAAAAAATAAAGTTTGACGTTTTAGTTGGGTATACAAGATAGAAAACTCTAAGACCTTCCCTGCTGCTTGCTTCAGTGTCGTCTCCTTTCCCATCCAACATCACACATTATGATCAGCAATACCAAACTTTCTCTTCCCTTGCTTCCAGTACTTTTCATGCTTGCCTTTCCTCATATTCAGCATATTAAAATGTTCAGTGACCAGACATGAGTAACACACATTGTGGACTGTGGAAGATCCTGAATGCCAAGTCAAGAAAGTAAACTGTTCCTGAGGGAGAAAGGAAGAACCACTGATTGTCAGACTTTGCTATCATTCATGGAAATTGGGAGCATGGGTTGAAGAGAGAAGCTAATGAAGTAAATTTTGGATAATCTGAATTCTAAGTTCTGGCAGCACATGCACAAGCATTTAGCAATTCTAGAGCTTCAGAAAGAGAATAAAGAGATGAAGTTTGGAGTTAAAGATCTGGAAGTGATTATACTAAAGACTTGATCCGGTATATGCAAAATTAACATTTCAAAATGGAAAGGGACAAATGTTCTACTTAAATCCACTAATGCTTTGAGGACAGAATCAAGTTCTAGTTATCACCGTCTCTCTAGCACCTAGAAGAGTGCCTAACACTGGTGTTTAATTATTAAACATTCTACTAAGCTTGGGTTGCAGTGGGATTCAAGAAGAAGGGAACCCAAGAAAGTGA
Source organism: Pongo abelii (assembly GCF_028885655.2). NCBI lineage: Eukaryota > Metazoa > Chordata > Mammalia > Primates > Hominidae > Pongo > Pongo abelii. Next base: position 67,795,849 of record NC_072000.2, on the reverse strand, counting down.
TAAAGGGAAGAACATTTTAGGACATCACCAGGGATGGAGAGTCAGTATTTGAAACTTTGACTAATAAGAGTTTGTGTAAAGTCCTTACTGCAGGCAAACATCCTTTTTTTTTTGAGAGACAGAGTCTCACACTGTCACCCAGGTGCCATCTTGTCTCATTGCAGCCTCAGCCCCCAGAATCAAGCGATCCTCCCACCTTAGCCTCCCAAGTTGCTGGGACCACAGGCATGCATGTCACCATGCCTGGCTAATTTTTTGTACTTCTGATAGGGATAGGGTTTCACCATGTTGTCCAGGCTGGTCTCAAACTCCTAGGCTGAGGCAGTCCTCCTGCCTCGGCCTCCCAAAGTGCTGGGATTACAGTCATGAGCCACTGCACCCGGCCAGCGGCCTTTTATTATTTTTTTAGTTTTCTTAAGGTTGACATCAAATTGCTAGGATCACGGCTACTTCTCCAGAGATTTGCATTGCTCACTTTTTAAATTAGGGTGTCTCCCCAAATGTTACATCTCTAGGATCTGTCCTCGCCATCTTATCTAAAAGATCTGGACCCTGTCTCATCTCTTCTCATCACATTACATACCTTAAACTCTGGTTTATTTTTCTCATAGAGCTTGCCATTTTTCTTGTTATATATTTATTTCTTTATAGCTGAGTTGAATGATGAATGAATGTTGCAGCCTCAGAATAACAGTCAACTCAGTAAAACTGTTAGAACAAAATTATAGCATTTCTTTGGTCAGCGAAAATTCTCATCAGATATTTTATGAGTAAAGTTATAAATTCTAAAAAAGAAAAAGTTTTTAAACTATTTTAGATTTTTTTTTGAGACAAGGTCTTGCTCTGTTGCCTGGACTGGAGTGATCATGGTTCCCCTGATTGATCGCATAGCTTCGACCTCCCAGGCTTAAGCAATCCTCCCTCCTCAGCCCCCCCAAGTAGCTGAGATTACAGGTGCACACCACCACATTCAGCTGATTTTTAAACTTTTTGTAGAGAATGGGATCTCACTATGTTGCCTGGCCTGGTCTCAAACTCCTGGGCTCAAGGGATCCTCCCACCTCAGCCTCCCAAGGTGCTGGGCTTACAGGCGTGAGCCACTGTACTCAGCCTATTAGAGAAATTTAATCAAAAAAGTTACTAAAATTTCCGGTCAAGTATTGAAATAACTTTCTCTACTCGACCTCCTAGGCTCAAGTGATCCTCCTACCTCACCTTTCTGATAGCTGGGACTGCAGGCATGCACCACCATACCCAGCTGAATTTTTTTTTTTCATACAGTGGAATTTAATTCAGTGATACTCAGTTATAAGAAGAAATGAGCTTTTAAGACACTGAAAGACATAGAGGAACTCCGTGTGTTTATTCCTTCGTGAAGGAAACCAGAAAAAGCCACTTGCCTTATGATTCTAACCATTTGACATTCTGGAAAAGGCAAAAGTAGAGAGAGAGTAAAAAGATCAATGGTTGATAAAGGTTCAGGATGAGCAGAGGGATGGATAGGCAGAACACAGGATTTTTAGGGTGGTGAAACAGTTATATAATGGTGGATTCATTACGTGTATTTGTCAAAACCTATAGAACTGTACAAAACAAAAAGTGAACCCTAAGGTAAACTATGGACTTTAATTTTTTTATAAAAGCTACTTAATGTTGTTTTATGTGGCAATACTCTAATTTGACCACTTCCCCATTAGTGGATATTCAGGCTGTTAGGTTTTTTTTGTTATTACAATTCTTTAATAAATATCCTTCCTTACATATGCATATATTTAATTTTGGATAGATGCTTATGGGAGATTGTTGGATTCAAGGAGACACATATTTCTAGTTTTATTATATAGTACCAGAATACTTGTCAAAAAGTTTAACAGAGAGAGAGAGAGACTGTGTGTGTGTGTGTGTGTGTGTGTGTGTGTGTGTTTAGAGACAAAGTCTCATTCTGTCACCTAAGCTGGAGTGCATTGACACAGTCATTGCTCACTGCAGCCTGGAACTCCTAGCCTCAAGTGATCCTCTGACCTCAGCTTCCTGAGTGGCTGGGACTACAGGTATACGCCATCACACCCAGCTAATTTTTGTGTTTTTTGTAAGGACGGGTCTCTTTGTGATACCCAGGCTGGTCTCAGACTCCTGGTCTCAAAGTGATCCTCCTGCCTTGGCCTCCCAAAGTGCTGGGATTACAGGTGTGAGCCACTGTGCCCAGCCTAGAATGTTTACAAATGCCCATTTCCCCACACCCCATCAGCCTTGATGTTATCAGTGTTTTTAATTTTTGCCAACCTGATAGGTGAAAATGGCATCTTATTTCCTCAACTGTTAGTAAGACTGAACTTTTTTTTTTTTTTTGAGACAGTCTCACTCTGTATCCCAGGCTGGAATGCAGTGGTGTGATCTTGGCTTACTGCAACCTCTGCCTCCTGGGCTCAAGCCATTCTCATGCCTCTCAGCCTCCTAAGCAGCTGGGATTACAGGCGTGCACCACCACGCCTAGCTCATTTTTGTATTTTTAGTAGAGACGGGATTTTGCCATGTTGGCCAGGCTGGTCTCAAACTCTTGAGCTCACGTGATCTTGTTCTGCCCGCCTTGGCCTCCCAAAGTGCTGGGATTACAGGCATTAGCCACCACGCCCGGCTGAGATTGAACATCTTTTTACGTTTCTTGTTCATTTGAATTTTCCCTTTTATGACTTACTGCTTTTAGCTATTATTTTATGTTTGGATAAATTTCTTGCATAGTAAGGGTATTAACCCTTAATTGTGTGTTATGAAAATTTTCTTCCAATTTCAATTTTCTTTTAACTATATTTTCAATATATTTTACCTTATTTTAGTTATGTTTTTGTCTAATCAGATCTCTCACTTTTTGCCTTCATGGGTGGGTGTGGTGGCTCACGCCTGTAATCCCAGCACTTTGGGAAGCCGAGGCGGGCGGATCATGAGGTCAGGAGATTGAGACCATCGTGGCCAACATGGTGAAACCCCATCTCTACTAAAAATACAAAAATTAGCTGGGTGTGGCAGTGCATGCCTGTAATCCTAGCTGCTTGGGAGGCTGAGGGAGGAGAATCGCTTGAACCTGGGAGGCAGAGGTTGCAGTGAGCTGAGATCATGCTGCTGCTCTCCGGCCTGGCGACAGAGCTAGACTGTCTCAAAAAAAGTCCTCTTCTACCCCAAAATTGTATGTTTTGCTTCTTTGTGTTTAAAATGTGATTTTCCACATTTTCTACAATGAGCAGTTAAAATAGCACTAATTATTATTTATTTGTACTTATTTATTAAAATATAACTACTGTAAGGTCTACAAATCTAGGGTAGAGCTCAGTGAACTTTTACAAACTGAAGACATCTGTGCCACCAACACTCAAATCAGTACCAGCACCCAAGAAACCTCTTGGATGCCCCTTCCCAGTCATTCCCACTAAAGATAACCACCATTCTAATTTCCATCATCATACATTAGTTTTGCCTATGACTTTTTATGTTTTGTTTGCCTTTGGGCATGGGAGATCAGGGTTGTTAAAGTGTAATTTACATTCCATAAAATTTACCTTTTTAAACTTTGTAAGTATGTAGTTTGATGAGTTGACATGTGTATGTACCTACACAGTTGTGTAACCAGCACCCTGATGAAGATACCAGAGTATTTTCATCACCCAAAAAGTTTCCTTGTGCCGCTTAATAATCAGTGGCCTCCCCACAACCTCAGCCCCTAACAACCAGTTCCTATCATTTTGCTTTTTCCAGAATGTTATTTAAATGGAATCATACAATATATACGCTTTTATGTTACATATATCTCTGGTTCCTTTTTTATTGCAGAGTCAGATTCCATTATATATGTATGCCACAATTTGTTTTTCCCTTCAGCAGATGACAGATATTTCTGGGGGAGGGAGGGTCTTTGTTGTTTATTTTTTCTGTGCTTAAGCTTACCCATATTTCTGTTTTTTTCTGGGTATTTGGCTGTTATAAATAAAGTGGTGATGAACACGTGCACAGGTGTTTGTATGGACATAAGTTGTCATTTCTCTTGTGTAAATACCTAAAAGTGGGCTTGCTGGGTAAGTGTGCATTTAACTTTTAAAAAACTGCCAAACCACTTTCCAAAGTGGCTATAACATTTTACCATCAGTGTATGAAAGTTCCTGTTGCTTTTGCATTTTTGCCAGAACTTGGTATTGTTAGTTCTTTTTAATTGTAGGCATTTTAGCAAATGTGTAATAATAGGTCATTGCTAATATAATTTGCATATCCCTGATGACTAATATTATTGGGCTCCTCGTGCTTATTTGTCATTCATATATTTTCTTTGGTGCAGTATCTGTTCAAATATTTTCACATGTTTTAATTGAATTATTTGTCTTATAATTTGGTTGCAATAATTCTTTATATATTCTGGATGTAGCAACTTTATCAGATTGTGATTTGCAAATATGGTCTCCCAGTCTGTAGTTGGCATTTTCTTTTTTTTTTTTTAATATTTATTTTTGTTTGTTTTTTGTTTTGTTTTGTTTTTTGTTTTTGACAGGGTCTCACTCTGTGACCCAGGCTGAATTGGCAGTGATGCAATCTCGGCTCACTACAAGCTCCACCTCCTGGGCTAAAGTGAACTCTTCATCTCAGCCTCCTGAGTAGCTGAGACTATAGGCATGCGCCACCACGCCTGGCTAATTTTTGTATTTTTGATGGAGACAGGGTTTTGCCATGTCACCCAGGCTGGTCTTGAACTCCTGGACTCAAGCCATCCACCCCCCAGGCCTCCCAAAGTGCTGGGGATTATAGGCGTGAGCCACCATGCTTGGCCTGTAGTTCGCATTTTCTTGACTGTTCAAAAGCAGGTTTTACATTTTAATTAAGTCAAAATTTTCTTTTGCGGCTTGTACTTTTTGTATTTTAAGAGATCTTTGCCTAACCAAAGGCCATAGAAGTTTTGTAGTTCTTGCTTTTACATTTAGGTCTATGATCCATTTTGAGTTAATATTCTCTGTTCTGACTTCTCATTTGTCTCATATTAGTAAACCATTGCAGCTTTCTTTTTATTAATATTTGCATGGTATATCTTTTTTCTATCCATTTCCTTTTAATCTATCTATGGCTTTATGTTTAAAGTGGGTTTCTTTTAGATAGCATATAGTTGGGTCTTGCTTCTCTCTCCCCACCACCCCCATTCTGACAACCTCTGTCTTTTAAATAAGGTGTCATATTATTTTTATTTAATGTAATTGTTGGTATGGTTGGATTTTTTTTTTTTTTTTGAGACGGAGTCTCACTCTGTCTCCCAGGCTGGAGTGCAGTGGTGTGAGCTCAGCTCACTGCAACCTCCGCCTCCTGGGTTCAAGAGATTCTCCTGCCCCAACCTCCCAAGTAGCTGGGATGACAGGCACATGCCACCACACTTGGCTAATTTTTGTAATTTTAGTGGAGACAGGGTTTCACCATGTTGGCCAGGCTGGTCTCGGACTCCTGACCTCAAGTGATCCGCCCACCTCAACCTCCCAAAGTGCTGGGATTACAGGCGTGAACCACCATGCCCGGCCAGGTATAGTTGGATTTAAATCTGCCTTCTTACTAGTTGTTTTTATATTTTCTGTTTTTCTCATCAGTTCTTTATTTCTTTTTTCATCTTTTTCTTTTTGATTGGGTATTTTTTTTTTTTTTTTTTTTTTTTTTTTTTGAGACCTGGTTTTTCCTCTGTCACCCAGACTGGAATGCAATAGTGTGATCTGGGTTCACTGCAACCTCTGTATCCCACACTCAAGTGATCCTCCCACCTAAACTCCTGAGTAGCTGGGACTACAGGCACCTGCCACTGTGCCTGGCTAATTTTTATATTTTTTGTAGAGATAGAGTTTTGCTATTTTGCCCAGCTGGTCTCGAACTCCTAGGTCGGAGTGACCCACCCACCTTGGCCACCCAGAGTGCTGGGATTACAGGCGTGAGCCACTGTGCCTGGCCCATTATATCCTTTTTGACTTGTTAAAATCTAGCTTCAAATAATGTGATACCATTTTATGGTGTAAGAATCGTACAACATTATCCTTCCATTTCCCTCCTCCCATCCTGTCACTATTATTGTCATGCATTTTATTTATTATTTATTTAGAGATGGAGTCTTGATCTGTTGCCCAGGGTGGAGTGCTATGAGCTAATCTCAGCTCACTGCAGCCTCTGACTCCCAGGTTCAAGCAATTCTTGTGCCTCAGCCTCCTGAGTAGCTGGGATTACAGGCACCCACCACCATGCCTGGCTACTTTTGGATTTTTTGTTTGTTTGTTTGTTTTTTTGAGGTGAAGTCTCACTCTGTTGCCCAGGCTAGAGTGCAATGGCATGGTCTCGGCTTACTGCAACCTCCACCCACTGGGTTCAAGCGATTCTCCTGTCTCAGCCTCCCAAGTAGCTGGGATTATAGGCATGTGCCACCACGCCCAGCTAATTTTTTTTGTATTTTTGTAGAGATGGGGTTTCACCATGTTGGCCTGGCTGGTCTCGAACTCCTGACCTCAAGTGATCCACCCGCCTCAGCCTTCCAAAGTCCTGGGATTACAGGCATGAGCCATCACGCCCAGCCTGCCTGGCTACTTTTTTTGTATTTTTAGTAGAGAGGTGGTTTCACCATGTTGGCCAGGCTAGTCTTAAACTCCTGACCTCAGGTGATCCACCCACCTCGGCCTTCGAAAGTGCCGGGATTACAGGCATGAGCCACCGCATCCGGCTGATGCATTTTACTTTGAGGTGTCATAAATCCCTTGGTTTGTTATTACTAGTTTTTGCTTTAGACAGCAATTATCTTTCAAGGAAAAATTTAAAAGGAAAAAATGTCTTATATTTACCCTCATGTTTACCATTCCCAGTGCTCTTTATTTCTTTGTGTCAATCCAGGTTTCAATTTGTTATCATACTGTTTCTGCCTGAATAACAATTTAACAGCAACAGTTTTGCTGGCAGTGAATCTTCCCAGTTTGTGTTTGTCTGATAGTATTTCTTGTTTGTCTTTTTGAAGACTAGTCAAGTGCAGTAGTGAGAAGAGGGGAAGAGTGGAACAGGGAGTTTGACCTGACTGACTGTGAGCAGTCAGTTGGGATAACTCACTACCTTTGGACCAGACTGATAGTCTTTCTTTTATACTCTTTTTCAGAAGGCATTTTTGCTGGGTACAGAGCTTTGTGTTGGTAGGTTTTTCTGTCCTTTTGATGTTTAAAATTGTCATTCCTTTGTCCTCTGGCTTGCATAGTTTTTGATGTGAAGACTGCAGTAATTCTTTTTTTTGAGACAGAGTCTTGCTCTGCCACTCAGGCTGCAGTGCAATCACGTGATCTCATCTCACTGCAACCTACACCTCATGGGTTCAGGTGATTCTCCTGCCGTAGCCTCCCGAGTAGCTGGGATTACAGGTGCCTGCCACCATACCCAGCTAATTTTTGTATTTTTGGTAGAGATGGGGTTTCGCCATGTTGGTCAGGCTGGTCTTGAACTCCTGACCTCAGGTGATCCACCTGCCTCAGCCTCCCAAAATGCTGCAAAAGGCAGAGGTTGCAGTCAGCCGAGATTGTGAGATTGTGCCACTGCACCCCAGCCTGGGCGACAGAGTGACTCTGTCTCCAATAATAATAATGCTACTGTGAAATTTATGTATACGTTTTTGCATGAACATATGTTTAGCTTTATGAGAAACTGCCAAAGTGTTTTCCACAGAGGCTGCTACATTTTACATTCCCACCAGCAATATATAAGGGTTCCAGTTTCTTCACATTCTTTTTTAAAAAATGTATTTTTTAATTGACAAATAAAAGTTGTATATATTTATGGTGTACAGCAAGATGTTTTGATATGTGTATACATTGCGGAATGACTAGATCAAGCCAATTAACATACCCACTGCCTTACATACATTTTTTTGGGTGTGGTGAGGACATTTAAAATCTACTCTCCTAGCAACTCTTGGCAATTTTTTTTTTTTTTTTTTTTTTTTTGAGATGGAGTCTCCGTGTCACCCAGGCTGGAGTGCAGTGGCACAGTCTCAGCTCACTGCAACCTCCACCTCCCAGGTTCAAGTAATTTTCATGCCTTAGCCTCCTGAGTAGCTGAGACTACAGGCACTCGCCACCATGCCCAGCTAATTTTTTTATTTTTATTTTTTATTTTTAGTAGAGGTGGGGTTTCACCATATTGGCCAGGTTGGTCTCAAACTCCTGACTTCAAGCAGTCTGCCCGCCTTGGCCTCCCAAAGTGTTGAGATTACAGGCGTGAGCCACTGTGCCTGCCCCCTCTTAGCAATTTTCAAATATACAGTACATTGTTACTAACTGTAGTCACCATATTGTACAGTAGAGCTCTTGAACTTATTCCTCTTTCCAAGTGAAATTTTATACCCTTTGATCGACATCTCCCTGATTCTCCCTCCTCCCCAGCCCTGATTAACTACCTATCTACTCTCTGCTTCCATGGGTTTGACTGTTTTAGATTTCACATATAGATATGTATGTTTGTGTATATATGCACTTCTAGATGAGAGCATGTGATATTTGGCTTTCTATATCTGGCTTACTTTAGTTTATAATATAATGTCCTGCAAGTTTATCCTTGTTTCACAAATGACAGGATTTTGTTCTTTTTTAAGGCTGAGTAGTATTCCATTGTGCATGTACACAAATGTGTACCGGAGTAGCTGGGACGACAGGTGCACACCACCACACTCGGCTAATGTTTGTATTTTTACACCACATTTTCTTTATCTATTCATCAACTGATGAACACTTAGGTTGATTCTGTATCTTAGCTATTGTGAAAAAATGCTGCAGTGAACCTGGGAGTACAGATATCTCTTTGACATACTGATTTCATTTTATTTTTTATTTTTTAAGACGGAGTCTCTCTCTGTCACCCAGCCTGGAGTGCAATGGCACGATCTTGGCTCACTGCAAGCTCCGCCTCCCAGGTTCAAGTGATTCTCCTGCCTCAGCCTCCTGGGTAGCTTGGATTACAGGCACGTGCCACCATGCCCAGCCAATTTTTGTATTTTTACTAGAGGTGGGGTTTCACTATGTTGGCCAGGCTGATCTCAAAACTCCTGACCTCAGGAGATCCTCCTGCCTTGGCCTCCCAGAGTGCTGGGATTACAGCCGTGAGCCACAGTGCCCAGCCTATTTTTAATTTTTTTAGGAACCTTCATACTGGTTTCCATTTTGACTGTACTATAGTTTCTTTACATTCTTGCCAATACTTGTTGTTTTCTGTTTTGGGGGGTGCTTAAAAATAACCAATTCATAATTATTTTAGTTTTTTTGTTTGCTGTTAAGGCTTGTCAAGTGAAGCAGTGGGAGTGTGTAGTTACACTATTAGTAGGTGTATAATATATATCTGAATGTTCTCTGGGTTTTTTTCTGTTTTTTGCCTCATTTCTTGATAACTTGTTGGTATTTCTCTGTCTCTTTAAAATTGCATTCTGTACATCATGTGTAGAAGAAGAGTAGAGACTAAGGTAAGTAGCATTTAGCCTTGGAAATGGATATCTGTGCTTCTATTAGACTGTGAGTGTTGGGGTTTGAACAGTCTAGCCTGGTTTGGGTTTTGATGTTACTATAGTTAACATTAATATACCCAAAACTTCAAATTCCTTCAGCTATGAGCTGTTACTGTCTTGTGCTTAGCGTCAGGCCTGGGATGCTGGAGAGTTTTCTCCTTGTCGCTGCTTCACTGTCCCAGCAGGGACTGACCAACCTGGGACCAACCAAACCCAACAGGAGGTTTCTCTTCATGCTCTTCCCCACCACCTCCCAACCATTGATGCTCTTTCCACAGCGTAAGGCTTGGCAGAAGTAGGGAGGCATTCGCTCCATGATTTTTAAAAATACACACACATAAAATATCTCTGTTCTAGACCCACATTTCATTGTTAACTTGACTGGCTAAAAAGACTCCAGGTTAGAGGTAATTTTGACCCAGAATTTTCAAGGCATTATTCCTTTTTTCTCCGAGGGTTGCTATTGAGAAGTCTGATGCTGTTACAGTTCTTCAAATTTTTGATGAGACCCCTTTTCTCCGTGGACACTTGTAGAATCTTTCCTTTATCCCCAGCATTATGAAATTTCAAGATATATGTGGCTTGGTATGGCTTTCTTTTGCTATCCTTTTTGCTGAACACTCAGGTTTTTTTTTTTTTCTTTTCTGTTTTTCTTTCTGGACTTTTCATTTTTAGGATGTTTGACTTTGATTGATCAATCCTCTGATTTCATTCTTTCTTCTTCTACTTTAGTTGGGAGTATTCCTTAACCATATCTTTTAGCTCTTCTGTGGATTTTGTATTTCTGCTATCTTATTCTTAATTTCCAAGAATTCTTTCTTGTTATCTGAATGTTCTTCTTTGTTAAAATACACCTACAAGCCAGGCACACTGCCTCCTGCTTATAATCCCAGCACTTTGGGATGCTGAGGTGGGCAGATTGCTTGAGTCCAGGAGTTTGAGACCAGCCTGGGCAACATGGCAAAACCCCATCTCTTACAGAAAAACAAAAATTAGCCAGGCATGGTAGCACATACCTGTAGTCTCAGCTACTTGGTAGGCTAAGGCTGGAGGATCATTTGATCCTGGGATGCTGACATTGCAGTGAGGCAAGATTGTGCCATTGTACTCCAGCCTGGGTGACAGAGAGTGAGACCCTGTCTCTCTCTAACACACACACACACACCCCTCTAAAAATATGGCATGTTTCACTCACTGGTATGTCATTCTTGTGCAGGGGTCATGCTAATCTGTATCATACCAATTTTAGTATATATGCTGCAGAAGTGAGCACCATGGTTTTATTTTTAAATGTATGCATCTGAGCATAATCACCACCTAGAATTCTCTTGTTCTGTTTCTCAGTTTATATCTCCCCCCAAAATAAATAGTATTCTTACTTCTACCATTATAGATTTGTTTTGCCTTTTTTAAAACTTTGTATAAATGAAATCCTGTAGTACCTTTTTGTGTCAGGCATCTAACCAATTCTGAGATTCATCCACATCGTTGCATGTACCAGTTGTATGTTTTTTATTGCTATGTAGAATTCTAGGCCAGGCGCAGTGGCTCATGCCTGCAGTACCAGCACTTTGGGAGGCCGAGGTGGGCGGATCACTTGATGCCAGGGGCTTGAGACCAGCCTGGCCAACATAGTGAAACCCCGTCTTGACTAAAACTACAAAAATTAGCTGGGCATGGTGGTGGGTGCCTGTAACTCCAGCTATTTGTGAGGCTGAGGCAGGAGTATCGCTTGAACCCGGGAGGTTGCGGTGAACCAAGATCATTCCAGTGCACTGCAGCCTGGGTTACAATGCAAAACTTGGTCTCAAAAAAACAACAAAAAAAGAGAATTCTATTGTATTAACATACCACAGTTTATCAGTAAGGCCTGTATAAACAACTGGATAATTATCAAATTGTCCAGTTACTCATCTTATCTTAAAAGCTTGTAATTAGGCCGGGCACAGTGGTGCATTCCCATAATCCCAGCACTTTGGGAGGCTGAGGTGGGTGGATCACCTGAGGTCAGGAGTTTGCAACCAGCCTGACTAACATGGTGAAACCCCGTCTCTACTAAATACACACAAAAAATAGCCAGGCGTGGTGGCGCATGCCTGTAATCCGAGATACTTGGGAGGCTGAGACAGGAGAATCGCTTGTACCTGGGAGGTGGAGGTTGTAGTGAGCCAAGATCGCGCCATTGCACTCCAGCCTGGGCAACAAGAGCAAAACTCCGTCTCAAAAAAAAAGCTTGTAATTAAAGTATTAATAATATACCAACAACATATTTACCTTGCTGCTTAAGCCAGAAACCTAGGAATCATTTTTTTTTTGAGACAAGAATCATTTTTGACTGCCCTTCTCACACACCACTTGCAGTCTTACCAGAAAATTCTTTCATATTTGTGACCTACATCCAGCCACTTCTGTCATAACTCTTTCTCAGAATTTTGCACAAACCTCTAAACTAACTACTTATACTCTTGCCCTTTAGTCTGTTCTCCAGACAGCAGCCCAAGGAACCCATTCTCAGTGTCTCTTACCTGCTCTCAGCCTACAGTGGCTTGCTTTCTCACTTGAGAATAAAATTCAAAGTTCTTACCATGACCGACAGAGCTCTTCTCTGGCTCTAGTTACCTCTTTAGCCTCATTTTCTACACCTTCTTTCTTTCTCTGACTTTAGCTGCACTGGCCTACTTGTTGTTTCTCTCTGCCTAGGCAGCTCTTGCTCCATGTAATCCACTCCCTTGCCTCCCTCATTTTGTCCTGGTCTCGGCTCAAATGTCACCTCATGGGGAAGTTTCCTTTAATGATTGAATAGAAATGGCTTTTCCTGCTTCATTTTTCTTGCCTTACCCTATGTTGTTATTTTTTATAACACTCATCACTATTTTTATTATTAGAATTAGTTATTGGGCTATATTTCCACCTATCTCCTTCTATCCTGTCCTGCATGAAGAAAGGGACTTCATGACTGTTCTTTGCTGAATTTGTTATGTTCTAGGCCTGTCATGTCATAACCTTTCCAGAATTGTTTTTTTTTTTGTTTGGTTTGGTTTTGGTATTGAGACAGAGTCTCACTCTGTCACCCAGGCTGGAGTGCAGTGGCGCAATCACAGCTCAACTTGCAGCCGCAACCACCCTGGGCTCACGTGCTTCTCCTGCCTCAGCATCCTAAGTAGCTGAGACTACCACCACGCCACCACGCCCTGTACATTTAGCTCTAAAATACAAAAATTAGCTAAATTTTGTAGAGACGGAGTTTAGCCGTGTTGCCCAAGCTGGTCTCAAACTCCTGGGCTCAAACAATCCACCTACCTCAGGCTCCCAAAGTGCTAGCATTATAGGTGTGAGCCACCGCACCTGGCCAAGAATTGTTTTTGAAATCTTTTTTTTTTTTTTTTTTTTGAAGACAGGGTCTTGCTCTGTCGCCAAGGCTGGAGTGCAGTGGCACCATCTCAGCTCACTGCAACCTCCGCCTCCGAGGTTCAAGTGATTCTCCTGCCTCAGCCTCCTGAGTAGCTGGGAGTACAGACACACACTATCACACCTGGCTAATTTTTGTATTTTTAGTAGAGACGGGGTTTCGCCGTGTTGGCTAGGCTGGTCTTGAACTCCTGTCCTCATGATCTGCCTGCCTCAGCCTACCAAAGTGCTGGGACTATAGGCATGAGCCACTGGACCCGGCTGTTTTTGAATTCTTGAGTAGGGTAATTCTTTAGAACTTTTGAGCAGATTTAATGTTGTTAGAGCTTATCAGTTCCTAACTATAATGTATACAATATTTAAGTAGCTGGCTCTTAGATAATGTTAACATCATTCTGTAACAGGATATGGTTCTTTTTGTTTTTCCTCATTTTTTTTGCAGTTATTAAAGATAGCATTTGCTTAATTCTTAAAAGCATCTTTTCAAAATTAGAAAATGAAGAAATAGTAAACATGTAGTACCAATTCAAGAATTGGATTATTCCAAATTGCTTCTAACTGTTCCAAATTAAGACATCTGGTGACTTAGGGAAATTTGGTTTCTCTGTTTGGTTAACCAGCTGGTTGTTCTGGAAAGGAAAAAGGCAGTTAATTGTTCTTGTTGAAAGATTCTGGGCATTTGTGGAATTACCGTAAAGGGTGACATTTGGATGCAAGATTTACATGCAAAACTGGACATCTCAGGATGTTATTGAGGAAAATGTTTTTGTTTTTAAAAAGATGCTTTGAATGTTATATCTGGAACCTCCAGCATAATCTCACACTGCATGAGAAAGTATGTGTCATTTCCTCCCAGTCCTCCCCCTTTCCTTGGTAACAGATTCCTGTACTTTAAAAATTGTGCTTTTCCTGAGAATTTTAGTGTATTTAATGCATGGGATGCCATATGTTGCTGCAACCACTATCTTGGACGTTTATGTGAATAAGAATACCATATTCAGACTAGCTAAGCAGGATTAATTTACAGAGACATTGTCTTAGTCATTAATGAATGTGAAATTTAAAATTATATTAGAGTTGTAGCAGATGTCAGTTTAGCATACCTTCCGCTAAATATTCAGCAGTTTGAATTTGAAACAAATGGCTCTTTGGCAAATTGTCTTAGAGCTAATTCTGTGTTAGTTTAAAACATACACATACGTTTCTCTAAATTATAAATGTTTTCTGGAAATGATTCTCCTGAAATTAAACCAGTGTATGCTTTTTATCCCAAGGTATTGTTTCCTCTAGGACATACTGGTAACGCATATGTGTGATTGTTCCTATTTTACTCTTCGCTGTTTCTCTGAAATGTTAATAACCAGATTGTTAAGATTCCCCTGTGCAGTTTTGCTTCAGATAAGCTGACATCAGATATGTGTAATATAGCCAGGTGTGGTGACATGTGCCTGTGGTCCTATCTGCTTGGGAGGCTGAGGTAGGTGGGAGAATTGCTTGATCCAGGGAGGTCAAGGCTGCGGTGAGCTGTGATTGCACCACTGCACTCCAGCCTGGGCCACAGAGTGAGACCCTGTCTCAAAAAATAAAAAGAAAAAAGAAAAGGATATGCCTGATAAATATTAAGCTACTTGAATGTCTTGTATAAAACTTTTGTGGCTGCCAGTAGATTTTTCAGGTTTGCCACTGGCCTTGTCAGTTTAGACATTAGCAGCTACTGCTTCCATGTGGCTCTGCTAATACTCCCCCCTTAAAAAGATTAATATGCTACATGCTTATGTAGAGACAGTATAGTATAGGAATTAATAGCATGGGCTCTGGAATAAGAATGCTTGAATTCGGAAACCAGCTTTACTGCATATTAGCTGTGCTTTTCTTATCAGTAAAATGGATATAATAGTACTTTGGGATTGTCATGAGGTTGTCATCATCATTAAAATTTCAGTAACAGGCTGGGCGTGATGGTTCATGCCTATAATCCCAGCGCTTTGGGAGGCCAAAGCAGGAGGATTGCTTACATACAGGAGTTCAAGACCAGCTGGGCAACATAGTGAGACCCTGTTTGTATTTAAAAAAAAAAAAAGATGTTTAAAAATTTCAGCAGTGGCCAAGTGCAATGGCTCACACCTGTAATCCCAGCACTTTAGGAGGCCAAGGCGGGTGGATCACAAGATCATGAGTTCAAAACCAGCCTGGCCAAGATGTTGAAACCCCATCTCTACTAAAAATACAAAAATTAGCTGGGATGGTGGTGGGCACCTGTAATCCTAGCTACTCGGGAGGCTGAGGCAGAGAATTGCTTGAATCCAGGAGGTGGAGGTTGCCATGAGCCGAGATCGCGCCACTGCACTCCACTCTGGGCAACAGAGTGAGACTCTTGTCTCAAAAAAAAAAAAAAAAAAAAAATTTCAGCGGTATAAAAAAGAGCTAGAATCCACAAAAAATAAATAGTATGAAAGAAATGACTAAAATTTAAGTATTTTAATACAAGAGCTTCTGGCTCTTGAAATCACTTTAAATTTTTTAAAACAATGAATAACATTAAGAGGTTGGAATCATTGTGTTTTGGAGTTTTTTGGGGTTTTTTTCTCACTTGTCCCCTAAGAAGTTACAGGATGCCACCTCTGCAAGCAGATTTGGAGTTTTAAAACTACATGTTTCAGATCTGTTCACTGCTGATTGACTGATGCAGCCAAATGTAGGTTTTCCTGATCAGCAGATAGCCTTTCATCTGGTGATTGGTAGGCTGTGACTCCTTTCATTTTATGGCTATACCATCCTGTAGGACCAAGGAGTCTTCTCCATCCAGCCAGCAGCTGAGCAAAGAAAAGGTGGAGAAAACCCATTACCTCTTAATCCTAGCCTAACTGCAGCATGCATTGCTTCCACTTGCAAAAACTAGTCACATACTGTGGCTGAGACAGTCCTTGCTGGGGATCTGGAATCTGCCCTTTCATCTGAGATCCCATTGAATGTCCTATACCAAATCCCATTCCAGCAAGTCCCAGGTATATTCCACTCATACGGGCTGCTTCTCATTTCCCAAACTGAGCCTGGAGACATTAAAAAATAGCCCTACCAACTCTTTATGCCTTTGTTGAGCTCCTGCAGTAGTAAGTAGGAGTACTTACTACTTTCGAGAGATTTTTTGAGGTTGCCTACCAACTCCCTCAGTTTGCTTCTTTCCAAATTTGGGAGTATTCGTGAGAATTCTTGAAACTTGGCCAGGCATGGTGGCTCTTGCTTGTTGGCATTACAACACTTTGGGGCACTTTGGGAGGCCGAGGCAGATGGATCACCTGAGGTCAGGAGTTCGAGACTAGCCTGGCCAACATGGCGAAACCCAGTCTCTACAAAAAATACAAAAATTAGTCGGTCGTGGTGGTGCACCCCTGTAATCCCAGCTACTCGGGAGGCTGAGGCAGGAGAATCGCTTGAACCTGGGAGGCAGAGGTTGCAGTGAGCAGAGATCCCACCACTACACTCTAGCCTGGGTGACAGAGGAGATTCTGTCTCAAAAAAAAAAAAACCTTGAAATTTTATTTTTACCTTTCCTTAGTACTGCTTTGGGGAAGGGGATATTGGCATATGGAAGGAGATTCTGTTGGCTCTGCTGTATAATTTCCAGTTTATTATGAAGCTAGAATAGGGATGTGACTAGGGCAGAGATTGTTGGTGGTAGTCCTGATGGGCCTGCTAGAGCCATCTCAGGTCTAGAGATGAGTTTGACTGAAGGGCTTTTCAGCATTGAGACATTCCTAGTGTGTTAGTACCAGAAATATTTTTGTCTAGAACTACAAACATCGATGATATGTTAAAAATTTTTTGTTGGCCAGGCATGGTGGCTCATGTCTGTAATCCCAGCACTTTGGGAGGCTGAGGTGGGCGGATCACTTGAGCTCAGGAGTTTGAGACCAGCCTGGGCAACATGGTGAAACCCCATCTCTCCTAAAAATACAAAAAATTGGCCGGACATGGTGGTACGCGTCTATAATCCCAGCTACTCGGGAGGCTGAGTCAGGAGAGTTGCTTGAACCCAGGAGGCAGAGGTTGCAGTGAGCCGAGATTGCGCCACAGCACTCTAGCCTGGGGGACAGAGCCAGACCCTGTCTCACAAAAAAAAAAAAAAAAAAAAAAAAAATTGCGGGGAGATAATGTTAGGTTTACAGAAAAGTTGCAAAAATAGTACAGAGTTCCTGTATACCCTTCACCCAGCCTCCCTAATGTTAACATAACCATGGAACATTTGTCAAAACTAAGAAATTAACATTGGGATAATACTATTAACTAAATGACAGACTTTATTTGGATTTCACCGGGTCTTCCATGAATGTCCTTTTACTAGTCCAGGATCTAATCAAGGACACCATATTGAATTTCGTCATCACATCATCATGGTCTCCCCCAATCTGTGATGATTTGTTGGTCTTTCTTTGTTTTTCATGATCTTAAAGCTTTTTTTTTTTTTTTTTGTGACAGGGCCTGGCTCTGTTGCCCAGGCTGGAGTGCAGTGACGCAATCTTGTCTCACTGCAACCTCCGCCTCATGGGTTCAAGTGATTCTCATGCCTCAGCCTCCTTAGTAGCTGGGACTAAAGTGTGTGCCGCCACTCCCGGCTAATTTTTGTGTTTTTAGTAGAGATGGGGTTTCACCACGTTGGCCAGGCTGGTCTCAAACTCTTGGCCTCAAGATCTGCCTGTCTCAGCCTCCCCAAGTGCTAGGATTGCAGGCATGAGCCACTGTGCCTGGTCTGATCTTGAAACTTTTGAAGAGTACTGGCCAGGTATTTGTAGAATATCCCTCAAATTGGCCAGGCACAGTGGCTCACGCCTATAACCCCAGCACTTTGGGAGGCCAGGGCGGGCGAATTACAAGGTCAGGAGTTCGAGACCAGCCTGGCCAACATGGTGAAACCCCATCTCTACTAGAAATACAAAAATTAGCCAGGTGTGGTGGTGCACACCTGTAATCTTAGCTACTCAGGAGGCTAAGGCAAGAGAATTGATTGAATCCAGGAGGCGGAGGTTGCAGTGAGCCGAGATTGCACCACTGCACTCCAGCCTGGGTGACAGAGTGAGACTCCCTCTCAAAAAAAAAAAAAAAAAAAAGAAAAGAATATCCATCCCTCAAATTGGGTTAGTTTGAGGTTCTCTCGTGATTAGACTGGGGTTTTCTATTTGGGGAAGAATATAACAGAGGTGAATGAAATGCCTTTCTTATCACATCATACCGGGGGTTCATGATAGGAACATGACATATTGCTGATGATGTTACCCTTGATCAGTTGGTCACAGTGATGTCATCTGAGCTTCTCTGCAATGAGGTTACTATCTTTTACCCTTTCTGTACTCTATTCTTTGGATGCAAGTTACTAAGTCCAGCCTACATTCAAGGGGAGGAGAATTCAGCTCTACTTTCTACAAGGGGTATATCTACATATATTATACTTGAGTTCTTCTGTAAGGAAGATTTTTTCCTTCTCCTTCATTTATTTATTTACTGATTCATTTTTGTCAGGATGGACTCCTGGATATTTATTTTATTCTTTGGATTGTAATCCAAGAGTTTTGTGGTTTTTTTTTAAGAAGGAGTCTTACTCTGTCGCCCCAGCCAGAGTGCAGTGGTGTGACTTTGGCTCACTGCAGCCTTCACCTCCCAGGTTCAAGTGATTCTCCTGCCTCAGCCTCCCAAGTAGCTGGGATTACAGGCGTGAGCCACTGCACTCAGATGAGTATTGTTATTTTGTTGTTAAGATTGTTTTAGATTGGCCAATGGAGTTCTTGGCTCCTATGTCTTTTTGTTTTTCCTTTTAAACTCTTCTTTCTCCAAGGAACTCAAGGGCGTTTTTAATAGTTTAAATCCTAAACATTCTGATTGGTATCTAAGATAAGAAGCTTGGGAGAGTTCACTGAGAACCTTGGGCAGTGAAACACAGTCATCTTTTGAAACATATTGAAGTTCATATGCTTTTTTGGTTTTGTTTTATTTTATTTTATTTTATTTTTGTTGTTGAGACAGAATTTCTCTCTGTCTCCAGCCTGGAGTACAGTGGCGCAATCTTGGCTCACTGTAACCTCCACCTCCCAGGTATAAGCAATTCTCCTGCCTCAGCCGCCCATGTAGCTGGAATTATAGGTGGGCGCCACCACCCTCGGCTAATTTTTGTATTTTTGGTAGAGGATTTCACCATGTTGGCCAGGCTGGTCTCCAACTCCTGAGGCTCAGGTGATCTGCCCACCTCGGCTTCCCGAAGTGCTGGGATTACAGGCATGAGCTACCACGCCTGGCCATATGCTCTTTAGAGGTGTATTTTTCATTATAAAATGAAAAATAAAATCTAAGAAAGCACCAGCTCAATTTGGTGTGGCTATAGTTTATTCAGATTTGAGAGTTGTTTATTTGATATTGTGTTCCTGAAGGTTGCATGTTGTTTTTTTAAATAGTTAATATAAAAGTAACTAAACTGTGTTAAGTTTCTGAACAGCTGTAAGAATCATAGCTTTTAAAATGTGAAATGAATTTAAATGACTAAATCAAATGAAATGAAAATTAGGAAGGAAATTAATATTTGTTGCATATTTTCTTTATGCCAAGCATTGTGCCTTCTGCATACTTCTGCTTTGTGTTTCTATCACCTCTGTCCTAGTACCAGTCTTCGTTTTTGTTTTTTTTCTGGGGGGGGTTTTTTTTTGAGATGGAGTTTTGCTCTGTTGCCAGGCTGGAGTGCAGTGGCGCGATCTCGGCTCACTGCAGCCTCCGCCTCCCGGCTTCAAGCGATTCCCTTGCCTCATTCCCCTGCCTCAGCCTCCCAAGTAGCTGGGACTACAAGCGCACCACCACACCCGGCCAATTTTTTGTATTTTAGTAGAGATGGGGTTTCACCATGTTGGCCAGGATGGGCTAGATCTCCCAACCTCGTGATCTCCCACCTCAGCCTCCCACCGAGGCACCGCACCTGGCCACCTGTCTTCCTATATTGTAATTGTTTACTTTTCTGTCTCCCAACTTCTTAAAGGCGGAAGGCACGGTCTTCATCCAAATTGCCAGCACTAGGGGTTTTGCTTCTTAAACCTATTTGCGTGTGTGTGTGTGTGTGTGTGTGTGTGTGTGCACGCACCACACTGGCTGGTTTTTGTTGAGATAACTTCACTGCAGTATTTACACTGTACTCCAAATTGACAATCTCTGAAAATATTAATATTTATAAGAAACTAGTAACATTGCCTCCTGGGACAGGAAAGCGACTTGAGGACAGAGATGTTCTAAGATAGTTTGGGGACCTTTTTAATTTTGGACCATTGACTATGTTGTATATTCAAAAATATAAATACATTATTAAAACATACAGAAACTTACTAGACAGATTTTTTTATTTTTTATTTTTTTATTTTTTTTTTTGAGAAAGAGACTTACTCTGTTGCCCAGGCTTGTCTTGAACTCCTGGCTGCAAGTAATCCTTCTGCCTCAGTCTCCCAAAGTGCTGGGATTGCAGGCGTAAGTCATCATGTCCAGCTAGAGGGAATTCTATATTAAGTTGTTTTTTGTTTGTTTGTTTGTTTTGTTTTGTTTTGTTTTTGAGGTGGAGTCTCACTCTATTGCTCAGGCTGGAGTGCAATGGCACAATCTCAGCTCACTGCAACCTCCGCCTCTCAGGTTCAAGTGATTCTTCTGCCTCAGCCTCCCGAGTAGCTGGGATTACAGGCATGCACCACCACACCCAGCTTATTTTTGTATTCTTAGTAGAGATGGGGTTTCACCATGTTGGCCAGGCTGGTCTCAAACTCCTGACCTCGTGATCCGCCTGCCTCAGCCTCCCAAAGTGTTGGGATTATAGGCATGAGCCACTGTGCCCGGCCGTGTAATCCCAGTACTTTGGGAGGCCAAGACGGGCAGATCACCTAAGGTCAGGAGTTTGAGACTAGCTTGGCCAACGTGGTAAAACCCTGTCTCTACTCAAAATACAAATATTAGCCAGGCATGGTGATGGATGCCTGCTACTTGGGAGGCTGAAGCAGGAGAATCATTTGAACCTGGGAGGTGGAGGCTGCAGTGAGCCAAGGTCGCACCACTGCACTTAAGCCTGGGTGAGAATGAGACTCCATCTCAAAAAATAAAGTAAGATAAATTAGATCATTTTGCTGGTTTGTTTTCTTATTTTGTTGATGTGTTTAGAATCAGGGATCCTACCATTATTACTGAGCATAGATTTTTATAGAGAGTCTTCTGAGAGTTCCTCTGTGTATCTCATTTTTCCTTTTTATTTTTGAACAAAAACAATAAGGGAGCGAGGGAGAACAAAAGATCAAAGTACCCCTCCCTTTTTCTTTTTGAGACAGAGTTTTGCTCTGTCGTCCAGGCTGGAGTGCAGTGGTGTGATCTCAGCTCACTGCAACCTCCACATCCTGGGTTCAAGCAATCCTTGTGCCTCAGCCTCCCGAGTAGTACAGGAGTGCGTCACCACACCTGTATAATTTTTCTGTTTTTAATAGAGATGGTGTTTCACCATGTTTGCCAGGCAGGTTTCAAACTCCTGACCTCAAGTGATCTGCCCAACTTGGCTTCCCACAGTGCTGGAATTACAGGCATGAGTCACCATGCCCATCCCAAAGTCACCCTTTTTAATATGAATGAAGACCAGGTGCAGTGGCTCACACCTGTAATCCCAGCACTTTGGGAGGTCAAGGTGGATCACTTGAGCCCAGGAGTTCGAGAGCAGCCTGGGCAACATAATGAGACTTAGTCTCCAGGAAAAAAAAGTTTAAAAATTGGTCAGGTGTGGTGGTGTGTGCCCGTAGTCCCAGCTACTTGGGAGGCTAAGGCAGGAGGATCACTTGCGCCTAGAAGGCTGAGGCTGCAGTGAACTGTGATTGTACCACTCCACTCCAGCGAGGGCAACGGGACGAGATCCTATATCCAAATAAATTAATTAAATAATGTGAATGAAATCTAACTTTATTTTTTATTTTTTTTATTTATTTTTTTTGAGAGGAAGTCTCGCTCTTGTCCCCCAAGGTGGAGTGCAATGGTGCAATCTCGGCTCATGGCAACCTCCATCTCCAGGGTCCAAGCGGTTCTCTTGCCTCAGCCTCCCAAGTAGCTGGGATTACAGGCACCTGCCACCACACCTGGCTAATTTTTTTATACTTTTAGTAGAGACAGGGTTTCACCATGTTGGCCAGGCTGGTCTTGAACTTCTGACCTTGTGATCCACCTGCCTCTGCCTCCCAAAGTGCTGGGATTACAGGCATAAGCAACTGCTCCTAGCCCTAGAAATTTGACTTTTAAAAAAATGTTTCTTAAATCTTTATTTATAGGTGCCTCTTACATTAGGTCAGTACTTGGTGATATACCCAAGACTTTATTTGATTATCTCTAATTAGTTAGGGTGGTTCTGGCTGCATTTACAAAAGTTCTGCTGCAAACTGACTTAAATAATCAGAAAATGTTGAAGCTCATAGATATGGTGTAAAAGCATTGTTCATTAGTTGGCTTGGGACCACTTTAGAGTTAGTGTTTCATATCTGGGTACTTTTAGTTGGGAAGGGAATGCATGCCCAGATTGCCCAAAATGTAAGGTTTCTCAACTGGTAAAGGGGGTGGGATTGAGCTATATATAATTGGTTTGAGCTAATCAGGATCTGCCCCTGGAGCTGGGATCAGTCCGGAAATTGTATTGACGCCA
Source organism: Pongo abelii (assembly GCF_028885655.2). Classification (NCBI taxonomy): domain Eukaryota; kingdom Metazoa; phylum Chordata; class Mammalia; order Primates; family Hominidae; genus Pongo; species Pongo abelii. The sequence goes on along the minus strand of NC_072000.2, from coordinate 67,773,239 downwards.
CATGCGGGATGGGGTGTTGGGAAGGAAGAATTTGAAGAGTTTCATCATTTTGTCCATTGGGGTTTTCTTTTCTTTTCTTTTTTTTTTTTTTTTTTTGAGTCAGACTTTCACTCTTGTTGCCCAGACTGGAGTGCAAATGGCACGATCTTGGCTCACTCCAACCTTCGCCTCCTGGGTTCAAGCGATTCTCCTGCCTCAGCCTCCCAAGTAGCTGGGATTACTGGCATGCGCCACCACACCTGGCTAATTTTGTATTTTTAGTAGAGATGGGGTTTCTCCATGTTGGTCATGGGAGTCTCGAACTCCCGACCTCAGGTGATCCGCCCGCCTTGGCCTCCCAAAGTGCTGGGATTACAGATGTGAGCCACCATGCCTGGCCTGGGGTTTCTTAATTGCCCTTCAGTAAAATATGTATAACTGACTTCTCCATCCCTGATAACTTTTGGGGAATATAATTGTGCTGGTAATGTGCATGTGGGGATTTCTTTTACTGTTCTCTACTCCATGCAAATTCCATAATAAAAAGTTTTATCACGCCTGTAATCCCAGCACTTTGGGAGGCGGAGGCGGACAAATCACGAGGTCAGGAGATTGAGACCATCCTGGCTAATACGGTGAAACCCCGTCTCTACTAAAAATACAAAAAAATTAGCCGGGCATGGTGGTGGGCACCTGTAGTCCCAGCTACTGGGGAGGCTGAGGCAGGAGAATGGCGTGAACCCAGGAGGCAGAACTTGCAGTGAACCGAGATGGCGTCACTGCAGTCCAGCCTGGGCAACAGAGCAAGGCTCCGTCTCAAAAAAAAAAAAAAAGTTTTAAAGAGAAAAGTAAAAGTAGATCACATGAAAAATTAAAAGTAAAGGATGATTGCTTATTGTAACCCTTTTCTGGGTTGTTACATATTTTTACAATCATACACTGCTTCCTTTCTCTTCTGATACATAGAATTTACATGTAATTCCTCCTCTAAAGCCTCATGGTCATATCCCTGGATTAAAGTTGACAGCAGTACTTTAATACTTACATAGAAGATCAATAGCTTAACATTGGAACGAACACAGATTCACAGGTTTTGAAGTTACAACTTGAATTTCAAACCAGACTCCTCCAATATGTTAACTTAGTAGCTATGAGAGCATGGGCAAATTAGTTTCCGAGCTTCAATTTCCTTTGTAAAATAGTGATGATAATATCTGCCTCATAGGGGTAAATGATTGGGATTTAAAAACTGGATAGAAGTTTCGAGCACATAGCCTAGCATTTGTTGAACTCCAGTTATGATTACAGTCATTCATTGCCTAACAATGAGAAATGGGTCATTAGGCAGTTTCATCCTGGGAACATCATGGAGTATACTGTACTTACCCAACCTAGATATTATAACCTACTACATACTTGGGCTGTACGGTATGACCTACACTACACTGTACAGGATTTTACTCTACTGAATACTGTAAGCAGTTGTAACATAATGGTAAATACTTGTGTATCTAAACATAAAAAGGTATAATAAAATTATGGTATAAATGATAACAAATGGTATACCTGTAGAGAGCACTTGCCATGATACTTTTTCCTCTTTTGTAACAATACTTAGCTTAAAACACAAATACATTGTACAGCTGTATGAAAATATTTTCTTCATATATCCTTATTCCATAAGCCTGTTTCTACTTTAATTTTTATTTTATTATTTTTTAATTTTACTTTTAAAACTCTTTTGTTAAAAATTAAGACACAGGCTGGGGACAGTGGCTCATGCCTGTAATCTCACCACTTTGGGAGGCTGAGGCAGGAAGATTGCTTGAGCCCAGAAGTTTGAGACCAGCTTGATTAAAATAGTGAGACCCTGTCTCTACCAAAAATACAAAACTTAGCTGGATGTGGTGGCCTGAGCCTGGGAGGTTGAGGCTGCAGTGAGCCATGATGGTGCTACTGCGCTGAGTGATGGAACAAGACCCTGCCTCCAAAAAAAAAAAAAAAAAAAAGACACACACATTAGCCTAGGCCCACACACGGTCAGGATCATCAATTTTGTGGTCTTCTACTCCATGTCTTGTCCCACTGGAAGGTTTTTAGGAACAATAACACATGGAGTTGTCATCTTCTATGAGAACAGTGCCTTCTGGAATACCCTTTGAAGGACTTGCCTGAGGCTGTTCACAGTCAACTTCCTTTTAATAAGTAGAGAAAGTACACTGTAAAATAACGATTAAAAGTATAGTCTTGCCGGGCATGGTGGCTCATGTCTGTAATCCCAGCACTTTGGGAGACCGAGGTGGGTGGATCACCTGAGGTCAGGAGTTCGAGATCAGCCTGGCCAACATGGTGAAACCCTGTCTCTACTAAAAACACAAAAATTAGCTGGGCATTGTGGCAGATGCCTGTAATCCCAGCTACTTGGGGGGCTGAGGCAGGAGAATCTCTTGAACCCGGGAGGCAGAGGTCGCAGTGAGCTGAGATGATGCCACTGCACTCCAGCCTGGGTGACAAAGCGAAACTCCGTCTCAAAAAAAAAAAGTATAGTATTGGACTTTTAAACCAGTAACATAAACCCGTAACATAGTCCTTTATTGTCTTTATGAAGTATTGTGTACTGTACATAATTGTATGTACCATACTTTTATATGACCGGCAGTGCAATAGGTTTGTTTATACACGCATCACCACAGACACATGAGTAATGCATTGTGCCATGAATTTGCAGGGACCACAATTAGATGATGGAACTTTCCCAGCTCATATATATATATGTGTGTGTGTGTGTGTATATGTATATATATGTATGTATGTATATATGTGTGTGTGTATATGTGTGTGTGTGTATATATATATATATAGAGAGAGAGAGAGAGAGACAGCACGTGTCTTGCTCTGTCGCCGAGGCTGGAGTGCAGTGGTGCAATCACAGCTCCCTGCAGCCTCAGCCTCCCGGGCTCAAGCATTCCCCTGCGTCAGCCTCCCCAGTAGATGGGACTATAGGCATGCGCCACCATGCCTGGCTAATTTTTGTATTTTTTGTGTAGAGATGGGGTTTCGTTATGTTGCTCAGGCTGGTTTCAAACTCCTAGGCTAAAGTGATCTGCCCGCCTTGGCCTCCCAAAGTGCTGGGATTACACAACATGGGTTACCACACCTGGCCTCCATTATAATCTTAACTATCATAAATGTGGTCTATAGTTGACCACAGCGTCCTTACATGGTGATTTTAATGTGTGAAAGTTGAATCAGTTAGGCATTAATGTATTCAGCAACCACTTATTAACAAATAAGCAAGAAAGAGGTAATAAGTTCACCACTAAAACAGGACTTTTAAAAAATTACATTGAGTAAAAAGAGCAAATTGCAAGAAAGATACATATAAATATGGTGCCATTATTCTAAATTCTTAATTATTGGAGTGAAGTTTTTCTTGTGTCTGTAATGTTCCATTTTGTTAAACTGAGGCAGATACAGTAAAAAATGTTAATATTTGTTAAGCATAGGTGGTACATGTTTGGGTGTCTTATTTTTTTTCTACACCTTTGTACATTTGAAATACTTCATAATTAAACATTTTAAATTTTGTTTGTCGGTGTTTTTTTGAGACAGGGTCTTGCCCTGTTGTCCTGGCTGGAGTGCAGTGGCATGATCTCGGCTCATTGCAACCTCTACCTCCCGAGCTGAAGCAGTCCTCCCGAGTAGCTGGGAGTGCACTACCACACCTGCCTCATTTTTGCATTTTTTTGTAGAGATGGGGTTTAGCCTTGTTGCCCAGGCTGGTCTCGAACCCCTGGGCTCAAGCAATCCACCTGCCCTGGCCTCCCAACGTGCTGGGATTACAAGAATGAGCCACTGCACCTGGCCATCATTTTTAATTTTTAAATAAGTGAAACAGGATAAGGATGTGATAGGAAATGACAGGGGCTTTTTCACGTTGATTGGCGGGGGAGAGACTCTCTCTGGGCAGGTGACATATGCTGAGACCTGAATAACAGGAAGGAGTCACTCATGCAGACATGCAGGGAAAGAATACTCCAGGCAAACAGCTGTTGCTGCAGTCCTGAGGCAGGAGCAAGCCTGACGTGTTCAAGGTAAGGCCATTTCGTCTGGCAGGAAAACCACAGAACAGTTGTACTGTGCTGGTTACCTCAGCAGCTGTGGAGGTGACTACCCCAGCATTACTGGAAAATGGTCATTTCATGTCTGAATACTTAAGTTGAAGGAAGCACACCATTTTTAGAGCTACCTAACGCTTCCTCAGAGTTTCTCTCATGTACGGCTTACAGACTGATGGGGTCCTATCAGAAGGCTACAGAAGCTGGCTTAAAGGGTCTTAA